>NC_051414.1:2389717-2390020 GCF_015228065.2 Penaeus monodon
GTGATATGGATTTTCTTCGTTATATCACAGCGTATGAATATCAATTATTATTGTTTTACTCCTTCTGTATTACATATATCATTATCTCAATCGTAATTATTTCGTTCAGTGTGTGTCTTCGTCATTGCACACTTTTCTTAAAGGCCTATATCCCCTTTTTTGTTCTGGGCCTAAAATCGAAGAATTATGGTGCGAATTATCATGCGTTTTGATATCTTAAAGCATCCTTTTACAAGCTTGAAACCTATTTTGTCTTTCTTTGCTTGTATTATGTTCAGTTTTCTGTGCAGGGGGGATTTCCTG
>NC_051414.1:2390037-2391069 GCF_015228065.2 Penaeus monodon
ATATATACCGGTGGAATGCTTGTTCTTCGAGGGTGTATATTTAAGCATCTTTTTCATTTACTTATATTTTCTGTCCTGATGTGCAATCAGATCCTGTCTTTTATAAGCCGGCAGTGATCAGAGAGTATTTTCCCAGAATCCACACACACCAAAAAAAAAAAAAAATGAAAGGTAAGATTTGTGAGAAGAGTTAATAATGCAAGATGCTTGTGATCGCAAAACACCTGAGGAAAGGATGGTGAGAGATACCAAGAGGATTTACGGCGAAGCATGGCAAAGGACTGCGGATAAATTTCGAGATATTTACGCTCCTCTCGTTCTTTATAGGCGCGGCGATTTACTTTGGTCGTTGGCAGGTTTTCCAGTTGGTCTGAATTCAGGCTGATCTGAAAATAAGTTGGTTTAAATGCAGGCCGATTTGAAAATAGGCAAATTCTGACCCAACGCAAGCTCTTGGTTTTCCTTCAGTCCCAAATATCGCGGCGAGGACCCTAAGACACGTGACCAGACGAATAATAATGAATGAAAGCAACAATGAGGTCGATATTTCCGTTGCTCTGGCTCTCACAAGTGAATAAAAAAAAGAGAGCAAATAAAAGCAAGGCACACATAAAGAGAAGATAATAAATGGATAGATAAATAAGAAGTAATGATGAGCTAAAACCCATAAATATTAAATCGCCACTCAAAGTAAAACATAAAAAGCATCTTTATAGCGAAGGGCCGAATGACCTTGCACGGGGCACTGATGGACAGATAACAGACCAGTTCATCAAAGGCGCTCAGGGGCAGGGGCGGCGCCACGGTGGGGAGGGGGGCATGTCGTCCTTATAAACTGCATGGTATTGATCCTTGAAATAAAAGGACGACTTGACTCTGTTTTTTTTTTTGCGCAAATGGCCATCTTCATGTCAAAAAACGTCTAAATGCAGCGCATATGTAAAGAAGACCTCCGCACCGGCGCTTGTGCTTTTAGACTTCGTAAGCGCTAAAGGTCATGCCCCTCTCTTTGGCGATTTAGGAGTATATGCA
>NC_051414.1:2391715-2392030 GCF_015228065.2 Penaeus monodon
CTCTGAATTAGAAGCAGTTAAAAATGTTGACATGGAAATGGAAAGATATAACTGACAAAATAAAGCAATGAAACACTCTTGTTTTCTCTCTCTCTCTTTACCTCCTTCCTTCCCCTTTCTCTCAGTTTTATTATTTCTACGTATAATTTACTCTTGTGTAGCTCAAAGGCGATATATTCCCACGAGCGGTCTCCAGGAGGCTCCAAAATCACAGCTTGCAAGCGAAAATTTATGCTAGTGATGATAATTTTTTATAATGATAATGACCCTACAACATAAGGATTATAAATACGTACAGGCAGGAATGTGTAATTT
>NC_051414.1:2392298-2392413 GCF_015228065.2 Penaeus monodon
GATCAAGGCCTGTACATAATGAAGAGGTAAACTAGTCTACTCTTTAATCAGAGCAATTATCTGTCTCCCCAAAATTATTTTACTTCTCTCTCCAAACCGGATACACTCGAGGGCC
>NC_051414.1:2392473-2393112 GCF_015228065.2 Penaeus monodon
TCCAGACAGACACAACACGGGTACCGGCCAAAGAATTACTGCGAACGGACCGCTGTTATGTATCTGGCGACAGCGTGCGGGCAGGACCACCGGCGACCCTAGCTTGGCCTGCTGGAGGTGTAGCGCGCGCGGCTGACAACCCGCGGCCGCAAGGTGACATTTAAAACGCATTTCGTCCGGTCCTGAGGGCAAAAAACGGCGGCACCCCTTGACACTGATGGCCCCGCGTCACACACCGATAAGCGGCCGAGGAGGCCAATCCACACGAATCTACGCGTCTGCCTTCCTTCCTCATGTCACCTCTCTTTTTTTTCGATGTATTTCTCTACCTTTAGGACTTCTCTTGCTCTCTCCGTCTCTCCTTTACCGTCTCACTTATCATTCGCCGCTTTCTTGCCATCTCTTTCCTCTCCTACACTTTACCTTCCTCTTTCCTCTCGTATCCCTTCCCTCCTCTCCTTTTTTCATCTACCCTTATTCTATTTCTACTCTTTCCTTCTCTCTTCCTTTGATGTCTTATACCTCCCTTCCCTTGATCCCTCTCTCTCCCTCTCTCTATCTTTAAACCTTTCATTCCTTCCTTCCTTCTCTCCCCTTTCTCTCTTTCTTCTCGCATGGGAGAAAGCTCTTAACTGTATA
>NC_051414.1:2393392-2393589 GCF_015228065.2 Penaeus monodon
GGGATGAGAGAGGGGGGCGGGGCGAGGAGGGAGGCCTCTCCCTTGTTAGGCGAGATGCAAAAGCGGCCCCCTGCCAGGTGAAAAGGCTTGCTGTGCGAAGGGGCCTCCTGTATAGGCGAGGGCTCGGGGGGGGGAGTCACCACGCTCTTGGGGTGTTACTGGTTGTTGAGGGAAGGGAGCTCTCTCGCTCATCTGAG
>NC_051414.1:2393787-2394144 GCF_015228065.2 Penaeus monodon
CGACGCAAGCAATCGTCGCCAGATCGCGCACCTCCCCGCCTTCACCTGAGGAACCACCCAAAGCTCCCGGATGATTTAGAAGAAGAGAAGGAAAGGAGGGAGTGATAATTAAAAAAAAAATGAAGAGAACAGAGAAGGCAAGAGTTATCGCAGGCCGTCCGTGGGCTAGGTATGCACAGCAATAATTCCGCAGCATCAGATAAACCAGTAGCGGTCAAGTTTATCGCGGCGATGATCAAAGCCCTCACTGATCTTACGCCTCGTCTGTATAGCGGGTCGCCCTCTTCCCCCCGCAATGTGGGATGCAAATGAGCGAATCTTAAACAATGCTTGGCGCTTCTCTGTGGCTTTGGCGTT
>NC_051414.1:2394205-2394781 GCF_015228065.2 Penaeus monodon
AGGAGTATTTGGAGGAGTTGATCTTTATTTCTATGTCTTTCGTTTTCTTTCTCTTCTCGAATCGCGTGATCGTAAATGCTACAGAAACTTTTTTGGAAAAAATCACAGGACGTTTCAGTCTCCTCGCTGCCGACGTCCTGAAAAAAAAACTTTTTTTTCGTTGTCGTTTCTACTTTTCTCTCCTTTTTTTTCGTTTCTTCTTTTTATCTTGGCCGAGAGATTCTCTGACGTGGACGACGTGACTGTCAAAACGACACACACGCCACACGATAACGTCACCGTTGTTACGTCGCTGTCCACGCGGGCTGACCAGCGTCTCGTCCAATCGAATTTGTCTTCTGCCGCTTGGGTGTTGGAACGCTGAAGGTGCGGGAGGAACGGGGCCGGTGCTTGAGAGGATCCGCTGCAAGGGATCGTTGGAGCGATGTCTCTTTTCTTTTGTATAAAAAATATACGATGGGTATAAAGATGTAGTAACTTTGTAGCACGTATACCACCACAACACCACACATCCTACACACACATGCACCACATTATATTATTATATTGTATATAATAAATAATAATAAGATGTAA
>NC_051414.1:2395117-2395553 GCF_015228065.2 Penaeus monodon
TCTCAAAAACCTCACACTAGTCATAAGGAATATCTGCATATATATACAGAATGAAAAATAACGAAAGGAAGACATACGAAAAATGAAACGATAATCAGAAATCAATCCATTCGAAAAAATAAAATTATATTACCTCAGTGGGAATTTAAAAGTAGGCCTATCACTTTTTTTCTCTTACAATCAATTCACAAATAAGCAGAATAATAGTCTTATAAATCTGTTTCTCAAATAAAGGTCGTTTTATAACATGACAGATTTATATCTAATATCTAATGATCATTCATGTAAAAAAAAATCGCTTATTCGTTTGTTTAAATCACCATAAAATAATATTAATTTACAAATTGTGATTTGTATTCCTGGAAATCATCAGAAAGAAAAAGTCTCAATCTCCCTTTCTCTCCTCTTTCTCCTTTCCTTCTCTCTTCTCCTTCGC
>NC_051414.1:2395921-2396306 GCF_015228065.2 Penaeus monodon
CATCAGCCCCGAGAGTGTAAAACATGCAGAAGGGATCCTGTTAACATGCATTAGTTACTCCAGGTATATAATTCATAATCCACATAAATATTCAGCGAATCCTATAAAAATATCAACGACGCACAATTATCAGCGGAATCCTCACGCCAAGAGATCGAGTCGCAGCACGCCGGCCGCCGAGCCCTCGACCGAACAGCAGAAGCAGCGAGAAAATGAAGACGTTTTCCGCTGGTCAGTCGAGCCAAAAGGCGTGCATGCGAAGCAGCTGTGTTTAAGAGCCGCGACAGACACGTCTCGCTCCACCACAGCTGTGATGTAGCCGACATGCTGGCTGGGGAACACACCACAGCAGGGGGAAGAGGCAGGTACACAGAGAAAACCCCTT
>NC_051414.1:2396416-2397208 GCF_015228065.2 Penaeus monodon
TCGCACCTGATGAAACTGTTGCCAGTAATTTATAGAAGGGAGCCCCGTATAAGGCAAGAGCCTCAGAGATTGTGGCTGCGACGGCCCTCTCGCTCGCTACCTCTCCCCAGCTCGGTTATTGTTCTTGCTTACTTCGTCTCGCCCGCGCCGCCGCAACACCTGTCTCATGACACGCGCCTAGAACACCTGGGCTGGCGAGCACGGCTGAATTACACCTGCGATTCCCCTGTGCTCGGCGGTGGACTGCTGCGGTGACCCACAGGTGTTCGTGGGCTTGAGGACGAAGGTTATATGGTAATCCTCGCCGCAGCCATTCGGTCGCGGACGTGCAGTCACACGCTCGGCGGCAATAGGGCGTCGTGGCAGCGTCCCGAAAGAACGCTCCAAAGTGCCCTCGTCGTATTCACACTCTCCTTCATTACGGAGGTCCGACATGCCCGCTACCTACATTAACATGACCGCCGCCTCATTTAATGTCCTTATCATAATTATACTCATATATTTACAAGATGTTATCTCCCGCTCGTACCTGCCTGGCCCACGGACAATTAAATGCATGTGCGCACACATATAGTACGGTACACATGTAAAGAGACACACATACACGCCGACTCTCATACTTAAACACTATCACATCTATCATGGATATAAAACGTATGTATCGCGTTACTATTCTGCCACACTATAATATTTTCGCCCCGCCCATCGCTCACTTTAATGAGATCAACCTGACATGCGAAACGACTCTGAAACAACGACTTAATATGAACATTTGTTCGATCCTTATTAACA
>NC_051414.1:2397290-2397454 GCF_015228065.2 Penaeus monodon
ACACACAATCTCTCGCTTCCCCTAGTCTCACAATATAGCTAAGACGAGCGTGACCTTCCTGACCTCGAGGTAAAATCTTCCTGACCTGTGCTGACCTAACCTCCCATGACGGCCGACCCAACCGGTGCTGATAAGACGACCCGTTCGCCTTCGAGGCCTGGGAA
>NC_051414.1:2397660-2397786 GCF_015228065.2 Penaeus monodon
GTATAAGGTCATACAAGTAGATACAAAAGAAAAACGGGAAAAAGGAAACCACGAGAGAAGGCGGAGCTCGATAGCCAAAGGGTAGGAGCGATAACACTTGGCGAGCGAGAGAAAAGGGCCTCGTGA
>NC_051414.1:2398132-2398217 GCF_015228065.2 Penaeus monodon
GCGTGTATGTACTCGTGCTTGCAGGGAGCGCATACAGGCGTGAGCGTGCGTATCCGACCACCTACACCCATCCGTGCAGGTGCGT
>NC_051414.1:2398242-2398353 GCF_015228065.2 Penaeus monodon
GCAGGACATCCCGGCCGGGTTCGGAGCCTTCCTCACCCTCTCGGCCGGACGGGTTCTCGGCCGTGTCCTGGAGCGGTGGGGGCGCGTCTGTGTGGTCCTCCTCGTGGCTGG
>NC_051414.1:2398406-2398470 GCF_015228065.2 Penaeus monodon
TCTTGTCATGGCGTGCGCTAGGGAATGTAGTGAGGGTTTGGCACGGGGTGCAGATAAGGGGGAC
>NC_051414.1:2398586-2398711 GCF_015228065.2 Penaeus monodon
ATCTTAAAAAAAAACCTCAAAATATACATCATATAATAATAAAATAACTAACTAAATAAACAAACTAAATGTCATATAAAGCACCTTGGACAATTTTTTTTTAAACTCTTCTATTAAAACCAACC
>NC_051414.1:2398731-2398838 GCF_015228065.2 Penaeus monodon
CGTAGATGCACCAACGAGACCCAAAAGCACGAGCAAATCCTCCTCCCAGAAGGCGCGTCCCTCCATTAGGCCAGGCGGCATGCGTCATAAGGCGAGCGAGCCGTATG
>NC_051414.1:2398864-2399349 GCF_015228065.2 Penaeus monodon
GGAGGCCTCGCTGACGTCACACGGAGCGTCATGGTTGACGGCGTCCGCTATTAAACGCGGCCGAATGACGTGACGGACAAGGTCGGGATGCGCCGGAGCGAGAGTTGCTGTTCGGAATGCAGTCACTGGCTTCACTCGCCCCTTTTTTCATCTATTTTTATCCTTTTTTATTCTGTTTTCGGCGTTATTTTCCACCCTCCTCCTCCTCCTTCGTTAAATCATCTCTTTCTTTCGTTCTCGTTCGGTTTCGTGTCTCTGGTTTGTCTCGTTCTCCTCCGTGATTTCTTTCCGCGTTTCTCTCTTTGTCTTCTTTTCTGTGTCTTCGTTTTTTTATCGTTGTTTCTTCTCCCTCTTCTCTCTCGTTCTCACTCCATTTGTCTGTATTCACTTCTAGTGTTCTCTTCTCGCTCTCTTCTTCATTATATTACTCTCGTTTTCTTTACCTCATTGTTTCTCTCCATTAGTTTTTCCTGTCGCTCTCCCTC
>NC_051414.1:2399606-2399843 GCF_015228065.2 Penaeus monodon
TAGAGGCGCATTTTCCTGCTTGGTTAATTGCAGCTCATATTGTTGTTGCTAATGGTGGTGTTGTTCTGATTTTTGTCTTTACTGTGTTTGCTTTTATTGTCTTTGTGTTGTATATTGTTATTAGTGTTGTTTCTATTGTTTTTATGGTCAGTATTGTGATTATGATTAGAATAATTATTTTCAATATGGTTGTTGTCAGTATTATCAGTTTTTTCTTCTCATAATGTTAAATGTTTC
>NC_051414.1:2399981-2400163 GCF_015228065.2 Penaeus monodon
AGCAGCAGATGACAAAATGTTGAGAGTAAACAAAAGAAATGGGAGAAAAAACGAAGCAGAAAAAAACACTACAAGATAAATACGATGAGAAAGAGGAAGCAGAAGAAAAGAAAAGAAAAGAAAAAACAACAAGTGACGGAATGCATAGAAACGAGGAGGAAGGAGATGGAGGCGAAGCAGGC
>NC_051414.1:2400225-2400351 GCF_015228065.2 Penaeus monodon
TCGCCTTCTTTCGCTCCGGGCTCTGTGCTAACGGTCTCCGGGGCGGCATAACACTGCAGGCCGTCAGGGGATCCAAAATTCAACGCGGACGTAGAGAGTGGACGCGTTTGAAGGGTTTTTTTCGTA
>NC_051414.1:2400478-2400557 GCF_015228065.2 Penaeus monodon
AATATTTCATATAAAAGCGATTTTCTATAACTTGTGTACATGTATGGAGGACTCACAAAGACTCTTTCTCTCTCTCTCT
>NC_051414.1:2400689-2401013 GCF_015228065.2 Penaeus monodon
CCACTAACGCACCCACAAACAACAGTTGGAGCATCGACCTGCTTGTTATGGCGTCCCGGTACACACACAGGGACAAGGTTATCAACGAGGAAGCAGTGTTAACGAGGGATGTTGGTGCAAAGGCTGAGGGGTTTGGGTGAGAGTGGAAAATAACGATACGGAGGTACTGATGGGGGTTAATGTGATGTTTCAGGAGTTTTAGTGATGCATAAACACACTAATACAAATGTTAGGGAAAGACTTGCGAAAACAAGCTCGCGAGAGCAAACACACGCAGTAGCAGAGAGTGTAAGTTATAACACAAACACAGATGCAGATGCAGGA
>NC_051414.1:2401100-2401165 GCF_015228065.2 Penaeus monodon
GCCTCGTCCTCCCTCACACAAAAACACAACACACATTAGAGAGTGTGAGTTATAGCAGATACAGG
>NC_051414.1:2401326-2401487 GCF_015228065.2 Penaeus monodon
GCTCGTCCGCCCCCAGCATTGCACGTGCAGCCATCCCTGGTGCTGAGGCGGCGCGACTGGGAATCCTGCAATTAAAGCGTCCTGCCGAGTAGCAAATCCGAAATAAGTGAAGTCTGATGATTGCAATATTAATGTCGAGTGGCTGTTGTTACTGCCGAGTC
>NC_051414.1:2402998-2403505 GCF_015228065.2 Penaeus monodon
AAAATGGGTTTCATCACACGGAACCAGGATCCACCCCAGCCATTCCCCCTGCCTATCATTCACTAAGATCCTCTTGTTCTCATTTGTACGAGTATAACCACGCCGCGTTGATAAAAGAAGCTAGCGATAATGATAAGCAATAATGACCGTAGCCGAGTTATAGACGCAGTAATCCACATTACAGCTTAGTGACAGTAATGCGCACGGCAACATTATCAGCTGATATCATAAACAGCAATTGGGAGTCAGCTGGACGTCGGTTGCTTGAGCTAAAGCAATAAGACCGAGTAGTTAACGCAGAGGGCAGAACGAACGCAATGCAAAGGCGAATGAATGATAAGATAAACAAGTGAGATCCGTGTTGTTACCTTATCGTAACTGCAGACCACCCAGGAGGCTCATTACCTCCCCTTGATGAGAAGTAGTTCTGGTAATGAGCATCGTTAAGACCCATAATAGAATCATTCGCTCTGGACGTGTTGGGGGGTTGGGTGGGGTGTGAGGGGT
>NC_051414.1:2403554-2403687 GCF_015228065.2 Penaeus monodon
ATAGGGAGGGGGAGAGGAATAAGGGGGTAGAGGGAGGAGAAGAGGTTATGATCAACTCAATAAATCGTTTGCATAACAAAGTGTTCACGCACGACCTTTTGTTTTAACACGGGAAATGTGACGTGAGTAATAG
>NC_051414.1:2403838-2404009 GCF_015228065.2 Penaeus monodon
AAAAGCAGGAATATAATAATTAGTAAGAAGCTCTTGCATGAGAGACGGAGGGAAGGAGCAGGAGGACAGGCCAGCAAAATCCAATCAAAGGTTTTATATGAACTAGAATCCAAGGTCTACCTTTACTAAAAGTTAAGTGATATATTTAAATGACGGTTATATCAAGGAAAT
>NC_051414.1:2404248-2404482 GCF_015228065.2 Penaeus monodon
TCTCTGACTGCCATCCTAACCATCTTCATCACAATAATAAAGAGCTTATATGCATGTACTTATGTTTATTTTTATTTTTCTCGCGGGTGTGAGAGCTTTGTTGATTCATTTGGTGCTCCTCAAGTCACTGTTTCACTGACTTTCTGATTTCTTCGTTTGATCGTAGAGGAGTTGAGGTGGGGGTGGGGGGGGGTACCGGTTCGTTAAATCGCTAATTCTTCGGTTTTGTCCATC
>NC_051414.1:2404515-2404633 GCF_015228065.2 Penaeus monodon
GTACTGTCTGCTTCGAAGATCGGATTCACTTTCGTTCTTGGTTCATCGTGTCGTGGATTCGCTCGGTTCTCGGTTTTACTGGTTCACTAAATCGCCGATTCTCTGGTTCGAATGATCG
>NC_051414.1:2405029-2405176 GCF_015228065.2 Penaeus monodon
GAATGGCTACCTACGGTCCTTGGAGGAAAGTTTTATTTAATATAAAAGTAACAGTGGCTGACGGCATTTTTTTTTTATTAGAGACAAGAGTATTTAGCAGCAATGACAATCGTAGCGATAGAAATGGTAGTGAGCTATCATATTACT
>NC_051414.1:2405210-2405986 GCF_015228065.2 Penaeus monodon
ATATTTCTAATACCAATAATAAGAGCAGAAGTTATATTAGCTACAATGATGATGTAGTTGCAACAGTAGCTCTATTGCTAATGTTAGCTAAGGCCATTTCAGGAATGTAGAAGCTAGACTGGAAACAAAAGTAATAATAACAATAGTTACAATCTTCACACCAAAAGTAACAACAACGGTAACACTAATACCAACAGTGATAAGAATAGCAACAGGAGTACAAATAAATGGCGTTACCAGCAGTAAAAATACCAGTTATCGCTAATGAAACTGACAGCAGTGTACTAGCAATAGCAATAAGAGTAAGAGAAGAATCTTTAACAACAGCTGTTATTATTGCCGTTAAAGTTGTGCAACAGCATACGTAAAAGTGGCAAGAGTATTTGTAGTAGTTATTGCAGCAACAAAAGTGGCAATGACAGTAGCAGCAGAAATAGAAATAGTAATAATGAGAACCGTGTTGCTGGTTTAAATTAAAGCATACGGACGAAGCCCTCTACAAATACTAATAATTAGTAGCCATGCCGATGAGAGTTACAGAAACAGATAATATAAATAATAGGTGGAGTAAAGATTGCAATAACAATTAATACACGGTTGGCAGCGGTAGCAATAATTATAGTAGTATTAACCTAATATCAAAGGTTGTAATACAATTAGTATGAAATAGTAAACAAGCAAGAGAAAATGATCTAATATGGAATTATGATTGTACGAAATAATGAACTATGTCACCGAACAAATTGATGAAATCATTTGCGGTGTATTCTGTAATT
>NC_051414.1:2406069-2408323 GCF_015228065.2 Penaeus monodon
TCTCATCTTTTCTGCCTTTCATCATTATAGGAAAATTATAAGTATTTCTTCCTATCAGTAATGATGAAACTATTACCGCTTGGTTCATGATACAATCATTATCAATAGCGTTTTTGCTATAATCACACATGTTGACTCATTACTCACGCTTTAAGACCTAGGAATTATGTAAAAACAAAATAACAGTGATTAAATGTAAGTGAACAAGATCTAATAGCAATGATTTTCTCCAGCACTGCACTCTTTAGAAAGCCCCATATCCAAAAGTTAAGGCACGTTGAATCCAACACCTTAATGCAAAAAAAAAAGGCATTTCCTTCAACGAAAAATGCCCGCTATCACCTCGAGAACATCAGCACCCGCTTATCTCTAAGAAAGTAACGGCTATTGCGTTTTGGAAAAATGAAATGCAGCTGCGAATAGCAATCGTACACCTGTTTGATCATGGTGCGCGACATCTGCTGTGGCAACATGGCCGAAAGCATACACAAAAGTCAATCATTTTATACTAAAACTGAAAAAAGACAAAAAAAAAATCCAGTATCTATCCATATACACACTCCAAACCCCTTACGGCAAAATGGAAGCAAAATCCAACCTTCCTAGGGAAAAAGATTGTTTGCAACGTGATAGTTTCAAGAAGGGGAAACGGCAATGTTTCATGTCTTGAGAGAGCAGTGCAAATAAACGACACAGCAGCTGTACTGAAAGGTAGCCTCGGCCGCCGTATAGCAGGAGCCCTGGATGAAAGGAGCTGCAGGGCTTTCAAACAGGTGTTGTTAGCACCCTGGAATGTCGGTCCAATGTTATTTAAACCTCAAGCTCCTCCCCCCGAGACGAAGCTCCGCCCTCGCCGGCTTTGGAGAAGAACAGTTTCAAGCCGAAAGGACACAGCACAACACCTGTCGCCGAGAATGCAGTATCGCTGGCACCTCTGGAAACAGAAATCCACGAAGAACAGGCGTCTTGGGGTATAATAAGTCACTTGCAAAGGAGGTGCGACTGAAGTGTATTCCACGCACGTGTGATAAGCTCCGCCCACCCCAGAGTACTCGCGCTCCCTTACCAGCTGACTATGACGTCATCGCCCAAGCCCCGCCCACTACAGCTGGCGGTCTTCGCTCCATCAACGGGGTCAGTTTGGCTCTCAAAAAAGATGTCCTAATATTTAATGCTATCCTAATAGAGTTTCTTAACGCCATGTGATTGTCGATGCATAAATTTCCCGCCGTCAGATAATGGCAAGTGTGAACACGTTTCACTGAAGCTAAGAGCCCGAGCCTTTAAAGTGTGAGATTTTCATTCAGTATAAGCAACCTTTTACCGCTAAAGGTCAGCTGTGGCAAAGTACGAAGACGAAAATATAGCAAAGAATGTGACCCCTTTTTAAGTCCAGGACATTTTAAAAGGCAATGTCCATAGCCAACCCCGTCTCACCTTTAATTCATATCGCGGCACATTCAACAAACCATTAAAAATCTCAGTTTTTGCATTCGATATCTCTCCCTGATATCTTGAAAAATTCTATTGTGCCCTGAGACTCAATTTCCGTTTGGTTAGTGACAATAAAATATTTTCATTAAAATGGAAAAAAATAAGAAAAGAAAAATCAGGATATCAATAGATTTACGTTGGGTATTTACTTCTAACAAAGAATGCATTTTAATCAGCTGTTTGCTTATTCGATTAATAATTACTTATTGTTCAGCCCTACAATACAACTGCACAGCTGTCATACCATAAAAACTAAATATAACTGATAAATATCTCCAAAAGCATTTTGGATTGCACGATATACCGAAAAAAAACATAAGAAAGCAGAAGAGAAAAAAAACTGTACGTATTTAAATTACCATGCACTCTGTTTCATGCACACGTGTTGCGCACATGCCATCCACATACGTCATGTTGCGCGCATACTTGCTTCCCGAAGAGCCTTGTGTTTGCACCTCGTCCGTTTTGTTTCTCTAGGCCTATTAGAAGTCTTGTCTTGTATACGGACAATTAATCACACGAACGTCGCTGAGAAGAATGGTTACCGCCGTCATGTTGCTGTAACAATAGCCTCACGATGTGCGTGCGCGCCATAAAAGGCATTGGCGGTAGAGAGGTGTGGATGGATGTAATCACTTTCTCTGCCGAGTCGCTGGCCCGCCGTCTTAATTGGGAATTATCAAAATTACTTCCCTGATTGATGATCGAATGTCATCTTCGCTCGGTGAATGGTTCAAATTGCTTTCCACGAACCTAGAAT
>NC_051414.1:2408597-2409100 GCF_015228065.2 Penaeus monodon
GTCGTCCGCCAGCCGATTCGAAACTCCGCTACCGACCCGAACGAGCAACGCGGTAAAAACACGAGGCCATCCCACGGGGGATTCCGAAATTAACTGTATTATTAGAGGCTGGCGGACGCATGTGTGTGTTTATTGTGAGCGAGGGATGACGCTAATGAGCAAGGAGCTTATGATTAAGTCTATAGGAAGCTGATGGGAGTAACACGTTCCTTACGGCTCCAGCAATTAGCGGGTTTGTTTGGAGGCCGGGGCAGAGCAGGTCAATGAGGGTTGTTTGGAGCTGTTAGCGTGAAGGTTACTGGGTCGCCTGGGTGTGCTTGCTCGCACGCTGCACCTTCGAGGGCTTTCCGAACGCCTGTGTGGTCCTCTGGATCTGTGTCGACAGCTCCTAGGATTGCGCATTCGCAGGGGGGAAACTTCTGTCATTTGAAAAGGCTGTTCCGAAGTCGATTGGCCAATCTCATGGTCAGGCAAGCAGGCGAGCAGGGGAGCAAGCAGGCACG
>NC_051414.1:2409609-2410051 GCF_015228065.2 Penaeus monodon
TTGTACACATTACTTTGGTGTGTTGAACGTGTTGACATTCATGTGTGTGTATGTCTATTCACACATTTATGATTATCACTTTTTCATTTCAAAGCCTACGTGCCTTACTGCAAGGCATTTCTAAATATACAACGAAAAAAGAGAGAAGAAGAAGTAACTCAGACCCGTCGAAACAAACACCCTGTGAATAAATTATAAAAAAAAGCGATAATTTCTAGACTTTTATTCCCGACACTCCAGCGAACAGCCCGAGAGGAGGCGGCATCGAACCGAAAGGGCCCAAGGAGGTGAATCCCTCTCTCCCGCCCTTGCAAATAGCAACTGCACATCTTGCTATTGGATCATAAATCACGCCGCTGCCAAATTAATAATCCCGCGCTGGATAAACTTGTAATCAATTCACACAGCGCCCAACAGCTCGCTACTCCCGCCTCGCTCCTGC
>NC_051414.1:2410302-2410420 GCF_015228065.2 Penaeus monodon
GCGTCGATGAACACTTTGCATTAGCAAGGATTTCTCCATAAATTGCCAAGCTCTAATGAGGTTTGGCTTCGTAGGCGCGAAGCCGTCGACTCGCCCGAGATGCCAGGCACGCAGAGAG
>NC_051414.1:2411834-2412227 GCF_015228065.2 Penaeus monodon
GGCGGCGGGCGAAGCGAAGTGCCAAGGGCGAGGGGGTCCGGCGAGCGAGGGGCGTCCGTGGCGGCTGCCTCGGCACCCGCGGCCGGGCCAACGCGCGACCCTTGTTAGCTGAACTAACAGCTCAACTTTATATATGCGTGTACTCAAAATTCCTCACTCCGATGGATGATTACTCTATTTGTGAATGAACAGTCGAGTAAGCCGCGCGAAACAGGCCATTCTGGTCCCTGCGCCGAGGCCGCATAACGCCGCTTTCCCCTTGCCCAAGCCAGCACCGGTAACATCTTTATTACAATAAATTAACTAAGATAATATGAATGCGTGGTGGCCGCGAGGGACAGAGGCCGCCGCGCGAACCCGCTGCGTTTCGTCCTTTTTCGCCAGCGTTCGTCC
>NC_051414.1:2412275-2412507 GCF_015228065.2 Penaeus monodon
CGGGAGGGAGGCCAGACCCAGCTCCTCACCTCTCACCATAAACCTATCACCGACTCATTCACTCAGCCTGATGCTTGTGATAAACTCACCCTCGCTTTCCACTTCTCACTCCGACCCTCCGTAACACCTGGCCGCGCCTGCCGAATGGCATTCCCCTCCGCGTTATAATTTTCATCTCCTACAGATCCACATACAAGGCAACCCCCCCCCCCCACACACACACACCCAACAT
>NC_051414.1:2412549-2412748 GCF_015228065.2 Penaeus monodon
CTCCCTCAAACGTCACGCATCTGACAACACACACCCGACGATGGATATAGATACAAACAGATACAGACGAACTCTAAGATAAGCTTGTGCGTGTGAGTAAATGGCAGCGCGACTCATGGCGACTGATTGAGACATTAGACTCTCTCGCAGGCCAGCAGGACTCGGCCGGAGGATGCCAGCGGCTGGCAGGCTAACGAGC
>NC_051414.1:2413435-2413502 GCF_015228065.2 Penaeus monodon
TGCCTGGGCTCACCCCCTCCCATGCCAGCTTTTGTGTGGGATCTGGATTCCGAGGTTTCTGCAGGAC
>NC_051414.1:2414422-2414702 GCF_015228065.2 Penaeus monodon
ACCCCGGCAAAACCCGTCCGCCTCCCATCCGCTACGCACACTCACACACAAAAGCAGAGCCGAGAGAAAAGGGCCCGCGCATTCGCCCGCAAATACACACGCACTCAGAGGAGGCAAAGCGCGCACCATTAGCATAGACACTAAAGCAAAGCTGGAGAGTGGGCGTGGACACGAAAGTGGTGGGCGGAGCCAGAGACCAACACCTTTTAGCCTTTCCTGAACCCGACGTGCTAACCTGCCTTCCTCCCCCCCTTCTCCCCTTTCCCTCCCCCTCACTTTG
>NC_051414.1:2415842-2416802 GCF_015228065.2 Penaeus monodon
CCAACACTGCCACCACCGCCCCAGGCCCCGCAGCCGAGCCTGGCAGGGGCAGACAACAACACGAGCACAGCCGTCCCTCCACAATAACGGAAAGCAGTGAGTCCTGTGACGCATGTAAGGCATCACCAAAACAGTGCTAGCGCCAGAGGGAAGGATGAGTGGCCGCTGCCTTGTACCCTGGCTCGAGACGGCCCTCACCTCACACCTGCCAGCCTCCGAGCCTCCGCGCCTCCGTCCGGCCGTCCCTCTCGCCTCGGAAGGACGAGCGGAGAACACCTGTTCGAGCTCCCGTCGCCTCCGCGTCTCAGGCCGCCGCTGCGACACGTAGCGAGGGCCCTCTCTCCCTCAGGAGCCGTATGGAGTCGACGGGAGTAGGGTACGAACGCCGGCACACCTCACGGCAAGGTTATCATGACACGCTGCAGGGGACACGACAGCTGAGCGGTTGACGCGTGCGACAGTGGGGCTGAAGGCTGACCTCGTGCTCCTCCTCCTCGCCAGCCCTCGCTTGCTTGTTATCGCGTCGTGGACGCACCCGAACTTAATTTGGTTAACGAATCCGCCGAGAGGAGTGTGTGGGGATTGTGGCCATGATTCGTCATCCGGGTTGGCACCTAACTGGCTCTGCCACAGGCACTGGGCACTGTGATGCCACATGTCACGGATGAGTGGCCGTAACAGAGGGTTGGCGGCACGCTTGCGGTCAGCGTCTTTTGGAAACGAGTGACGTGAGCCTTCCCTACCCACGCCGGGGAAAAATAACCAGCTACGTAATGTTTTTCGTCGCGAATAAAAATGTGTAGGTTGGAGGAGTCGGCAACACAACGCCGTTCTCTTGATGGTCAAGAAAGTGAGGCTGGCCAGGGGTGGTCCCGCCCGCCCTCGCCAACCACCACTGTATTTTTTTTCTTTTTTTTAGGCTACGCTCACTTACACGCCACGCCTCACAACATCTCAATC
>NC_051414.1:2416851-2417141 GCF_015228065.2 Penaeus monodon
CGAGGGTGCTGAGGATGGCATCGGAGGCGAGGCAGAGCGTCTGGCCTAGTGGTGACCTCAGCAGGCAGTGCGAACAGGGCCCTCGGCCACTCAAGGGCGCGCAAAGGATTGCGAAACTCGCAAACATCTGGTGGAAACTAATCAGACTTGTACGTCATTCTGCCACGGCCACGCCTGCACACACACACTATTTATGGAGCGATCGAATGGCGACTTGTATATAATGGGTAAACATATATTTAGGCTACATTTACGTCGGGGCATCGTACATTACGCGAACTGGTGTGTTT
>NC_051414.1:2417451-2417975 GCF_015228065.2 Penaeus monodon
ATTCATGTATACGAAGCGGCTACGTTCAATCCCCTCACTATTCGTTCACAGGATCTTGAGGATATAACCACAGCCATAATGTAAAGTGTCATAAAAACGAATCAATGTGAGAAGGCGGGTGTGGAAGCTGGACTCGACACCCAATACTGGGAGCGGTTCAGGTGTATAGCGGCAGATAAGTAATTAATTTGGCACAATACACTAGAATATACAATGTAAACAGTTGGCTTGTAAACTGGAACCTCAGAAGGTGGCTACATTGGCTCCCTACAATTCTGTACTTTATGGCACCCCGTTCTCGTTGGTTTTTGTGGGCGTCCGCGGTCTGGGCTGCTCGTGAGGCCGCCCATCACAGTGATGACGGGGCGGCTGTGGCCATGACATAGTGATGAAGGGGATGGCGGTGGCCTCGTGGTGGTGATGTGCGGCTGGGATGGTGACGTGAGGTGCTAAATGCTGATCATGAAGGTCTGTGAACGGAGGGCCCGGGGCAAAGGACGGAAGTAAGAAGGTAAAACAAACCT
>NC_051414.1:2418006-2419524 GCF_015228065.2 Penaeus monodon
CGCGAGACGGCAATGATGAAGCGCCCAGTTATCAAGATGAAGAATTATACCGATAATTACGCAGTGATCGGTTACAAAGACAAACTACGGGCAAGGCTGCAATTGCGGTTGATAATGCGGCATCTGCGGTGAGGGTTGAACATCGAGAGCGCGAGTCAACATCGCTGGGTCGAAACCCAAGAACAGAATTAAACTTTTCTGGATAACAAGATAATCGTCTTGTCCACCGACCCTCGCGCTCTGTAAATGTATAACAAAATGCTTAAACATCTGGGAGAAAGCCAGCTGACGGGACCAGAAAGCCAGCATGCTCAAATTACCAGCCATGAGAGCAATGGTCCAATTGAGACATCGCCGCTCGAGTAAGAGACGAGAGCGGGCCATCGCCAAGGCCCAAACCACCACTTGTCGCGTCGATAACACCAGGATGACACAAACGACGACACTTTATTAATGGCCGTAATGGTGAGAGAGGTGTACCCAAGGTCGTGGGACGCCGCTACACTCGCGGGGATACATTGCCATGACTTGTACTCTCGGTACTATCCGTAATGGGAAGTCGTGTACTGTAGATTAAGACTAAGAAAAAAAAGAGAATACCATTGCTTGTTCGGTTAATTTGCGGTGGTTAAGTGAGCAGGGTGTGACGAGGGCGAGGGAAAGGGAACTCAGGTGATGCATTAATGGTTTGTGGTGACAGGTGTGCGGGCGCTGGGTAGGCAAAGGCAACGCTCGGTCGATGGCGGAAAGGGCTTCGGGAGATCATAGGTCATGCAAGGAGTTTTTGCTGTTGTTCTGAATAATGCAAAAGGATTTTTCACTTCCTCTATGATTTCGTGTCGATTTCGTGTCGCTGTGTATGTTAAGGAGAGTTAATTTTAATACGTCAATTTGCTGAAGGCGACTTCGACGATAAAGTTAGCGGTAATTGAGAGAAAAAAGAGAAGGAAAGGCAAGGAGAGAGAAGCATATAGCCCTGGAGGAAGAGAAAGAGTGAACAAGAACGTGATGGGTAACCTTTCAGAAGAAACTAATGATAATGATTAAAAACAGAAAGGTCACCATCTTGTCATTCCGGGCATTAACTAGAGTGCCATTTCACTGTCACCGTGACAGGCATCCTCTCAAGTGACGTAAACAAGAGAAACGGAACGAAAGAAAGAGACACGACTACCGCGGCGTTTAAACTGTTCCAAGCCCAATTTAAAATGTATTAGATGCGCGAACGGTATTTCTGTGTCATGATATCTTCGGCGGCTTTAGGTATGCTTTCGGTATTTCCAGCAGGTGCGCCAACTCCCCGATCCGCCGAAGACTCCAGCAACTCCCCGGCCGCAGCAGATGAGGCGGAGAGGCCTCGGCACTCCGCGCCGCTGCAGACACGGCTCCAGCACCGCGCTCCCTCTCCCTCCTCCCGCCCCTCGCTTCAGGATCCCCGGCGTCTTTCCCCTTCCCTCGGAGAGTAGCCACCCCGACAGCCCTCGAGACCGAAGGAGAGCGAGCCACGAGTCGAGACGG
>NC_051414.1:2419585-2419734 GCF_015228065.2 Penaeus monodon
CACTGAGGAACCGAAGCGGGCTGATCGTTCGCTTGGGGGGCGGCGGGAGGCAGGGTGGCGAGGCTGGTGATGGGTCAATTATCCCCGCCCGTAATGTCTTACTCAACTCCACCGGCTGCCGGACCTGCCCTCGACTCTCTTACCTGCTG
>NC_051414.1:2419792-2420015 GCF_015228065.2 Penaeus monodon
CGACACTCCTCCCGATGGGAAAAGGGGAAATTTGTGTTTATTTCGCCAGGAAAGGAACAAAAATAAAGGCTGTGGTCTCGGGTTGGCTGCTTGGCCGGACAGGAAAGTGCTCAACGATATTTCTATTTTTTCCGATGAATCATATGTAAAGGTGAGGTGATGGGGGGAAAGGAAATGTCATGATGTCAAACAACCCTCTCCCACCCCTCTTATTCCCTCCCCT
>NC_051414.1:2420062-2420349 GCF_015228065.2 Penaeus monodon
CGAAGGTAATAGTCGTCCGTTTCGAACACGCACACACACACACGCATAAAACCTCAAACATCTCCATTTACCCGAGCGGCGCATACGGCCACCGAGTGACTTCAATGCCCGCTGAGAGAGTGATCCATCACGAGGAAGCGTTGCGTGCGTGTGGATCTCTCGGGCCCGGAGTGAGCGTCGCGTGACCGTAAGTCAGGTGTAACGTCGGGGGCTCAAACTCAACCCGAGGTCAAGTGGCCATAGTTTATGTCGCGTGCACCTGTGCCAGAGGTCGGGCTTAGGGGGCG
>NC_051414.1:2420698-2421046 GCF_015228065.2 Penaeus monodon
TGAGGGGCCGCGCCAACACTTTGTGTGGGTTCCTCGCCGCCGTCGGAGTCTTATCGGCGGTATCTTCCCTCGCTCCGACCCCGGCTGATGACTACACTTGACTCCGGGGTGTGCACGTGGACACGCACGCCTCGGCCGATTGCACGCCCGCTCGGTCTTTGACGTAGTTTATGACGGAGAGGGGAGGGGGGAGAGGGGAGGGCGAGGGAGGAGGGGAGGGGAGGGGTTGGAAGTTGAGAGGGGGAGAAAGGAGGGAAGGGGGTAAGGAAGGGGGAAAGTAGAGGAGGTTGGGGGGAAGAGGAGAGGGGGTAGAGGGAAAGGGGTTGGGGAAAAGAAGGGGGGAGAAGA
>NC_051414.1:2421116-2422122 GCF_015228065.2 Penaeus monodon
TAGGGGGGTTCAGCTGGTCGTTTTCTGGCTCTGGTCGTATACTGTTTTTTTTTTCTTCTAAGGCCACGGCCAAAGAGTATGCCTGGTTCTGTGACTACAACTTCCTCGACTGGTTCTGTGGTCACAATCGCACCAAAATGGGTTCTCCGCGACTAAAACCCCTGGTTCCTTTTTATGGCCACAACCCTAAAACTAGTTCTACGGTTATAACTAGGATTTTTTTTCCTGCTATTTAAACAACCCAGAGAACTGGTTCCTTGTCACAACCTCTGTCCAAGCCTGGTTCTTGAGACTGTAGCACCCGGATCCACGAACCTTCAACAGCCATTTACCAAACAAACAGTCACAACCTCAGTCAACATGTCACAGTTCTGATAAAAAAAATAGAATACTAATGAGCCAATCATAACCTCGGTCAATCAGCAAACCACAACCTCAACTCGCTTGTTAAAATCCTTATCAGCCAGTCACAAACAGTTTCAACCTCAGTTGACTAATAACAACAACCTGTCACAACCTCAGCTGAAAAGTTGCATCAGCCAACCAAAAGCTTAATTAGAGAATCACATCAACCAATCACACCTAAGTTAAAAGATCATTTCAGTCAGTCACAACCTCCGTCAAAAAGTCACAGCAACCAGTCACAGCCTCGCTTAAAATTCATATCAACCGGTCACAACCTCGATCAAAAAAATAAACCTCGAACACCAATCAACCAGATTTACCAAGAAGGTCTGACCATCAGTCAACTAAATTTCGACGCGCCGCCTTTTACCAGCCATTCATAACCGTGGTCAGCCAGTCAAGGCGTCACTAACCAGTCAATCAGTTAGATATACAATATCTACTTTTATAACCCAGTCGCGACCAAAAGCAACCTCTATAACCCAGTCGCAACCAGACACAACCATAACTGAATAACATAAAACTCACAACCTCTCTAACACAGCTTCCACCACCCAAACAAAACCCTCCATAACCCAATCAACAACCAACTCGATCACAA
>NC_051414.1:2422172-2422463 GCF_015228065.2 Penaeus monodon
CCGACGGCACCCCTCGGCTCGGACCTCGTGGGCCTTCGTGGTCGCGTGGCCGTGCGCTGTCGGGCCAGGTAGTCCGCACAGGTACAGGAGGCGAAGGATAATCACACACCTGCCCGAGATTGACTACCGGCGCTCACAGAAAGGGCCTTTGGGTGAGCCTCTTCGCCTTAGCAAACAGAGCGAGGGAGATTTGGGAGTCGAGAGGCGGAGGGACGGCTCAGGGATACGGGCGGGCCGGTGGGGGGGGGGAGTTTTGACTTTGGCCTTTTCCTTTTACTTCTTTTATGAGTG
>NC_051414.1:2423055-2423129 GCF_015228065.2 Penaeus monodon
GCTAGAGTTTCTTGGCTTTTCAACATCTGTGCAAGAAGTGCAATGTCTTCTAAAGGTTACTCCGTTACCTTGGC
>NC_051414.1:2424641-2424804 GCF_015228065.2 Penaeus monodon
CAAAAGAGAGATTCGTTCTCCCGTCCCTAGTGACAGAGCTCTAATGGCACCTGACACAATAAGTGCCGCGTCATTAGCAGGTGAAAGGCCGGTGTCACCTGGACGCCGAGGGAAGGATCGGACATGGACAAGCGTCGCAAGATAAATAGATGAATGAATAAAG
>NC_051414.1:2425009-2425158 GCF_015228065.2 Penaeus monodon
ACACTTAAACGCGTACGCCCTTGCCCGCCCTCTTGCAAGCCTTGCGTGTGCAAAAGCAATCAAAGGCAGAACACAGAATCCGAAGCACATGCACACGCATTCGAACACAAAGAACCCAATGCGCACGTATCCGGTTATAAACACACGTG
>NC_051414.1:2425219-2425379 GCF_015228065.2 Penaeus monodon
TCGAAGGTGGAGGAGAAGAAAAGAAATCGAGACGAAGATATTCTTTGAACGTTTAGGTTAAAAAAGGGAAGGAAATCGCAGCTCGAGTAATGATGAAGCAGTCAGACACGAACATCGATACGCCATGGCCCGCCTCTCCTGCCCCCCCCCCTTTCTCTCG
>NC_051414.1:2426079-2426271 GCF_015228065.2 Penaeus monodon
ATTTCGTATCACGTACATCTCCTGATATCGCATGTTCTTTTGACCAGCCGATTCGCCGCTATCGCACACACGCCACCGCAAATGCCAGCACTTACGCCGCAAATGCTAGGTCAGGAGAGGGTATGAAATACGGATAACGACAGCCGTGGAATTATGATTGAGGGATAAGGGGACTGCGGCGGACGGACGTAC
>NC_051414.1:2426674-2427175 GCF_015228065.2 Penaeus monodon
CGGGTCACCATCCCTCCCACCCCTTGCTCTCCCCACCTGCCCTCACCCCCTCCGATTCCTCCCCACTCCCCCTCCCCTGCTCTCTCGATACCTCCCCCTGATAACCGAATGCATTGTCCATTCGCGGATGTGATTGGGTGGTCCGCAGCGCTCCCTCCGCCTCCTTGGGCCCTGTTACCCCTCCCCCTTGGGCTCTCTTACCCCTCCCCAGCGGGCTCTGCATCACCCTACTCCCCCTCCCACTTGGGCCCTTCTCCCCCTCCCCCGTGGGCCCTTCTCCCCCTCCACCATGAGCCCTCCTCCCCCTCCACCATGAGCCCTCCTCCCTCTCCCATGGGCCCTCCTCCCTCTCCCATTAGGGCTCTTCCCCCTCCCATATGGGCCCCTCACCCCTCCCATTTGGGCCCTCCTCCCTCTCCCATTTGGGCCCATCTTCCCCTCCCCTTGCTACCCCTCCCCCTTGGGCCCTGACCCCCCTCACTCTGCCCCCAGTCCCATTAT
>NC_051414.1:2427197-2427304 GCF_015228065.2 Penaeus monodon
CACGTAATGGCGTGATGAGGGACACGCCGATATGGAGGACGGAGACGCTTTGCTTGACGGCCGATCCTAATAATGCTTGAGACGAACTTGTTCCCGTCGCAAACGTG
>NC_051414.1:2427544-2427616 GCF_015228065.2 Penaeus monodon
ATGAGTGAGAAAGAGAAGGTGGATTAGCAGTAGAAAAAAGGTATAGAAACAGCATCTGATGAGGATGAAAAG
>NC_051414.1:2427668-2427760 GCF_015228065.2 Penaeus monodon
GATGAAGAAGAAGAAGAAGGGAGAAGGAGTTAGGTTGGTTAAAACCTTGAGTTGTTTGGGTGGTCCTGTGCGTTGTAGGTTCCATGTGAGCG
>NC_051414.1:2428191-2428897 GCF_015228065.2 Penaeus monodon
GTCTCCCCACCCTCCCACCCTCTCTCCCTTCCTCCCTCTCTCTCTCTCTTCCTCCCTCTCTCTCTCCCTTCCTCCCTCTCTCTCTTTCTTTCTCTCCTCTCTTTCTCCCTTTCTTCTAATGGACAGATCTGATTACTTCGCAAACCAATCACGCCTTCAGGAGTCGAGACCGAGTGATGACAGAGTCGGACGAAATTTAGCGCGACTATCTTACTTCCCTCTCTTCTTATCTCTCTCCTTCTTTCTCGCCTTCCTCTACTCCTCTCCCCCCCCTCCTCTTCTTCTCTACTCCTTTTTTTCTCTCTCTCTCATCTCATCTGTATCCCTTACTTTTTTTCTCCCTCTCGCATCTCCTTTTCTCTAGCCCTTTTTTTCTCTCTCTCCTCTTCCCCTTTCTTTTCTATGCCACCCTTTCTATTTCCCTTTAATTTACATCCCTTTCTCATTCCTTCTCCCCTTCCTCTTTACCTCTCTTTCTCATATTCTTCTTATTTTCATTTCTCTTATCATTTTCTTACTTTCCCTCCCCTTCCGCTTTCTCCTCCTTTCTCCCTTACTCCATACCTCTCCTTCACCTCTCTTTCCTCTATACTCCCTTTTTCTCTCTCTTTCATCTCCTTTTCTCTTTCCCCTTTACTCTCTTCTTCTTTTCTTCACCCCTTCTTTAGTTTCCCGATTGTTATTCCTCTTCTCCTTCTTTTGGGCG
>NC_051414.1:2428933-2429044 GCF_015228065.2 Penaeus monodon
TCGCATCTTACCATAGTTGACTCTGACGACCTTCGCCTCCCCCCCTCCCCCCTTTACCTTTTTCTTCTGCGCCGTTCTTTGGAATATATTTTAGGGGGGACTTCAATGTAT
>NC_051414.1:2429266-2429674 GCF_015228065.2 Penaeus monodon
AAAAAAAAAATTCTTAAGTAGAATTAAGAACAATTAGTTAGATGATTATTTGATTGTAAATAACCGGTAATAACGGCAACAGCAGTAAAAGAGCATAAAGCGAAAACGGAATTAATGCACGACCGCGAGAGATAAATGATGATGAAAAACTGACGATGATTACGGCGTGTTGCAAGCATCCTTATTTCACCGTTGCTTTAAATGCAAATAGACACCCTGACAGAAAGAACAGTAAGATAGGCTTTTATGATAGCCTTGCTTATCGCATCACTCTGCATATTGATAAACCAAATTACTTTCTAAAAATTATCGTTAGCTGTGAAAAGCACCTAAAGATAAGATCATGAGAAACATTCGAGATCCTGGAGCCAATATAAGCAACGAAAAAAGAATGAAAACTTTTTTCTC
>NC_051414.1:2429900-2430003 GCF_015228065.2 Penaeus monodon
CTCTCCATCTTTAGCTCTTTTCATCTTTCCCTCTTGCCCTCCATCCCTCCTTCCCTCCTCACCCACTCGATCATTCTGAACATCGTTTCCAAATAGTCGCAAT
>NC_051414.1:2430128-2430256 GCF_015228065.2 Penaeus monodon
GTGAATCGCCCCCGAGAGCACAGTATGACACACCGACGGCTACTTTGCGGTTCTGGTCTAACCTCCACCTCATACTTCTATCACTGAAAATCACTTCACTCAGCGAAAAGGATCACTTAAAAAAAAAA
>NC_051414.1:2431224-2432022 GCF_015228065.2 Penaeus monodon
GATTAGTGGGCGTGTTAGTCAATAAACTCCTGACACTTGAGCATACCCACCCTTCACACGCTCTCGATCTCTCTTAAAAATACAACCACGCCTCCCACCCACGTCCACCCTTTTTCCCGTAAGAACAGCTCGAGACCGACCACCCACACGCCCACACGCACTTGTACCCCTTCGTAACCGCTCTTTCTCCTTTGTCCACACCCTCTTCTCTTTGCTACACTTCACACGCCGTCCCTGTGTTTGTGTTTGCTGCTTGAAGTAGAGAGGGTCGAGGGATGAAGTCTCGCTGAGCCGGACGAGGATTCGTGACACCTGAGCCCACTCGACGCTAACCGCACCCTCTCGACGTTAAGCAAGGCCGCTCGACCTTAACCGAAGACTCGCGGACGTTATAAGCAGAGCCACTCGACGTTAACCGAACACACTCGAGGTTACCGAACACACGCGGACGTTAATCGAACACACGCGGGCGTTAAAAAATAGCCACCTTCTTCTTTCTAGACTACAGCCGAACACACTCGCTGTTAACGGAACTCTTTCGGTTGTAGGTGCATCCACTCTCCCTAGCGGCTCACTTGGAATGTCGAGTTACTGATGTTGCCTCATACTGACTTTTCTTAAAAGGTGAATGATCACTCTACGTGATTTAACTCCTCTAAGCATGGCGGTTCTTTACTTCAGGATATCATCGACCACCCCATCCAGAACCAAGGTCTACATAAGTGTGGGCCTTGCCTGGAACGACCACCACCCTCTTGGAAAGACCGGACTCACGACCTCACGACTCAGAATGCCTTA
>NC_051414.1:2432464-2432706 GCF_015228065.2 Penaeus monodon
CCGCCCTCCGACCCCCGGTCCTCCGCGAAACCAAACTGAGCGCGTTAATCCCGTGATGTATCTGACGTCCTTGGATCTCGAAGTCTTAAGTAATGGACGTTCTCGACCTCGTAATGACTTTATTCTTCGCGCGCGTGAATGAATACTTCACAGGAGACGCGTTGCTGCTCCTCCCTCTACATAAAACCTAATTTACACGAGCTACCTTCAGGAGTACATTACCTGTTCGAGTTTATGGGTTT
>NC_051414.1:2433115-2433317 GCF_015228065.2 Penaeus monodon
CGCACCTTCATCCTCCCATTCCCCTTCCATCACACCTTCCCCCTTTTCCCACCCTTTCCCTTCTCCCTTCCCCCTTTCTCCCCCTCCCCCTTCTCCTCACCCTCTCCCACCTCCTATCCCCTCTCCCCAACCCTTCCCTTCCCCCTCCCCCTTTCCTCCCTCCTCCCCCCCTCTCTCTTCCATGCTCCTATCCTCCTTCCCT
>NC_051414.1:2433393-2434383 GCF_015228065.2 Penaeus monodon
CTCGTACGCCTCCCCCAATTCCCCTTCCCCCCTTACCCCGCCTGTTCCCTCGCCGCCTCTTTTCACCCCTGTCCTTTCCCCCACCGCCCGACCCCCCCGACCCAGTTCCTCCCTCACCCCCCACTCGGCGACCTCTGTCCACCCCCTTCACCCCCTTCACCTCCCTTTTTTTCCGGTCTCAGACCCCTCTTTCACCCTATCCACTTCACTCCACCTCACCCCTGACCCCTCATTTCCTCCCCTCACCCCTCTCCCCCACCTCGCCCGACCCCTCATTCCCCCCCTCACCCCCTTCACCCCACCTCCCCGACCCCTTTTCACCCTTCCTCCCTCACCTCCCACCTAGCCCCGAACCCTCATTCCACCCCCTCACCCACCTCGCCACCCTATTTCCACACCCTAACCTCAACCCACCACGCCCGACCCTCTTTCAAACCAGACCTTCACCCCACACCTAACCCTGACCTATTCCACCCCTACCCTTACCCCACATCTAACCTCACACCTCATCCACCCTCACCCCACTTCCCCCACACCTCCTACCCTATTTAACCCTTCCCCCTCACTACCCCCGCCCCACCCTCATTCCACCCCATCACACCCTTACCCACCACCCGACCCGACCCATAATCACCCTCACCCCCTATTCACCCCCACTGCCCTGACCCCTCTTTCCACCCCCTTCCCCCCTCACCTCCCCCCGCCCCGACCCCAGGCCTCCAGCACAATAGCGACCATCGGCCGGGTAACTATGTGGCTTTACCAAACAATCGGGATATGTGGGTTTATCGAGATGTTTTAGGCGCAGAATGTCTTTCTGCGTCGGACAAGATGTCGTGATTGATGAGCCTTGATGACGGCGAGAGAATTCGGGCTAGCGTCCCCCTCCCCCACTCCCTCCACTCCCTCTCTCCTCCCCCTCCCCCCACTCCCCCTCTCCATCTCCCTCCACCCCACACCCCCTCTCCATCCCCCCGGCATCCCTTTTAA
>NC_051414.1:2434411-2434523 GCF_015228065.2 Penaeus monodon
CCCTTCATTGCCAAACCCATAACTCTTTCTTACATTCTCTCTCCATCCCTATTCTTTCCATCTCCTTCTCTATTATCTCCTTTCCATTTCCTTCTCCCACCTCCCCCTTTTG
>NC_051414.1:2434612-2434821 GCF_015228065.2 Penaeus monodon
CATCCTCCCATCCCCTCCCCCCGCGGGCACCACACTATAAACAGTCATGGTTTCTTCATACTTTCACGTGTGCGAAGCTCGGGTTCACACTTGCTAACACGGATGATCTTGACCGTAATCTAAGAACGACTGAAGAGTTCAACGAGAAATAAAAGTATAAAAAAACGCAAAAATGATCTCATACCAAACAAGATGAGAACTCAAACGGG
>NC_051414.1:2434983-2435180 GCF_015228065.2 Penaeus monodon
GGCAACGACCCGCGCGCCTCGGCAGACAAAATCGCATCGCCTGAGCCGCCGCTATTCAGACTCCGGTCACTTATAACGTCTTCATTAAGGTTCCTCCTCGAGAAAATTGTCATCGTCTGTGTATTGATGTTGTAACTCGAGGCCAGACCGTGTTAAGAATGTTGCTGTGTACCCACCTGTGTACGTGTACGTGGTTG
>NC_051414.1:2435762-2435921 GCF_015228065.2 Penaeus monodon
AGGGTTTGAGCACAAGCCGACGGAAGGGATCAGAGGTTGAGGGCAAGAACGGCGCCCGGCTTAAGCGGGATCATCCCGAGCCGAACACACGGGCCATATGACTCTGTTTACCTTCCGTCTTCAGCTCGCGCGTCTCCTGCCCCTGAGCTCTCCCTCGCA
>NC_051414.1:2436575-2436970 GCF_015228065.2 Penaeus monodon
TTAACAACAAATAAACAACAAAAAGAAAGAGCAATCATGTAACTCTTTACAAATCGCAAGAAAAAAAGAAGAAAAAAGAACGATAAAATGGAATAGATAAAAAAAAGGAAAAAAAAAACACACACACACTAACAGCATTCTTTCATCCTTCCGTCTCTCCCAAATCTCGTTTCCCTTTGGCTTCATCTTGTATATTATCGTATTTTGTTTTCGTTTTGCACGTGTTGTACAACAGAGCTTCCAGTAAGTATACAATGAGTTGCAGAATACAACACCCTTGTCACAGAATCTAAAAGACAGACGCACTGACACACTTAAGTGACGAAGGAACGGGTGCAGATGAGCAGGAGACGGCAAAAACACTTATAATTAGCTAGCCACCAGCAACAAATACG
>NC_051414.1:2437274-2437350 GCF_015228065.2 Penaeus monodon
TAGTGGGATGCGAAAAAGGGGGCGGGGGAGAGAGCAAAGGGATGTAAGGAGGGAGTGAGAGGGAGGGATATGAAAT
>NC_051414.1:2437454-2437765 GCF_015228065.2 Penaeus monodon
GGGCAAATAAATGAGATAAGGAAGAGACCAGAGATGAGTTGGCAAAGGAAGGAGGTCGGAGGCAGAGAGACGGAGAACGAGAAGAGATATAATGGAGTGGAAGAGAAGGCAGGAAGGGTCGGGGGAGTGGAGATATGATGGAGGAGAGGCGGCGGAGGGAGGGAGGGAGGGAGTGGGGGAGGGGAGTGATGATGGAGGGTGTTGCACAGTTGCACAGACTGGAATTTGGAAAGCGAGAGTGGATGCGTTGGCTGAAGACTGTGAAAGGGTGCTTTGCAACGTTTTTTCTTTTCTCTCTCCTGTTTTACCAA
>NC_051414.1:2437812-2438207 GCF_015228065.2 Penaeus monodon
AAAAAAAAAAAAGGGAGTGGGTTTACACTTCTTGACTTCTCTTCTCTTTTTTTCAATTCGTATTTGAAATTACCCGTCTTCAAAATGAATTTACTTTGCTTGTAATATCATTACTCTTTGCGATACGAAATATCCACCAGCAATAATTATTTTTCCATAAATAGTAATCCTCAACAAGACATCAATCACCCTTTTTTTTGTTAATCATAAGCTTTCTTCTTCAATTTACCATTTCCTTAAAGAAAAAAATATATATTTCTTGCATTCGGACTCTGAGTCTTCCTCATCAGCAGCCGGAGTCTCAGCGCCCGACTCTGCATAATCGCCTTATTTTTGAAGTCGGAATGAGCGCGAGGAAAACCACATTAACTGATGTGAATTTTGGTCTTATGGCC
>NC_051414.1:2438454-2438531 GCF_015228065.2 Penaeus monodon
CTATCTCCCATCCATACCTTTACCCACCCCCTACACGCGAAGAGTAAATGGTAAACGAAGGATTTTCTCTTCACCCT
>NC_051414.1:2438644-2438714 GCF_015228065.2 Penaeus monodon
TAAGCCACTTGAAGGAAACTGTCGGAATTCCTCCATGTGTGGGCATTCCCCATTCGGCTCGAGGTACCCG
>NC_051414.1:2438758-2439082 GCF_015228065.2 Penaeus monodon
ACGTCAAGCGTGAATAAATGAGGAATTGGGTATCATGCAGAAGGTCCCAGGTATAAATCATCAGGCATAGGGACCAGAATACAGAAGTCTAGAATCCAGGTATCACGTATGAGTGACCAGAATACAGGTTGTACCATGTATGAATGAGCAGATTTAGGGACCAGACTTCTTGTATCAGTTATAAAAGACCAGCTTTCAGATACCACGTATAAAGGACCAGAATTTAGGTGCTCTGTACGAGTGACCAGAATCTTGGTACCACATACCGGGAACTAGAATTTTTATACCCGTCATTAAGAGTGAAAATTCAAGTACCACAAAGTA
>NC_051414.1:2439116-2439248 GCF_015228065.2 Penaeus monodon
AAATTCTTATACCCGGCATTAAAGACCAAAATCCAATTACCATGAATCAAGGACCAGATTTCAGGTCCCGGTCTAAGTATCAGGTAGGAGCTGCCTAAAACACCAGAAAATGCAAAATGACCCTAAAAAATA
>NC_051414.1:2439710-2439825 GCF_015228065.2 Penaeus monodon
ATAACATATATGAGACAACAATACTCTTTTGGGCACTGCTATCACACGCTGTCCTTGTTCATCCGTCTCGATGCGTATTTCCGCCTCGTGTTCTGTTGGCTAGGTTCCCAGTGAA
>NC_051414.1:2439912-2440015 GCF_015228065.2 Penaeus monodon
ACAGGCGGAAGGGGGCGCAGTGTCTGGTTCATTAATAATTACGAGGACAAACATGTCGTTTCTGTGTCGCGGATTGGGAGAAAGGGAGAGAGGGAGAGAGGGT
>NC_051414.1:2440195-2440288 GCF_015228065.2 Penaeus monodon
TTAAGCGAGTAAATGAGAATCAGGAAAAGAGACATGTCCAAAAAGATAGATATTTGGAGGCAAAAAAAAGACAAAAAAGGCGAAGGGGCGCAG
>NC_051414.1:2440555-2440826 GCF_015228065.2 Penaeus monodon
CTATAAGCCCAGATCCTGTAAAACTGAAAACCCAAGGAAGCCCCCCCCTCCCTCGTCCGGACACCATTTAACAGCATCGCCGCAAATGACAGCTTCTGGAGATCGCAAGGGCCGGGCCACTGATCAGAAAGCTGCAGAAGGCGCCTCTGACCTTGAAGAGCCGCTGCTGCGATGTCTGGCCGCCGCTCCAGCAGGTATACGCCGCTCGAAGTGACACGATGGGCGCCAGCGGATGACGAGGTGGACGGATGGCATTGGAGGGGGCTTCGTC
>NC_051414.1:2441248-2441419 GCF_015228065.2 Penaeus monodon
GGGGTCTCGGGGCTCCCGTTTATGGTCTCCCTGGCAGGAAAGCGCAGGACCTTCGCCTAATTAAGAGAGCGCTCAGCTCCGCGCTCCTTGCTGGCTGAACACTTAATCTATTTGCAACCGTGAAGCATGTTTTCATCTTCAGTGTCCTCAGTACAACTTACTCTATACAGC
>NC_051414.1:2441467-2441702 GCF_015228065.2 Penaeus monodon
CGAGATAGTGAATGAATTTTCATTCGCCTGCCTTACGCCGAGGTCAAGGAGCGCCGCCGCGGGAGGAGGGCATCGCGGGCGTCCCCCCAGCACGCAGGCGGCGGCGACGAGGGCGCCCCACACGCCCATCCACACGACCCGCCGACCCAGACTGGTCCCGCCGCCGTGGCCACCTGGGAGAAGCCGCGCCAATTAACGGACGGCGAGAGTTCCGGTCGCAGGTCCTCCCGGAGTC
>NC_051414.1:2441745-2441904 GCF_015228065.2 Penaeus monodon
TCCTGCCTCCTGCCGCTCGCTAATGATGCTCGCTCGGACCTGCCTACCTGTGGAGGTCCAGGCATGCGCTCGGGCAGTGACGGAGGCCGATCAGCCATCGATCTGGGCGGCGCGACGGGCGTTTGAGGACCCGGGCGAGGGCGCCGACACCCGGATTCC
>NC_051414.1:2442008-2442136 GCF_015228065.2 Penaeus monodon
CAAGAGTCAAGTGAGGAGCAGTCTTATCCTTCATCCATCTTTCCTCGACGCGGCTGTAGCACACGTCCTATCACACGCAATGAAGCGCCACCTCCTTCTCATCCACCTTCATTCCTCCACTAATTAAT
>NC_051414.1:2442291-2442869 GCF_015228065.2 Penaeus monodon
TCCTTTGAGAGCTCGAGCGTGAGTGTCGAGGAGCGCGGTGGCCAGGCGGAGAGCGCAGAGGCGTGGAGAGCGCGACGGGGAAGCGACTGCTGCCTGGAATACTTTTGTGGTAGAAACTGCACTAATGAACAACTGGTCTGTGGACCCGGCTGAATACATTAAGTCGACGTGTCGTAAAGGTCACATGGGCACTTGATATGACGGTGTTCTCGGCCTTAGTGTTTCATGGCCGCGGCGGAGGGTTACGCGATTGGCTCGGGACGGATCGCCATACCAGCTTCTGTAATTACTGTGAGCCTCTAAACTGCCTACGTCATTTAAACAAAGTGACTAAACATGTTGCCGCAACAATGTTATGCGGCGCGGGACGTCCGCACGAAACGTTTACGAGGAATGTTCCAGAATCAGGGGCCGTTTCGCTCGTAGCCGTAGAATAGGGTTTTAAGAGGAGCTCGAGTCAAGAATGCATTCTCGTTTATCTACTAATCTACGGCGCTGATAACAGGTAGAAAAAGGGACCTCCTTTATCTTCAGTTCAAAAGAATGTGTAGCAAACGAAACGACCGTTCCTCGCGACG
>NC_051414.1:2443807-2444046 GCF_015228065.2 Penaeus monodon
CGGGATCCGTCGCCAGACAACCAGATAGCCGCGGACATCCTTACCGCCACCAGCCGGTCCCCTGCGGCCCAGAGCCCCGGGCGGCGCGTGGGGCTCCCGGGCTCCCGGCATCACCGAGGCACAACACCACTTACCTGCAGGAAGGAAAACGAAAATTAGATTACACAAAAGGGGATGAGAAGATGTTTATCTATGTACGCATTATCCCTATTTCCGTATTTTACTCTTCATCTATCACT
>NC_051414.1:2444521-2444612 GCF_015228065.2 Penaeus monodon
AATGCCCGAATCTTGCCTTTGAAACAAGAAGCGAATTCTATCCCCAAGGTAAGAAAAACTCCACATGATTCAGAAGTTGTCACCGGTTTGC
>NC_051414.1:2444864-2445057 GCF_015228065.2 Penaeus monodon
TGCTACGTGGCTAAAAGGCGTAGATGTGACCACCGTTCTCGTCCTCAACAGTTTTCAGATTATTTCTCGTGCTGTGGCCGTGTCCGTTCTTGAGCGACAATGGATGAGTCAAACGTGTTTCCGGTGCATGATGTGTGCTGTTTCTTCTTCTGTCGATCTTTCTTTTAATGCATGTTATTTTATTTATCTGTTT
>NC_051414.1:2445290-2445378 GCF_015228065.2 Penaeus monodon
TTTCTTGTGCTTTTCTTCTTTTTTACGTAATGACGGTACATGCAGATCTTTGGTATACCTGCATTTCTAATCTTCATCCATTCGACGT
>NC_051414.1:2446036-2446123 GCF_015228065.2 Penaeus monodon
CTTTCGAGGAGTTCTTAATCATAACAAAACTATTCCGACGACGGTAAGACAGAATGGTAGTGAAAGGGGTAGAAAGAAGGGGAGCAA
>NC_051414.1:2455360-2455730 GCF_015228065.2 Penaeus monodon
CAACTAAGAATTTTAGGCTTTTCAATCTGGATATACAGGAGGACCTTTTTCGTTAACACCTTAATCCATGAAATGATAACAACTTAAAGTAACATTTATTGCGTAATGACGTAAGCTTTAATCCTTTTAATTATGTCTTGCTTTTCTTCTTCTTTTCTTTCTATCATTCTTTTTATTCCTCTTTTTCTTCTTGTAATACAAATTAGATCTATATATGATAATGAACGTGCCTGTGGAATGATATATATAGTTCTAAAATTAGATAAATTGTAAGGTTGACTGAAAATATTTATGCTTCGTTTTACTTATCACTCGTTTTCACAGCTGGGAAAAAACATAGTGACTAAGATACGAATTTTAAGGTGAAAGG
>NC_051414.1:2455945-2456188 GCF_015228065.2 Penaeus monodon
GGCAGCCCCTTGATAACATCTCCAGGAAAGAATCTGAAACCGTATAAACTGCATTCTCCTTCCGTCTGAGAACTGCTGATCACGTGACCGGACCAGGAGACAGTGTGGCGCCGGCGATAACCTCTTGTTTCCACAGAGACCAGAAAATCCGACTATGATTTGAAATTTGCGATTGCATATGCTGCTCTTGCTTGAGAAAACTAATTGTAGACGAATTATGAAAGTGTAAGCTTCATAAACATG
>NC_051414.1:2456320-2456521 GCF_015228065.2 Penaeus monodon
GTCTATTACTCAAATTATGAGTAATTCTTAGCCTTATTAGTTAACCCTACTTACGTCTCACTGTTATCTGTGGTGTATGAAAAACGCTACTAACAAATTATGAAAACTGTAAACCTGAAAAAAGAAACCTTTTTACTCAAATTAAGACTTGAATGTTAAAACTTCATTATCAGATATATTAATACAATGCACTCCCAGCTG
>NC_051414.1:2458312-2458427 GCF_015228065.2 Penaeus monodon
ACTTGCAATACTTGCCATAATGGTTGTTGAGCACTTGTAGAACCATCTACAGTATGTGTATAAACATTTCACAAAACAAAACTATAGTAGACATACATTCCCTTCGACAGTGGAT
>NC_051414.1:2458732-2458857 GCF_015228065.2 Penaeus monodon
ATGGTGTAGGAGGGAAGAGGAGGAAGTGGTAACAGGAAAGAGAAGAGGGATTAGAGGAAGAGAAGACAGGATTAAGGCAGAAGAAGAGGGAGAATAGTGAACAAGAAACTCCATCACAAAGACGT
>NC_051414.1:2459045-2459251 GCF_015228065.2 Penaeus monodon
TTTTCGGGCCAAGTGAGCGTCGCATCAGCAACACGAGACGCACAAGCACCGCGGCTTCAACAGAAAAAAAACAACAAACTTTCTTCTTAATAAGACCGACATCAATACTAATCATTAAAAGCGGCAAGAGCTCCTGTTGGGCCGAGCTGACGAGGCGTAACGGGTCCCGCTGGGGGACGCCCACCGCACACCGCCCTCTCGCTGCC
>NC_051414.1:2459337-2459423 GCF_015228065.2 Penaeus monodon
GGTCGACCTTGTTATTGGGAGGTGTCTTGGTGGGCGGACCTAGACCAAAGGAAGGTCCGTATTGTGGCTGGAACTTCTTGTTAGAC
>NC_051414.1:2459457-2459683 GCF_015228065.2 Penaeus monodon
GTGATTGCACATGAAAAAAAAAATCGTCTACGCTTGGATTCAGTGTGGGTAACCAAAACGCATATATCAAAAAATAATTCTGCAATTTAGGGTGAATAACCCCTCCAACCCCCCCCCCCCAAAAAAAAAAAGTACAATCTTCCCATTCAGATCTATCACAATAATCCAAAAATCCAAAAACCTAAATACCTCACAATTCTTCTTCGAGCTCCGTAAGACCAGCTCG
>NC_051414.1:2459822-2460088 GCF_015228065.2 Penaeus monodon
CTCTAACCCCCCCAAAAAAAAAGGTCAACTCTAAAAAAAAAAAAGGTCACCTCATATACACCGAGAGCGAACCAAGAGCGCACAAAGTGACCTTATGCGCCCAGGTGGATGCTTGAGCCGAGTGTGACAATACCTTCCAAGGTTATCGAACCAGATGAGTCTTCACGATCGAACCACAATTCTGCTGTCTGGCTCGGAGTGCAGATGTGAATGTGTCCCTGTTTGTGGTCCTGAATGGAGATGTAATCACTGCGGGTGTTGCGATG
>NC_051414.1:2460416-2460545 GCF_015228065.2 Penaeus monodon
ATTTTTGGGCTTAATCACTTTGTACTTTGAAATAAAACTTCGACCATAGTTGGTCGTTTTCTGAACCATGTAATAAATCGACGGAAGAGAGAATGGGAAATACAAAAATACGGAGAAAATATCATTAAA
>NC_051414.1:2460972-2461128 GCF_015228065.2 Penaeus monodon
GCAAGCTTCCCCAGCGGCGGCGGACTTGTTTACTTGAATGTTCCCGCCAAATTGGCAGGGGAGTATACACAGCGGTCATCAGGCGACGTAAACACCCCTAAAGTGTAAACACTCACCTGTCTGGTTTACGTTCATGTATCTCTCACCTAGGCGATT
>NC_051414.1:2461339-2461658 GCF_015228065.2 Penaeus monodon
ACTCATGCTTCGTCATGAGTACCTAAGTCCTTATCTGCCTCTACGGAAAAATCCCTGGCCGAGAGGCTATAGCCCGTGCGCTGGCGGTGCGAGGGGCGCGAGCAGGGGGGGTGGGAGGGGACATGAGGGAGCAGGTGCCAGCGGGCGTCCGAGCGTGGGTGTTGAGGTGTCAGTGTTGGGAGATCAGCACATCCACACCTCCTGCCAGCGCGCACCTCAGCAGGGACGGTTAATGACCAAAGGGACAGCACACATTTCGACTGACGTCACTCAGCTGGTCGCTCACCGGAGGGCTGCCGCTGCACAGGACGCTGAGCTG
>NC_051414.1:2462282-2462587 GCF_015228065.2 Penaeus monodon
AAGTACGTATGTGTGAACTTACTGTTCTATTGCGGCTAATAAAACAAGCAAACCGAAGAGACACCAGCAGCAAACAACGCCCTCCAAGCACAGATTTCCCCCCAAGCAAAAAACAACAACATTCCCTAATTGCAAGCAAATGACTCAGAAGAAATAAAGCGAGTTGCCAGGGTGGACGCCCTGCTGGTGTCAACCCCTCGCATGCACGAACGCACACACAAGCACATGCAAGTCTGGTTGACGACGAGTCCAGCTGAGGCCGCACAACGCTCGGCGATGTGTACTTGTATCACTGCGTCGGTCGG
>NC_051414.1:2463512-2463917 GCF_015228065.2 Penaeus monodon
ATACCATTTTCCCCTATATCTCCCCTTTATTGCTATGCGCTATCTCATCTCCCCATACTTCCCTACCTTATTTTCTCCCAATCCCAAATGTGTCAAACATTCATTAGAAGAAGCGGGGGGGCGGGGGAGATAGAGAGAGAAAAAAACGAGTATTCCCTCCCCATGTTATGACACCCAGTTCGTTATTGAGACTAAACAAGAGCAGAATCATGTCCACTACAGTGAATAAATCCGCCCATTTTTCCCCCTGGTCGAAATCTGCTCGCCAAGGACAGAATCCACGCGCTCGGCTGGTGACGCAGCGGATTTAGATAGGCTCGTTGCCCCGGCGAACAGACTCATCTCGTCTCCTCCGATTCATTCGCTGGGAGATGAGCACAGGGCGCCGCTGGACCGATGAGGACA
>NC_051414.1:2463968-2464246 GCF_015228065.2 Penaeus monodon
GTCTGCCGCTGACAAGAAACGAAGATTTACTACTCAGAAACGAAGATTTAACGGACGTTATCCTCGCGTTCATCTTAATAAGGCCCTGCTTGGGATCGTCCAGTCTCATACATAAATGGCATTACAACCCACCTTTGTTAACAAAATGAACCTACGTGCTTGAGGTAGAGAAATGGCAAGCTGAAAGACGGGACCAGAAGTGTCGATCGCGGCAAGGGTGTCTCGCCCAGCTCGCACGTTGCCGACCTTGCCCCACTCAGAAGCAGATCCGTCGGCTG
>NC_051414.1:2464439-2464856 GCF_015228065.2 Penaeus monodon
GTTTAGTCTACATGAGACCAGGGAGCTTCCCCTTCCCCCTTCTCCCTCTCCCCCATTCTACCTCCTCCCCTCCTCCCTCTCCCAACTCATCAGCTTAATTAGAATTAACTGCTTATAAAGGCCGCCCGAACGCCCATCTCACGTGAAAGGTGTCTTTGCGGGTCTGGGCGGCTGTAATACATGGGGAAGTGTTGCTCCGCCCATTCTCAGTTGCGACTTGAAATAACGCGTTTGCAGAAAGAAAAGAAGAGTAGGTGTTAGTCGAAAAAGTACATACAATGAGAGGTAATTCTGATCTTATTCGAAGCGCTTCTATCACATCTCTTTCGTTTTGAAGTCCTTATCATATACAGTTCAACCAACAATACATAAACACACAAAAGAAAAAACGTATTACTGCGCATACATATCCATAAT
>NC_051414.1:2464892-2464961 GCF_015228065.2 Penaeus monodon
AAGATCGCGAGTCGGATAAATGAACAACAAAACCTGTAAACAAACGGACCATGAACCCAGGCTGACTCC
>NC_051414.1:2465015-2465151 GCF_015228065.2 Penaeus monodon
TCTTAACCTACTCGCACCTTCCTCTGGCAAGGGGGTCGGACCCGCCATCAGGAAGGAAGTAGGTGGCCGTGGGGAAATGCTAGATACAAACCATAAACACATGTCCTCGCACTCAGCGTCAGCCCTCCCGCAAGTG
>NC_051414.1:2465732-2465825 GCF_015228065.2 Penaeus monodon
GAAGATAAAGGTCTGATTTTGGATATTATAGTGTTGACAAGAATATTAATTAACGAGATACATCCAAACAGATTCGTGATGAGAAAGAGAGAA
>NC_051414.1:2466500-2466631 GCF_015228065.2 Penaeus monodon
ACCTTCCCCGCCCAGTGCTGAGTTGGCCGACGGAGTGAGGGCCTTCCCTTCGCCAGCACTCGCTCCCAGTTTCGCCGGAGTCAGCACTCGAACCTGTCACTTCGCCGCCCTATCATCACTTCTTATCTCTG
>NC_051414.1:2466732-2466804 GCF_015228065.2 Penaeus monodon
GGGGGGGAGGGTTGGGGGAGGCTTCTATGTTGTTTTCTCATTTATTTCTTTAGGTGAATTTCTTAATATATT
>NC_051414.1:2466929-2467207 GCF_015228065.2 Penaeus monodon
AAAAAAAACCCTTTTTTATCCTTTCCTTTTCCCTTTTTCCTCCTCCTTTTTTTTCCCTTTTTTTTTTTTTTTCTCCCTTTACTTTTAATTTGGGGAAATTTTTAAAAAAATTAATTTTTTTTTTTCTTCATTAAACTTTCCTTTGCTTTTTTTTTCTTTTCCCCTTTTTTTTTTGCAAAAAGCTTTATCGAACGGTCTAATGGGCATCAGCGGCGAGGAGACCCAGTCCGCTGGGGCCCGTAGGGAGGCGTGTAACACTACTTAGGGAAGGCCAAAGA
>NC_051414.1:2467324-2467443 GCF_015228065.2 Penaeus monodon
AATAAGTAGGGGGAAAATAAAGGGAGGATTTGGAAAAAAAAAGGAAAGGGAAAAGCAACGGAGGGGTCGAGAGCGTGGGTTTGTTTACGTGAGATTCTCCAGGTGAAGAAACTCACGCA
>NC_051414.1:2467801-2467865 GCF_015228065.2 Penaeus monodon
CCACAAACACTTCTGCCTTTCATCCTCCTCAGTGTCATTTTCTTTGAGAGAGGGGGGGTGCCAC
>NC_051414.1:2467887-2468289 GCF_015228065.2 Penaeus monodon
CATATGAAATAATACAGCAGATAAATATAAATACACGAGACTCCCCTCCACTTCGTCTCCCCCCACCCCTCCCCCCCCCTCCTCCCCTTCACTTCGTCCCCCTCTCCTCCCCTCCACCCTCCCCCCTCTTCCCCCCACTTCTTCGTCTCCCCCCTCTCCTCCCCCCCCCCTCTCCTCCCCCTCCCCCTTCCTTCCCATCCACCCACCCCACCTCTCACTCTTCCCTTCCCCCCAACCCCACCCCATACCCTTCCACCTCCATCCCCATCCCCCCACCCTACCACCCCCCTCCCTCTCCCCCTACTTCCCCATAGCTGACACAAAAACCCCCGTCGCGCGCCACGTTCCTCGCCGTCCGCATTCCACTCACTCGATAAATACGTGTAGATCATTTTTATCAAT
>NC_051414.1:2468972-2469789 GCF_015228065.2 Penaeus monodon
CAGACATGACAGAGAATGGGGGAAAGATAAAAAACAAAGGGCGGAGACAGAGACAGAGAAAACAGACAGAGGATAAAGAAAGAGAGACAGGGAGACAGTGATTAGAGAAAAGAGAAGAGCATACAAAGAAAGAGAGTGAAGGAAGAAGGGAGAGAAGAAGGACAGAGGGAGACAGAGAAGAAAACAGAACAGAGATAAACAGATGAAAGAGCAGAAAGAGAAAGACATGACAGAGAAAGAGAAGTGAGGACAGGCAGAGACAGAGAAGAGGCAAGAGGCAGAGAAAGACGAGAAGGAACAGGAAGAGGCAAAAGAAGGAGGGGAGAGGAAGAGACGAGAAAGAGGGGGAAAACAGGAAAAGGAGGGGGAGGAGAAGGGGAGAAAAAAAGACAGGACAGGAAAAGGCAGGACAGAGGAAAAGAGACAGAGAGGAAGAGGGCAGAGGGGGAGGGGAGGAGGAGACGAGAAGGAGAGGAAAAGGAGGAAGGAGGAAAAGGAGGCAGAGCAGGAGGGGGGAGGAGGAGAGTAGGAGAGGAGGAGGAGGAGGAGGAGGAAGAGAGGAAGAGGAGGGAGGCAGAGGAAGAGACAAAAGACAGAGAAGAAGGGTGAGACAGAGAAGAAGGAAGACAAGAAGAGAAGAAGAAAGACAGAAGAAAAAGAAAGAATAAGAAACAAGGGTGGAAGGACGAAAGAAAAAAAAGAGGGAAGGGGATAGTGAAGAAAAGGGTAAGAAAAGAAAAAAGGGAAGGAAGAAGGGGAGGAGAAGAAGGAAAAGGAAGAGAAGAAGAGAAAGAGATAAGAAGAAAACTATAATATA
>NC_051414.1:2470451-2470543 GCF_015228065.2 Penaeus monodon
TTTAAAGAATATGAGAGATGCGATAACAATAAAATAAAGGAGATAGGACGAAGGAACAATAAATAAAAGAGAAGCGGTGCAAGATGCGAAGC
>NC_051414.1:2470976-2471200 GCF_015228065.2 Penaeus monodon
AGAGAAGCAAACATAGCCACTTGTTTTATGTCTGTTAATGGCCCGATAAATTCTAGTATCTCTTAAATAGCAAAACCTGTCCTCTGGCTCGGTGACACGTGTTTCTCTACTACTATCCTCGCCGCTCCTCACTGCGCCTCGCCTCCTCCCCATTCACTTGTCTGTCTTGTTGAGGCTTTATCTCCTTCGTTTACTCTGGTTTCTTCGAGTCTGTTTCGTGTGCG
>NC_051414.1:2471619-2472092 GCF_015228065.2 Penaeus monodon
TCCGTGGAAGGAGGAGGGCAGGGCGGCGTATTAAACCATAATCTTTATTTTACAATAGATCAATAAACGCCTTTACTTTGTCGGTGATTTTACGACTCGGCCAACACGATCTCGGACTATAAACACAATATTTGCGGCCAAAGACATGATGGATACGACAGTCAGTGTGTGGGAAGTGTTTTTATTCATAACCGCAAAAATGCTTAATATATACTTAGCCGTAATTTTTATGAACTGGATCACCGAAGGAGCGAGACCATAGTCGTGCTGACTGGGCTAAATTGCGTGTTATTATGGTCTACCAAGAGCCTCCGTCATATCTGAGTGGTTCTCGTAACAAGTAAGATACTTTTTGGAAGCATATTATATTAGCACCAGTTACGACATCATAATCATATGTGATTATCAATCATCCTTTACGACTTTGTGCGCTTACTGTCCAGAACAGAATGGATGTCCGGGTTTGGCTCCGT
>NC_051414.1:2472126-2472338 GCF_015228065.2 Penaeus monodon
TTCTTCGGAGCCGTAATTCTAAGCGCATTTGCAAGATGATTAGAATGCCTGATGCCCATCCGGGGACGCTCGTGTGAGGTCGTCGCCTCCCTGGAGACGTCGCAGCCGCTGGAGGGGAGAACGGATCCGGGACAGAGAGTCAGAGACCATTCTGGACCAAAGCAAAATCGAAAGTCGAGACGGCAGGCATGAATGAACATCAACACAAAGTC
>NC_051414.1:2472907-2473096 GCF_015228065.2 Penaeus monodon
CACGTTAGCGGCCGACTTGAATGTCTGAAAAAATAAGGTTCCTGAAGATCTGAATGAAGAAGAAAAAGCGCGTCCGCCCAAAGGGCAGATGTGAACGGAAACGGCAATTCCAGGAACCCGAAGGACACCTGACGAAGCTCCCGGGCCGCTCTTCCTTCTGGCAGCCAGCAGGGCCACCCCTGCGATGGA
>NC_051414.1:2473302-2473787 GCF_015228065.2 Penaeus monodon
GGCAGACGACCAGATTCCATGCCCGGTTGTCGACATGGTCTTGCTGGCCCAAAACAAGTTCCTCCAATCACTTTATTGCTGCTGGTGGAGATGGACGCTCCTGTTGGTCGGAGTTTGCGGGATAGCACTTGCTAATAACGCTGTAGGGAAGCGAGAGGGGCGCCAGCCAGAGACATTAATTGTGACTGCCATCCTGGCCGCGGCGGCAGCGTCCCTCGCGTCCCTTGATTATGAATTCCTGGCTACTGGGCCGCTCGCTAATTATGAGACGAGCCGAACGAACCCCGCCTCACACCTCGTCCCGAGCCCTCGTTGACCTATCAGAACACGTCCGACATGTGATGAACACTTCTGATTGGCGGGTAATGCGAGTAGCTGGCGCGGATGAATGCTGGGAGTGATTAGTCTCGGTGTGATGGGCTTCACAATACTTAATGCTGTTTCAGCGAAAATGCTCCTCGCTCGAGACGGGTGCAGTGTAAGCT
>NC_051414.1:2474156-2474390 GCF_015228065.2 Penaeus monodon
CCTGCGAGTTTTTTTCTGTCTCACTCTTCTTAAAATCATCTGAAAATCGAAAGTGAATATGCAACAGCCAAAATCATCTGGCCTGGAAGCCAATCAAATATAAAAGGCATAAAAAAAACTGACAGTGAACAACAAACGCTGTGAAATTGTGACAATGAGAGACAAAAGGTGTAGTGTTTCTGCGAGAAACGACAAAGTGAAAATCAGGAGTGCGAGTCGTAGGTGCTACTATTG
>NC_051414.1:2474705-2474934 GCF_015228065.2 Penaeus monodon
TAAAACTTTAAGAAGAAACAGTGCGAACAACAATGCTAATGACAACAACAGCAACAGCACGAGTGACATCCATCAATAACAGCAACACCGGCTGTGTTATCAACATGAGAGAGAACGCAACACTAGTAATCTTCGAGTAACTGGGACTATAAAGCGGTGGGCTGTCTTAGATCTAAATATCATGCTTCATCGACATGCCGCGTTTATTTCACTCTTGGCTCTGGGCGAG
>NC_051414.1:2476735-2477471 GCF_015228065.2 Penaeus monodon
TAACAAAAAGGAAACACAGACGAGGGGAAGTACCTCGACTTTCCCCTCTCCCCTACTTTCACCTTATTCCCTATCTCCCCTTTCCCCTCCTTCCTCTACTCTCTCTCTCGTTCTTCTCTTTCTCCCCGTTTCTCGTCTCCTACTCTCACCTTTCTCCCCTTTTCCTGTTTCCCCCCTCCCCTACTCTCACCTTCCTCCCCTTCTCCCCTTTCCTCCTCTCTTACTCTCACCTTCCTCCCCTACCTCCATTCCCACCCACTACCCCTGCCCCTATTTCCAGCTTCTCTCCTACCCCCATCCTCTACCCTTGCCTCTCTTCCTACCTCCTTTCCCTGTCATCATTCCTTGCGCCCATTCACACCTCTCTTTCCTACCTCCACTCCAACCCCTTGCTCCCCCCTCCCCCCACCTACCTTCATCCCATACCCCTGCGCCCATTTTTACCTCCCTTCCGTACCCTCTGCCCTCACTCTCACCCTTTACCTCCACCCCCCCCTCTCCCTCACCCCCCTCCACCTCCATCCCCCCTCTCCTTCACCCCCCTCCACCTCCATCCCCCCTCTCCCTCACCCCCCTCCAGCCCCATCGCCCTCTCCCTCATCCCCCCCCTGCAGGTACTAAGGAAACTGTCTGACAGACGAGAGCCATCAGCACAGAGGATTCTTTGGTTTGGGTTGGCGCGGAGCCTGTCATTTACCTCGCATGCGTCTGATCGGGCTGTCGGCGGAAGACGTGT
>NC_051414.1:2478455-2478855 GCF_015228065.2 Penaeus monodon
CACGTCCCCGATCCCACTCCGAACAGCGCCCTAATAAGCCCGCCACACTAAGCCCAGCCGCTGCCGACATTCTCCCGTCGAGAAGACTTTCGATGTTACAAGTCAAATAAAACCGTGGCAGTTCCTTACCCAAGTATGGACTCGAATTTGCATATTCATATCTTTCTTCAGCTCTTGACTTAGCACCCAATAAACTCTCTAGACTTTATTGAAACTATCATCAAGCATCGAGAGAGGTAGAACAAAAAAAACGCACATTATTCAAATCTATCGTATCTCATCTGCGGTTCTTGGTTCATCTTTCAAGCATTTGGCTCGCGGGTTGATGAAAGCAGTTTAGTGAAGTCTGGGATCAAAAGCTAAATGACAAACAGACAGAAAACGGGAAAAAGTGTTAAGA
>NC_051414.1:2479676-2479846 GCF_015228065.2 Penaeus monodon
CAAACATTATCACAAAGAGCAAGGGAAGGTAAGGGGAGACTCAAGCACAGGGATCACACAAAGAATGTCACTTAGTATAAATCACGTGTCAACATTAGGACAATAAGATCGGGAAACCTAACGGCTAAACAACACTGAAAATACGAAGAAAAGGAGGCCATAACGATGAT
>NC_051414.1:2479892-2479976 GCF_015228065.2 Penaeus monodon
TCCCCCCCCCCTCCTCCCCCAAAAAACCCCAAAACCCTCCCAAAATGAAATCCTGAAGAGACGAAAAACAGGCACACAGTATAA
>NC_051414.1:2480043-2480142 GCF_015228065.2 Penaeus monodon
CCTCAAGTACATATTGTCCCCCTCGAAGTGCGGTCTTTTGCCCAGGGCACTCGAAATGCTTGCCCACTGAGACCCTCACGCAGGTAAAACCACCATTAT
>NC_051414.1:2480464-2480892 GCF_015228065.2 Penaeus monodon
ATTCCCTGCCGGGGTTGCGAGTGCGTAACACGCGCATGTCGGCCAGCTGGGTTGTCACAACGTATCGCCGCGAGATCGCCCACGCCGAGGGAGCGGGCTGGGGCCAACAAGGTACTGGAATGTATACTGGGATCTTTTACCAGCGCCACCTCACAGGACCCATCCCCGGCCCCCTTCCCTGACCGCCCCCTCCCCCCTTCCTCTTCCTCTCCCCAACGCCGACCCCCTCCCCCTCTCCCCGACCCCCTTCCCACTCCCCGACCCTCTTCCCCTTCCTCTCCCCAACGCCGACCTTTTCCCTCACCCTAATTCCACTCCCCTTCCTCTTCCCTCTTCCCCATTTCCTCTCCCCAACGTTAACTTCACCCCCACCTCACCTCTTCGCCTTCACCACCACCACCTCTTTTTCCTCTTCCCCTTCTTCCTAT
>NC_051414.1:2481124-2481214 GCF_015228065.2 Penaeus monodon
AACACTGCCCCTCTACAAGAGCGACGAGACCCCAAATTCTGATCATAATAGATAGCATTTGGCGTCACTCTAGCTGAGGATGATACTTCG
>NC_051414.1:2482827-2483162 GCF_015228065.2 Penaeus monodon
GCAGGTTCTGATTGAGATGTTGGTACGGCAAGACCCACACATGCCCGGGTGCTGCGAACACGGGAGGAGAGAGAGAAGATGAAAAATGAGGAGAGGGAAGAGATGGAGAAAGGAAAGAGAGAGAGAGGATAAGAGGAACAAGAGAAGGGGAAGGGAAAAAGAGGATATGAAGGGAGGAGAGTGGAGGAGAAAAATGAGGAGAGGAAGATGAAGGAAAGGTGAAAGAGGATAAAGTGGAGAAGGGGAAGAGAAAGGGAGGATGAGAAATGAGGGGAGGAAAGAGAAGGAATGAAACGAAGGAGAAAGAAGAGCAGGATGGGCAGGAAACGGAAAAG
>NC_051414.1:2483319-2483522 GCF_015228065.2 Penaeus monodon
CGAGGGGCAGAGCTGTTACAAGCTGCTGTCACTGGTCATCAGCTTTTCTACAACAGTTGTTATAATCCCCGACTGGAAGTTACAACACAGAGAAACAACCCTGACTAATCTCGTTCTCGGGGTACAATAACTATCCCTGAACTTCCTACTTCGGTATATATAGTCTTGTTGGTCCTTGTTTGAAAAAAAAAAAACGATGCGGC
>NC_051414.1:2483764-2483860 GCF_015228065.2 Penaeus monodon
CCAAACACCGGACTACTATATAACAGTGAAATAAGTGCACTTGAGGTCGTTCAGTTATTACCTGTAGTTAAAAATCTCTTTTTCCCTAGCCTCAAC
>NC_051414.1:2485131-2485355 GCF_015228065.2 Penaeus monodon
GAGACGCGCGCAGCCAACCTGACCCGAGATCTTCAACCAAAATAACAGGCCTCAGTGTAAAGTAATGAATCAGTGTCACAGAAGACAAAAAAATGATAATGAAGGCCTTGCGTTAATCCTATCCCTTTCCGCTTTTTAACTTTTTTACTTTTTTTTTTTACTTTTTTACTTTTTTTTTAGCTTTTTAACCGACAGCAAAAAGGCCCGGGAGGAGAATAAGCGAC
>NC_051414.1:2485720-2485904 GCF_015228065.2 Penaeus monodon
CAGGTACTTATACAGAAAAAAGAGCGGCAGACAGACAAACACAGGCACTTACAGCTAGAGATAAGCCGAGACAGACAGCGATAGCTTCTAACCTGAAATTTCTTGCTCAAAGCTAAATGCTAACTATGACGTCACAGACCATGTCAACATAGCTATGACATCATATCTGAACAATGACAACAAG
>NC_051414.1:2486096-2486348 GCF_015228065.2 Penaeus monodon
TAAATATAACCGTAGCTCACCGATATGCAAAACACTAATTCGCTCTTTCAAAAGCGCAAGAAGGAACCCCAAGAAAGCGAAAAATACAAACAAGAAATGAAGAGTGTCGAGCGAGGCTCCGGGACCTGATTGAGAGATTTCAACGGTAGGCTGCAGGTGATCATCACATGCAACCGTGCACTCAGAAGTCCTCGCGCTCGTGCACTGCCCTTTTCTTACATATACTTTACTTTGCAAAATCATACACGCACG
>NC_051414.1:2486702-2486952 GCF_015228065.2 Penaeus monodon
TTCGGTGACAATACTTATAATAAAGATTAACAAATGGACAGCTAATAAGAAGAATATTCTCAACAGTTACCGTGGTCCTTTTTTTACCAGCGCTCGACAACTGATTACCCAGGCATTAACATACCACTCTTCTAAAAATAAATTCCGAGACGAAATTGAAAAAGAAAAAAAAAGATATTTCGACAAGAACACTGACGTCTGAACAATCCTCTCTTCTCCTTCCCTCCGTGCGTACCAAAAGAGTAAAATG
>NC_051414.1:2487333-2487542 GCF_015228065.2 Penaeus monodon
CTTTAAAAAAAAGTAAAATATAGAACGCATTCCTCTATCCCTTCGTCTCCCCGAATACCGTTAAAATAGCCAGGTGAAATAGCGAGCGTCTCATTAATAATGTTATGAATAAAGCGATGCAGCCCGAGGTATGCAAAAGGTAGCGGCAATTAACGACAACTCGCACGACCCCCAAGGTTATCTGCGCTGGCCCAGGCACGACACGGCGC
>NC_051414.1:2488033-2488106 GCF_015228065.2 Penaeus monodon
ATGAAGGGTGTAATACAGAGAGGAAGAGAATGGGATGGTGTATTAAGGCAGGATAGGAAGAGGGGAAAAGAAA
>NC_051414.1:2489014-2489301 GCF_015228065.2 Penaeus monodon
ACCCACTGCAGTCCAAATCCTTCAAGATGTGTCCTGAAAGGCGCACCGGGATATACATCTTCATTCGCGACGACGCCAGGTACATGTTGTTGACTAACTCCTAAACCTGTCACGTGACTCGTCCTCTCACACTGAGCGCTATAAACTTGGTTCCTTGTGACGGGAGAGTAAAATTTTATTCGCAGAGATTACGTATAAACCATGAGGGAAATTGCGTGGTGGAGTATCTTCTTTGATAGTTTCTTTTTATAGATATATGTAGTTTGTTGGTGTATGTGTAGGTAATG
>NC_051414.1:2489501-2490872 GCF_015228065.2 Penaeus monodon
GCAGCAATATCTGTAACTGAAATAACATACTAGAGAGTGAGAAGATAGTAGGAATATATATCGAAATAACCTTCATTTCACACTCAACCACATCTCACTTCAGACCCAACTGCACATTAATCAAACTCAACGAAAAAATGGCGCATCTTTCTCTTCCTGAAACGCTCGCCTGAGCTAACAAGCTTGCAAGGATATTTCGTCAAGACATTCGAAGCCCTTGAAGTTATGCGGTTACCGTTTCTTATCTGGCATTTCCGAGCACCTGACATACCTACACGCTGTTATCTCTATCTATTACGAACGTGTGCTGACGCCGCCTCAAGGCACGCTACTCTTCGCCACCTGACCTCCTTCCAGAACGCGTTCTGCTAACTACTCGCGATTTTCTGCTATTCGTGGGTGGGTGGATGTTTTTTTCCGGATAATTTTTTGGTGATTGTTTCTTATGCATTCGAGGCTTTATGGAAATTCCGAGTTTATTTTGTTATTCGTGTGTGTCTGTGTGTGTTTGACATTCGTCGCTGCCTTTCTGCTAATATTTCTGCGAAATATTAGCAGAAATATTAGTTAAATAATCAGTGGACTTGACTTCTTCTTTCAGTTATTTACATGTTAATGTGAGACACTTGGCCTTAATGCATCCCTGTAAAATGTACATATTTCTTCTCTATTCTCAAATATAATACACAGATACATGTATTGTTTTAACTACTGATACTACCACGAAAATTAAGCTGGGGAAGAATCTCACCCGCGGCGGATGGCCAGTGGGCACCCGGTCATTAGGATTACAATCTCCGTGTTTCCTTTGGCATAGTTGTGATCAGCTGATAGCGACAATCTCGACAAGGGTAATGTAGCGACGCGAGTACCATAAATCTCTTAAAGGGTTAAGGTATTGACATGCGCACAATACATTCGCCAAATATTGAGGTAGTGAGGACAGTAAGCTCTTCAAAGGTTAAGGTAGTAAGTCGAGCAATACACATTTTCCAAAACATTCAAGAAGAGACTTATCACAATACCTTCAGTACCCAAGGGGAACGCCATACACTGACCAAAGGACACGGTAAGTAACACAAGCACCATACATTGACCAAAGACGACGTTATAGTGAGGGGGGGGGTGAGACCCGAACGCCCCCGAGAATGGGCGTCAGGTGACCGTGTTCCGGGTTGGGTGCGAGCTGGTCCTACGAGAGACGGCCCCCTCGAGAGACAGTTCGCTATTCATCACCTTCGAAGCTAATAGATGGTATCGGGGGCTGTTCCAATGGCGAGCGAAGCTATTAAGGCATATTTCAAGATGGGAAGCTATGTTTGTGAGGCGCAGGGACCTGGGGGGAAGGGGGGTAGCGGGTACGTTGTCCTT
>NC_051414.1:2490916-2491089 GCF_015228065.2 Penaeus monodon
AGTCCCTTATCACTATGGGGGGAGAGGGGGGAGGGCAGCAGGATCATCCTCAAGGTAAAATACCTAAGTGATAGCTGAGACTTCGCCTGCGCAAGACTTGACACGTGGTTTCATCTGCCTGTCTGTGTCTCCCATTGTCAGTATTACTTTGCTTGTCTGTTTTACTCCCCTCA
>NC_051414.1:2491166-2491255 GCF_015228065.2 Penaeus monodon
CTTCTTCTATGTCTCTTCCTACATCTCAAATCCTTGCCTTATTTCTTTAAGATTGGTTGGTGGGATGTCCTTAATGTAGATGGGGTGCG
>NC_051414.1:2491395-2491713 GCF_015228065.2 Penaeus monodon
GGAAGCACAAACACCAGGCAACTCCTGTTCGTCCGCATATGCATGCAAGCACACGTCCCTCCGAACGTGCCCCAGCGAGGCTCCAAAGCCCCTGGCGAGGCCGGCACAAAGGGCTTCTGATCCCATCTCGCCGCGCCCGGAGCAAGCGCCGCATGCCCGTCGCCTCGCAAGCACGAAGCCCAGAGACGCTGCCAAAACAAGCCATCGGACTCGTCGGGGGGTAATGAGATGGCGCAGATAACGGCGATAGCAGCGGCTCCGCTCCCCGACAGCTGGTCCTTGTCCGCACGTCATCAGCGCCGGCACGCTGTCTACGCA
>NC_051414.1:2492901-2493078 GCF_015228065.2 Penaeus monodon
CCCCCCACCCCCCAGGAGCACTCAAGAGAGGCTGTCGATGGTCCGGGCGATAGAGCCCACCCGACCCGACCCCAAATCTGTGCCGCCGTCTCTGTAACTTACCTAATTGTTGACTTTTCCGGTACAAGGTCTTCATCAATAAGATCGCGGTTTAACCATACCAGTGGCACTTTTTCT
>NC_051414.1:2493262-2493358 GCF_015228065.2 Penaeus monodon
CCATTGCTAAGCAATCGAATAGCGATGTCCCAGTCTAACAAAAGAAATGCCATTTCACTTGTTTTAGTGTTTTATACATATACATACATGTGAGTG
>NC_051414.1:2494092-2494228 GCF_015228065.2 Penaeus monodon
CGCCTGCTTCTCCAATTTTGGAAATTCCTCAAAACAACTTCGCCGCTGCTGATGAACACACTCAGAGACATAATAATATAATCCATAAATTGTCGCACAACGCAGATGAACTGAACAGAACCTGCAGAATTCCTGT
>NC_051414.1:2494305-2494417 GCF_015228065.2 Penaeus monodon
ACATGAGAAATATCATAATATCCATGAGTTGGAAAACACTCGGTGTAAAACATGACACGAACCATTCACATGCCACGTTGAAGAATGCATTTGCGAGCGCGGCGCACTTATT
>NC_051414.1:2494604-2494902 GCF_015228065.2 Penaeus monodon
GAGACTGGCCAGCCTCCATCTCAGACACCCTGCCACCGTCCCAGGCTTCCTCCGGCGGTGTTTATTTACTGTCTGGCCTCCAGCATCCGGCTGTGGCAGCGCTCTGTCATCTCGTCCTCGCGGGGATGCTTCGCCGCCCTTGTTTCGTCGCTGCAACTTGCCTTTCAAACTGCAATACGCCGTGGCCGTTGCAAGGGCTTTTCAATATCGACTTGCTAGGTAGAATTTCTGTTTCGCCGTAAAGTGAAAAGGAAAAGAGGGCGGAATGCGTGGTCGCACTGATGCCAATTCCAGATTG
>NC_051414.1:2494957-2495392 GCF_015228065.2 Penaeus monodon
ACGAGGGTCCAGCAGGGCCCGCGGCGGCCGCCCCGCACCGCCCGCCGCAGCGCACACATGTGCCCTTGTGGCTCGCCACGCAAGTTACCATAAACGGAAGGAACCGGGTCAGAAGTGGGGAGAAAACAGGAGTAGAATGCATGAGGGCGAGGCGGCAGCCCCCCACCCGCCACTTCTTGCCTCCATACCAGAGTAATTGCCTTCTGCACGGCGCATTCCTCGACTCGATGAATGGAAAAGCCTTCGCCCCGCCCCATCAGAAGCCTTCCTATGTCAGCGTCGCCCCGCAGAGCCGCCCTTCGGAAACCCTGCCCCGAGGCCTCCGTAGCGGAAAAACCCCCGTTGCTCTATCTGCCTCGGCTCGGCCCTTACGGTCGCCACGAGAGGCGACAAATATTGTTCGGCCTTCTGCGCGGCTTTCACTGGTGGCCGTGG
>NC_051414.1:2495433-2495510 GCF_015228065.2 Penaeus monodon
GCGATCGTGAAAAGGGCGCTGCGCCTTTCCAGAATCCTTTCCCCGCACGATGGAGAGCTCCCCGGGTCCGAGAAGGG
>NC_051414.1:2495548-2496354 GCF_015228065.2 Penaeus monodon
GCCCCGCAGCATTCCTGAAGTTCCAGCCCTGCGAGAAACCCACCATTGGCTCTGGTAAACAGGTGAAGGCGCACACCTCCTCAGGACAGTCCCAGACGGGGAGCCCCGCCCCTCCACACATCAGTCCTTGTAACTCGTATGGTAGAGGAACCGGCCGGAACCACCTCGCGCACACACACCTGGCTGCGACCACAACGCAACACTTGCCATGGCGGCCCTGGCCTCGTCAGCCAACACTGGAGGCGCCGCCGACTCCCTCAAAGCGTAGAAGGGCAAAAATCCACACATAGATCACTCATGTTGTAGCCATTTTTGCGGTAGAGAGCGGCCATGTTGGAGTGTGGTACTGCGCATCTACCTCCTTCATGACGGTATGCTGGAGGTCATTTTCGGGCTGGAGGCTGTCCTTTGCCGCCCCCCGCGATGTCTCAGGAGGTCCAGTCTTACCACACGTGGAATTTTTACCTGTAAAGAGCCCCTGATAAAGTCTTCGACGTGGTTAGACATTGGGAAAAGCGTAAACGAGGCGTGTAATATCGCACCTGGTAGGCTGGCTCGCCGCGGGCCACCACCCCTGCCTGGCCTCGCTCAATGAAAGGGCCTCCTTACATAAATTATAAAATATTCTAATTTCTAAATGCAGAAGCTGTCGTCTAGTGGCGTTTCTTCGGTCACAGGCATCGAAATGCACCAAAAGACACGAGTTTTGAAGTTGGATTGTGAGAAAGGGGGCGAGAGGCAGCCGTGAAAATGGCCCCTGAGGATCGTCTGGACAGCGATGGCGGCGCTGTGTTGAACCTTGAGTG
>NC_051414.1:2496401-2497426 GCF_015228065.2 Penaeus monodon
CGCACACCTGGATGCCCCGCTCACCACCACCGCCGCCTCCCTCTCACCACTACCCACACATTCACTTCATCACCTCGCCTCCTCACCAACACCAGCCCTCGAGCGCCCTCCTGCGTGTGCCTTCGATTTTGCTTCCGCTTTGTGGACACCTGTGTGCTTCTGTTGAAGTGCTGGCCCTCCTGGCAGCCGTGGCCTTTCACTGCAGCGTTCCTTCGCTCGAGCGCCGTCGCACCTCGGCACTCTCGCCGGCTCAAGTACCATTACGAGGAGGAAACGCGCCATTCCTCATAATCCTCACTGCTTCGGAGGAATTCATTCCAGGAATGTTTTCCTTTTCGGTCGCTTTTCCTCTCCCGAAGCCCTCTGCAGCATTTCTCCTTGCGCTTAAAGTATTTCTGTGCGTTTAACTGTACATTTGTCTTCAAGGCAGTGTCTGGACATATTGAGGATCCCTGCACACAGGTACATCATTTAGCATTATAAATCATCGAGTTCAGCACACTTGTACGCTCTCAGCACATCCATTTGAACGCACAGTTGTGCATTCTTGGCACATTAGTACCTTCTCCCTCTGGCCTTGTAAATCTGACTTTAATACAACTTATATCACAATAAGAATCTGCAGCGTTGCGGTTCCCAACGCCTTTATACAGTACGCTCCATGTACTCTTACAAGAGTCAATTACCACTGTTGTACTTCATTGCATTTTTTACGACCCTCTTATCGCTACACTACTTAGTTCTGCACACTGTAAATTTCTCGCATTGCACTTAGCATTGCAGTTGCACATCCGTGTAATACTACAATTGTAACACGCTCTGACTTCTCCTCGCGAGGCAATTTTCAACAGTTCTGGTAACACTGTAATTAATACCACGGTGACTGACACTGTAAATACAGTTTGCTGAGAACTTTAGGGTCTTATTTTATTTCTTTATTCTTTTTGCTCATCCACACTGCCTTGCCGCGCTTGGCCTCTGGAGTTCTGGCTGTGTTTGTGTCGGTTTGTAAATCTACGTATCTT
>NC_051414.1:2498611-2498803 GCF_015228065.2 Penaeus monodon
GGGTTGGTGTTCCTCGAGAGCTCCAGGAACCCATATATATATCCGCCGGTTCTTTGTAGGACTTCCTGTCCCGTGCTCGTGATGTGACCTGACATATGGAGCGTGGTGTGACCTCACCGCACTTTCATGCTCGTCATACCTGTCACTATAATATAGATATCAATATTGCCTTTTCCTTGGTGGGACAATCAA
>NC_051414.1:2498929-2499055 GCF_015228065.2 Penaeus monodon
GCAATCCTTAATCTTATATTTTGGAAGATGAAATGATACTGATCATTGTTGTCGTTATTGTGATAGATCAGTATACAGTAATTACCATGACATCGGCATGACACGATGACGATTGTCATTATTGTA
>NC_051414.1:2499103-2499648 GCF_015228065.2 Penaeus monodon
AGCGGTAGTATTTTCTGCAATGCACTGTTGAATTCCTCTATATAAGCGATGCAATCAACATCAGTATACTTAAATGGAATTACCCCCCCCCCAAAAAAAAAAAAGGGTTAAGAGAAAATAGGCCTATAATCGAAATCAGGAAGAATATGTGTAGATGCAAAATTCTGCTAAAGCATCGCATTTTTTCCGGAAAGGGACAAGTCTTGCCTTAGTGTTAAAATAAAGCTGAACATAAAAAAACACAAATCCTCGTTTCCTCTCCCGTAGAGTCCATTTGTTTTTGATAATTGACGTAAGAAACACCTGAATATTTCTCAAGATGAACGTAATGCATAAGTGAATATAACATTAAGTATGAAATATTTTATAAATCATACTTACGTGCGGCACTTAATCTGCAACCTCTACTTTTCTCATTCTTCACCTGTCTTTGAAAAAAGATGATCATTCTTTTCGATAGACATAAAATTGCCTATCATTTATATTTGAAATATTCCAAAAACAAAGGTAATAATACTCGTAAGTATTGTAGAACCGAAGCAAAG
>NC_051414.1:2499760-2500083 GCF_015228065.2 Penaeus monodon
GGTAAGAAACATTTGTCAAGATCATTTACTGTCTTAATTAGAAAAAAAACCCTCAAAAGTAACAATCCGAAAACCATCTATTTGTTACGCTAATAACAGCCCGACGAGCAATTACAGATCACACACGCTAACTCGGCGCGACAAATACGTTCCTTCACTGCAAAATCGGCCGATTGGTTCTTATGAAATATGGTTCAAGTTTATTCCTATCTAATGGCGCTGGGTATGTTCAGTTTATAATTACATATTTTTTTCCCCTTCCTCAATTGTGTTTCTGTAGTAGAAGATAAGACACTTAAATATTATGATCAGATACTGGAAAC
>NC_051414.1:2500307-2500658 GCF_015228065.2 Penaeus monodon
TAATCATTCCAAAAATAATTTATCGCATTTATTTTCTATTTTTTTCTCTCCTCTTTTGATTGCCTGAGTACATATTCTAATGACAATTGGCTTACAGTGAAAACAAATATAAATCAGGAGTTTTCAGCCACAACCGAAGGCCCTGATCTCATCTTCCCCCCCCCCCCGCACCCCTCCTCCCTCACTTACGCTTCCCATACGCATCCTCCCATTACTCACTTTATCATTCCTCCATCATATTTCTGCCTAAGTCACGCGCCTACACCGCGTCCTCATGCCTCATTTCTTCCTGCATTTACCACCCTCCTTACCCACGTAGAAAATGAAGGGAAATCCTCCGACCACACAAAT
>NC_051414.1:2500721-2500931 GCF_015228065.2 Penaeus monodon
TTGTCTTTCCTCATCTCAGCCATCCATCAGCAGCCTCATTCCTCAAGGTCACTAGACAGTCTCAATCTCATGCGCAATATATACAATCTGACTTTTTTTTTAATCTCTATTTTTCCGCCTTTCTCCTTCCCTCCCTATCCCCCCTTAAAAAAAAATCTTTCCTCCCGCCATTAACGAAAATTTAAAGAAGTGCCAAGTGCCAATAAACAC
>NC_051414.1:2501522-2501696 GCF_015228065.2 Penaeus monodon
TCACACGAGGCCGCCCTCCGAGACGTCCAAAAATGAAGGAGGCTGACGAGGCAAAACGTAAACAAATGCGGTTCGGAGATACAATGTGCGCCGGGGAAAAGGGATCGAATTTCGGCCGTCTCCATAACAACCGGCGGGCGCGTTATGCGTGAGCGGCCCGACGTCGGCGAGAGT
>NC_051414.1:2502164-2502557 GCF_015228065.2 Penaeus monodon
CAAGTTGATCGGCAGCCTCGAGGACCGGAGAATTTCAGATGTTGCCGACAAGCATCCTCGCATTTCCTTGCTTAATTTCCTTCTGTTCATCTTCTTTTTCTTTTCCCACTCATCTTTTATTTCACATACTTCTCTTTTCTCTTCCTATCCTTCCCTTTCTTTACCATTTGTCTCTCTTTCTGTCTCGCTCTCACCCTCGTCTCCCTTCCTTTTATAATCTTCCCTTCCTCCCTTTTATCCATACCCTGTTCTTCCTCTTCCTACTCTCCTTTATCACCGTCATTTGCTTCTCATTCTTCCTCAGATATGAACGTAAAACGCGTGGATAAAATGCACCCCCCCCCTGCACCTCCTCCACCCACCGTTGTCCTTTCCCTCATACCCCCCCCCCCC
>NC_051414.1:2505300-2505680 GCF_015228065.2 Penaeus monodon
CGTAAACGAGAGAATAAAGACGAGGTATAGAAGACTACCCCCTCCCCCTCCCTCCCCGCCGTCCCAGGGACCTCCATCGTTAAGTACTGGGCGTGTGTGTGTGGGAGGGAGAAGGGGGGGGGGGAGTCAGCCACGCCCACAAGTCATAATCCCGAGGTGCGAATCCTCTTGGCGCGCCCTCACGCAGGTGTTAAAACGCCCACGGAGTCATCGCGCAGACCATGGGCGCGCAGGCTCGTTATCACCTGAGAATGATTATCCCCGAAGTCAATTACCTCAAAGGGCGGATCCTTCCTGCTAATGAGCTGTGGCTCGTTCGGGATAAAGACTTCATTTATTTTTTAATACACTTTTCTCTTAATGCTTGTTTGGAATAGGCC
>NC_051414.1:2505781-2506115 GCF_015228065.2 Penaeus monodon
GTGCTGTGATGAACACTTCTTTCAGGTAAAAGAGCAAATGAAGCTTTCGATACACTTTATGTCTTTACATTAATGGCGTTCGTTCGGAGTGAGCCATTACCTTACTCTCTTTGTCCAAGTGATAAAATAACATTAAAGCCTAATTGCTTTACACTGAACACGCTTTAAAAAGCTGCCGTCGCAAGATTCCTGAACATTATGTTCGGTCGTTTCATTAAGCTCAAGATATTACAAGGAGGATTTAAGAAAAAGGAAGCATTGGAAAATAAAATACGCGAGAATTTCCACTCCATCATATTCCGGGACACTCAGAATTTGATATCAACCTCAGTCG
>NC_051414.1:2506148-2507384 GCF_015228065.2 Penaeus monodon
CAGCACGAGTCAAAAAAAGAGGAAAAGAAATAAAGACAGCAGCCCAGCGTTACCTCAAAGCAAAGACAATTAACAGAAAACTAACCGACCAAGACATTAATGAGCGGTTGTACATTTTACTGTAATCGCGGCGTGGGACAGGGATGTTTTGTCACTCCTGCGCACCACATACATCAACTTCACTCCGGCCTCGGTTCGCGTCGCGGGATGACGCCCCCTGCCCCGCCGGGCTACGTGCCTCTCGCCTGCTTCCTCTCCGCTGGGCTCTCGCTACGCCCTACGAGATGAAGGGGGTATTGGTGCCTTCCATGGCCGAATGGGGTGTTGGTGCCTTGCCCGGCCGAATGGGTATTGGTGCCTTGCCCGGCCGAATGGGGTATTGGTGCCTTGCCCGGCCGAATGGGGTATTGGTGCCTTGCCCGGCCGAATGGGGTATTGGTGCCTTGCCCGGCCGAATGGGGTATTGGTGCCTTGCCCGGCCGAATGGGGTACTGGAGCCTTCCATGCCGAATGGGGTGTCGGGAACTGTCCTCCATCAAGTGGGGGACTGGTACTCGCCTCTGTTTGGGTGTGGTATCGGTACCATCTGTGCGAATACTGGTACACATCTACGAGCGAAGGAAATATTGATCCTTCCTCCTCTATGCAAACGAGGTACTGTTATCCTCTCTGCAAAAGAGCTATTTGCACTCTCCCCTGTGAGGATGAAATACCGGTTCCCTCCCCTGTGTGAATGAGATATTAGTACCTCCCCTGCGTGAATGAGATACCGGTTCTCTCCCCTGTGAGGATGAGATACCCGTACCCTCCCCTGTGAGAATGAGATACTGGTACCCATCCTGTGAGAATGAGATATCGTTACTCTCCCTGAGTGAATGATGTATTGGTACCCTCCCCTGTGAGGATGAGGTACCGGTACCCTCCCCTGTGAGAATGAGGTATTGGTACCCTCGCCTTTGCGAACCAACATCAGATATTTGTGAGCACGAGGCATTAATTCCTCTTTTACGAACGTTTTATCCAAGCGAAACACGGTCATTCCTCTCCTTTTAACCGAGCTTGTTCCTTTGCCATTTATACCTATTTCCTTTATTTATCTCTTATTCCTTTTTTCACTTCGTCTTCCAGGAGAGAGTAAGTGTCCTCGACCTGTGTTTATCACAGCACTTCCGCGTTGATAAAAAGGACTGATAAATATAAATAGATCAATGATTGTCGTAACTTTAGTAACTAGAT
>NC_051414.1:2507694-2507847 GCF_015228065.2 Penaeus monodon
GTAAAAAAGAACGTATAGATAAAAATAAAGAAAAGAAGGATAAAAGGCAATCGTCTACGAGGCACTTTCACCTATCAAGCCCCCTTCACTTGCATAATAATTGAGGTTCAATCACGGTGAAAATGAGCGCACACTGTTTAAATCATTCATAGG
>NC_051414.1:2508074-2508281 GCF_015228065.2 Penaeus monodon
TTCGTCGACAAGCCCGCTTTAATCTAGTGCGACCTAAACCACACGTAAATTCACAATATCCCGCTGAGTGATAGAGATGATAGTAAAAAAGCGATAATAAGGATTTAATTGACAATATGGAGGCATGTCAAGATATAATAAAGTAAAACAAGATATTAATAATGAGGATGATATCACACACATAATCTACCTTCCCCCTACCTAACT
>NC_051414.1:2508468-2509187 GCF_015228065.2 Penaeus monodon
TATAAAGCCCTGAACACCCAAGGCAGAGCGCCAAACCAGGGGCGCCTCGTCTGCAGCGTCCCCGGGGCCACCGCGCCACCGCACCGCCATTACACCTGTGGCTCCGCAGACAACCTCGCTTAACCTACTTCCCAAAGTTCACATTCGCTCCCCCAGTGCACTACTCTTCTCGCGGGCGCTGCTGCAGACATGACAGTGAAAGTCCTTCCTTTTGGCCTTTTGGCACCGCGGAGGTTAAAGTCCTTCGGCGCTGTTTATTGGTACTGATGGCCGTTTAGGAGTCGAGGCGTGGTCTTTGTGACTGAGGGTCGCCTCCAGCTGGGCTGCTGGGCTGATGTTGCTATCACTGCAGTTATTATTATCGGTAATTATTCTAGGTAATATATTCAATACGTTTAATGTTGTTGCGTTTGTTATTGCTATCGTTTTTGCAGTAATTACGATCGTTTTTATTATCGCTGTTTTCCCCATTATTAGTATTAGAACCATTAGTACGATTAATATTGTCGCTGTCATTCTTATCAACTTATATTATCGTAATTTCCGTAACTTCAATAATTTATTTCGTTATTAAACTGTTCGCTTTCGTCATCTTGAATGCCACAACCATATTTTCCATCATAATCTTTCTCGCTCGTATTCTTATATATTTCATAATCTTATCATCATCTAACAGTGTAACCTGAGTCGTTACAGCATACACATTATGCTTATGTTAG
>NC_051414.1:2509515-2509753 GCF_015228065.2 Penaeus monodon
ATAAACCATTCTATTTTAGAATTTTAGGAACGGGGTGAAAGAGGGAGCTTCCTAAAAAAACTTTCAGAGAGGGAGGGTCTCGCATGGCTGTGTTTACGCTTGAGCTTTACAAATGATTTACACAATTGTCTGCTTTACCAATTATTTACACAAGGTTCTGGTGAAAACTTCAGCGCTTACTATTAAGACAACAATTTACAAATCTTGACGGAGAAGCATGTGCCCCTTGCCCCCCCCA
>NC_051414.1:2510569-2510846 GCF_015228065.2 Penaeus monodon
GCCAACACTAAATTTTCCGTGTTTCCGTAATAGCCTGCAATCCTGCAAAAACTTGGATTTCATTCTTTTCTTATCATAGTAAAATAGTTGGAAAGTGTAATAATCATCATCCCCATGACAGAAATCCCGCTCACCATTAAAGGAATCCTATTCACAATTCTTGCTAAGATTGTGAACATCTTCATCTTATTTACTCATCTTTTTTCACTGTTTTTTAGACCTCGCAAGCACGTATTTCATTCCATGATTTATGTCACAGAAGAAAGAAAACACACAC
>NC_051414.1:2510884-2511062 GCF_015228065.2 Penaeus monodon
AACATAGCAGAATGTGACGTGAGGGTTGTAGAGAAAATGAGAATATAGAATATGGAAAGAATGAAAGTGTGATATATATTTTTAAGATATAAATATACAGCATTATATCTAAGCAATATGTGTGTACTTGTAGATAGGTAAGTAGATAGCTAGATAAGTAGACAGATAGTGCGCGCTC
>NC_051414.1:2511223-2511498 GCF_015228065.2 Penaeus monodon
TGGTGTTATTACTGTGTGTTGGCACTGTGTTGGTGGTGGGTGTGCAATTTACACGGGCGTATAATTAATGAACCCATGCCATGTTTAACACGAGCAACATTATTAGCAGCAAGTTCACATTTTACGAGGCTGGATCATCATTTGATTAATGTACATCGTCAGGCCCGAAGTTTTCGAAGATAAAATAAGGAACCGAGAACGTTGCCGAAACAAAATTTCGCTCTCGGTTTCATGCGATTCGCGGATCGTCGTCTATGCTACAAGTATACATATAA
>NC_051414.1:2512437-2513552 GCF_015228065.2 Penaeus monodon
AGCTCATTACGAGTCCCAGATGCGAGCGTTCGAGGCCCCGCGCGTGTCAGGTCGACCTCCAGGCGAAGCCGTTCCTCCGAGCAACGTGCCACAGCAGCCTCTGACCTCTGCAAAAGCCAGTGCCCACCAGTCCGTCAGGCGCCCCGACACGTGCCACAAGACGCCTAGCCATTATACATGTGTCAAGAGACGTATATGTGACACGGCGACGCGTTCTTCTCGCGACAGTGTCATGTCAGCGCTCGCAGACACCAGATGTTATATGAATGCTGAACAAGGTTGCTTTCTCTGGATTGCTTCATCACCGACCGTGGCAGCGCTGACCATGGATTAGCATATTCCCAATATCACTTCACTCTTTTTGGGGGGAAGTTATTTCGATTTCGCTCACTTTACAGTATCAAAAAGTAAGAAAAAAAAATGTAAATAAAATTGATATCTAAAATTATGAAAATGGAGATTCTTTACGAAGAGGAAATGGTAGGTATCATGTTATTATCGCAACAGCTCAAGGGTAATAGTAATTAGGACCCTACGATCAATAACTTTTTTTTTCATCTTTTCAAACTGGCATTTAGCCGGAGAGAAAAAAAGAACATATAAATAATATCATTTCGAGGACTTTTAATATTTATATCGCGTTTTTAACACTGCACAAGAATGATAATTTCAAAATGTCCTCCAAGGATAACTAGACCATAATTCGATGTTTCCATGTTCCTTCTCACAGGCGACATATATCAATTTCCTCCTGCAGTTACATGAGGGCACTGGTGCAAGCGCGAGGGCAGCTATCCTGGAAGGCCAAATTCAAAGTCGACGACTACAGGCTACTGTGAGGATTAAGACTGTGAGGGCATGCGACTGTACTCACTGTGAGGGTCGGAGAGGTTGCTGGTGGCCTGGACGGTGCCGTTCGTGCACAGTTTGAGGACGCACCGAGCGTTATCGTTGTACAGCTGCTGCCGGTACTTGTGGTGTTGTCTAAAATTCTTGGTATTATTGGAGGCTGTGCTGCGGGTATTCCGAACCATGAGACTCTCGTCCGAGGCGGTCACCCCGGGCGGTGCCGTCGGGCTGGGCTCGAGCGGGGGCAGGACCTGGGTGCCGGGGAA
>NC_051414.1:2513584-2513756 GCF_015228065.2 Penaeus monodon
TCACTCTCTCGGGTTCGGCGGAGGTCGAAGGGGGGCGGCGCGCCCAGGGGACCCAGGGGGCCCCGCCGGCGGAATGCTGCTGGTGCTGCGGCGGCGCTTTGGAGCGGAACGGCGGCGCCCCTGAAGCCCCGGGCGTGGTGCTGGGGGCGGCGGGGGCTGGCGCGCCGCCCGC
>NC_051414.1:2513780-2515307 GCF_015228065.2 Penaeus monodon
GACTCCGAGGAGGCAGCCGCGACCCACCCACCACCCAGGGCACATGTCCAGCGTACTGGTGCGGCCCGCCTACTCGGACCCAAGGCTCGGTGGCGCACACAGGAGCCGCCACATGGCTCTACACCTGACCACTGATCACTACACTATCTACCTCACACCACACCACTGACAACATCATCATCCTCGTGTTCACGGTCCCGTGTTGACGCGCCAGCTGGAGACCAACAACTGGCTGGCGGCCCATCGCCGACCCGGCCGGCCCCGCTGCCTCGCCCGCGCCGGCCAATCCGCGCTCTCGAAGTGCGCGGGGCGTGGCCTCTCTGCGATCCGCCCCTCCTCACAACGCCCACTTCTGGCCACGCCGAGGCTCAAAAACTGTCTACAGGCCGCCCACCACCTGCAACGGAAGAGGGCTTACTGCAAAACGTCGCCAGAACGGCAGCAGAGGGCCTTCCCAGCTGGAAAAAGAGAGTAATGGAAATGTGTCTATACATATTCTGACAGGGTAGATGGCATCTAGAAAGCACGTGGTCTGCATGTCAAACGGTGGCCCCGCGGCCCCCTCCCCCCCACACACTCCCCTTGTGAATGAATATCTGGGCCTACCCTCGAGCCCTCGCGTTCTCTGCTCATATCGTCGCAAATACGCAATTACGGTAACATCGCTTTGATCGGCCAGCTTCACAACCGAGGGCAAGGCAAAGAGCAGGCGTGTGCAGAAGCCGCGAGACTCGTTATGGCACCAGCAGGTGGCCCTTCACGTCAGGTAACCTTGCCACCTGTTCTCGATAAACACCGCTGTCACCATCTGTTCGCTGTCGATCTCCTGGCCACCATCTGTGACAATCTAGCCCTTTGCTGGCGCTGTTTTTACTCCCAGTTGATTGCCACTTGCTGTTTCCGACCTCTGTTGACCTGATTCGCACGTCGCTAGCAATTCCCACGCCAGTTTTGCCCCATTCTTCTTTCCAGCTTGTCTGTCTGGCTCTCCCGCCATCATGGGCTGTGCTAGACCTTTCTGCCGCCAAGGAGACTCCCCCAGCCCGCCGCTCGTCCACGCTCGTCTCTTTCCCCGTGGCATCGGGAGATTTTCTGTACTCTTAAGGGGAATTCTTCGCTGCAGTGAAGTCGCGCTGTCTCACTTCAGTTCCTATTTTCGGGCTTCCTCGTCGCGGTTCTCACTGTCTCCTCCCTAACTCCTCCCTTCCATCTTTTATCTCAGACTTACCTTGTCGTCACTGTGCGTTCCAGAAATTCCCTCGCCGCCCGTGTTACTTTAGTCATATATTGTATTTTCTTGCATATTATTGTGTTCCTGACTGTCAAATATTTTACATTCCATATCCGAATAACCACCTGACGATCACTTTCTGTTCAATCTTCGAGTCTTAGATTGGAATTCCAAGTAATATTTACCAACATAATATATAATATCCTCACAATTGTATATGTTTTGCATGTTAAAAAGCAAAACAAAAAACATAGATGTATTTTCATATAATACCCATACCCGAAAAATTACATATA
>NC_051414.1:2515331-2515624 GCF_015228065.2 Penaeus monodon
ATCGACAATGATATACACCATTGCTCCAATTCCTCTGTGTAGATATGTGCAAAAGATTCAATTAGTCACCATACTGTAACCAAACCTGATTTATGAAGTCGATACTAAGAAACTTTCATTTTCAAAATACTATTTATATGAAAATAAACTCTTCTGAGACAAAGATATGTATACATTTCAAAACATCCTTAGAAATCTTTTGATAATCATTCCAGACACTATTCAAATTCTTTGTAAACTTATATTTACTATCATATTACATAAATACACACAGTGTCTTTATTATATAATGC
>NC_051414.1:2519524-2519613 GCF_015228065.2 Penaeus monodon
TGATTTATAAACATTTCAGGCTGCGTATATATAACTACTAGCAGGACCAGTGGAATTTCTACGGAACCAAAAAAATAAGAGGTACTTGT
>NC_051414.1:2519666-2519828 GCF_015228065.2 Penaeus monodon
TCACTCACAAACCTTCCTTAAATTCACTCCTTCCCTACCACCTTAAGCTCTAGATTTGTCCCCTCATTTTCCCTCCTCTTCCTCCTGAAACTCCTCTACCTCTTTCGTTCCTTTATCCCTTTTTCTCTAAGTCCTCTATTTTCCCCTCCCTTATTCTTCCCC
>NC_051414.1:2520618-2520907 GCF_015228065.2 Penaeus monodon
GCAGCCCTAACCTGAATTTTTATTAATTTCTTCATATCTGAAGATCGTATGTACCCTTGTCATAAATGTAATGACAGAACGAAAAAAAAATTGAACGAATCTGTACATCGGCAAATTATATTTACTGTTGCCTTAACAAATTCACCGTGAAGAACCACGAAAATTTAAAAGGAACGAAATAGATGTAGACCACGAAGCAATAATGTTTTCCTGGAATTCATCCTTTTTTTCATAATTCGAGGAAAAGGGGAAATGTATATTGAAAGATTTCCCATGCCTCACAGTGTTT
>NC_051414.1:2520931-2521367 GCF_015228065.2 Penaeus monodon
GCATTTGCGTTGGCTTTTCGCAGTAAAATTACGTTCTGGTAACTGTCTGTTTCCACGCACGTCGCAGGAACTGTTGAATGTTTACTTAAAAGGAAGAAAAAAAAACATGATTAAAACATCTCGCTCCTATGATGATTCAATAAATCCGTGATAAGCGGGGACCACCGATGATTTTTTTTTTTTTTTTCAAAATACGACTATCGGGAGACCTGATTTTTACCATGGACTGAACCATAAATTTGGAATTATGTAAACTTCCCATCTCAGAGACTGGTGATCGTGTCCGACATACTAATTTGATATCACTTAAATACGCCTTTTCTTTCTAAATGTATGAGAGTTTCTTCTACAATGAACTTATAGGAATTTCAGCAGATATGACATTCTGTTAAGGAATTCTTGGTAGATCGGATTCTCATAGACCTCCATAATGCAT
>NC_051414.1:2521826-2521936 GCF_015228065.2 Penaeus monodon
ATTCTTTTTAAATCATCTCTGAATCGATGTCATACGGAAAAGTCTTTTTACTCTGCGCGGAGGGACGTGAAATCGATTGTGTTTCCGATCCTCAATAACTTCACACGGAG
>NC_051414.1:2521979-2522092 GCF_015228065.2 Penaeus monodon
CAGTCTCCTTGCGATAGGAAGAAACAGCGCCTTTAATCTTCGGATTAAAAAGGACGTTGTGAGTGTAGCCTTAAAATTCTAGGGGAATTTAACGCCAAATTTTACTGTCTCCG
>NC_051414.1:2527167-2527356 GCF_015228065.2 Penaeus monodon
TGCGAGTTGACTGAACATAAAAGTTTTGAAAATATAGATTCATTTTCTTATTTCACATAAAAATCGTTAGAAAACCATTATTTAATAAGCTTATGATTTTTATTCCTTAAAAAAAAATGGACAAGTACCTGAAATCTGAATTAATTGTTTCTAGAGCATTTTCGTATAATGCTGTGGAAATAAATTTAT
>NC_051414.1:2528532-2528679 GCF_015228065.2 Penaeus monodon
TCAATTTCCTTCGCACGATTTCTGTCCGCACTCGGGGTCGCTGCTCCCCTTCGGCGGGAGGCCGAGGGCGCCACGGGGCGGCGTCCTCACACTCCTCATACTCTCGTGCCCCTCACACTCCTAACAGTCTTCGTGCTCCTCACATTG
>NC_051414.1:2528728-2529070 GCF_015228065.2 Penaeus monodon
TGTATAAAGCGATAATCAAGAATTCACGGAGGAAAAAAATTGGAATCGAACATCGCGGCACTCGCTTGGCGGCACGCTGTCTGGCTCCCCTCGCTGCCGCCGAGGTTTCAGTTTTATCCCTTTTTTTTTCTTCTTTTCTTAACTTGTTCCTTTGTCTTTCGTCAGCGTGGCAATATATTTTTGAAATCGCGCTTGTGCAGCTTTCTCTTTTTTAATTAGGTTGATATATTAAGGTTGATTTGTTAATTAGATGAAAAGGGGAAAAAAGCTTTCTAAGAATTGCATTTCTTCTTAATATTATTGTTCCGCAGTTTTTTTTTCACAGTTGCATTTCCAAGGTTG
>NC_051414.1:2529138-2529410 GCF_015228065.2 Penaeus monodon
CAAAGGCAAAAGAAAAGCAGACATATTTAGTATGGGCTTATCATATAACTTATTAATTAGATGAAAAGCAAACATTAAAATGCAAATTAAAATAGAAATGCAAATCCTTCTTCGTCTTTTGTCGTGGAGCCATTTTTTCTTTTATTATCCCAGCTGATAAAAACGTCTAAAATAATAAAACCATATCCTATTTCTTTTCTTGAAGGTAAATGTTTCATGTACGTAATTACATAAATATCCTGTAGGAATAAAGTAAAAATGAGAGAACGCGT
>NC_051414.1:2529619-2529725 GCF_015228065.2 Penaeus monodon
TCCGTTCGTTTTCTCGGCAGACAGAATATTTAAGTTAATATATAATGTAAGCTAACATTCATCTGTCAAGAACGTCCTGGTTATTATCGTCACTGTTTTCATCTCT
>NC_051414.1:2529774-2530001 GCF_015228065.2 Penaeus monodon
GCGCCGTCGGCTCGCCGGAGGAAGCTCGTCTTTCTTCATTACGTGATAGATTGATCGTTCGGCCAACCTGCCGTGGCACCTCTGCCTGGCACTCTGCAAAGCTTCCTTCGTCTCTCCCTCTCCATCGGCTTTCTTATCACGATCTTGTCGCATCTTTCATGTCATCATATTTTGTTACTGGCCTTCCCGGTTTTCTATTCTCCCGCTTAGGTGCAGGCGCATAAAGA
>NC_051414.1:2530034-2530167 GCF_015228065.2 Penaeus monodon
CAAACTTCTAGTTATCAACTCTGTAAGTCGTGCTCGAGGAAACGGCCAAATGGGGAAATTGCCAGTGCGCCCTAATGACCCCGCGGAACTGGCCGTTTGCCTATTCTTGAAGCCGCGGTCATTGGGCAGTCAC
>NC_051414.1:2530199-2530344 GCF_015228065.2 Penaeus monodon
TCTTATTACGCGGGAAAACACACTTGACTTATGCACTGCTGTTTCTCGGAGTGCACGCAATTCATTTTTTCGCCAATTTTTACTGTGTCGACGTAGTGTTGGAAATAAATACCTTGTTGTTTGCTCTCGTTTCCAGGATGCCGTC
>NC_051414.1:2530786-2530900 GCF_015228065.2 Penaeus monodon
CTTTCCGATGGATCATTATTTTATGGGGGAAAAGAGAAAGAAAAAAACAGGCAAAGAAATATCGACGTAATTCAGGAAACATCCTGATTAAATTACACTTAAGTGCGCACCTGC
>NC_051414.1:2531017-2531479 GCF_015228065.2 Penaeus monodon
AATGCGTTCTTGTGTATCTAGCTGTATTTATGAATAACAAACATACTTTGATATGCAATAATTTAACAGATACCACTAAGTCATCACTCAATAACATATCATTCATTCTTACATCAAAGAAACAATGCACCGAGACACAGGCATGAGAACACGAGAATACAGAAACACAGGGAAATAAACCATTGACCCTGTAAAACCCAAATACGCAGAAAAATCCCCAAGTAAACAAATGGGAAGGTTGACACGGAGAGGGTCCAAATGAGGTTCGGATTCCACAGAATTTCGCCCGTGAAAATATAAACATTGCCGTCACCATCAGTCACTCACCTCAGGCCTTTAATCCGCGTCAAGGGGACCGTATGTTTTCAACGTTTCGTGTAGCTGTTTGCGTGGCATATCATAAACCTACATGAGCGTTGACACGGGATATACACAAAAGGAGAGAAGGAAGGAAAAAATGAT
>NC_051414.1:2531648-2531978 GCF_015228065.2 Penaeus monodon
CATGGAGTAACAAACGGCAAAGCCCCAGAATTCCAAGGCCACGGCGATGACACGAGGCCAGGCGTCCGCCACGCAGAGACAGTCATCTCACCTTCACAAACTGTGTCTAGTAAACTGCCAAGAACGAGGCCGGGAAACCATCCTATATCAAACACTTCCCTACTGGATTAAACAGACTACTATACTCTGCACAACTCCGTCGATGTAGCCCTTTGACCTTCATCATAATTATCTAAGATCACTCAGAGGGATCCGCAACCAACGACGAATATCATTTAAAGCATCTAAAGTACATTTCCAACCATACTAGGGAAGTAGCAGCCGTGTGCG
>NC_051414.1:2532229-2532380 GCF_015228065.2 Penaeus monodon
ACTTCAGCTAGTCTCTGTAATATATTTTTTTCTCTCTTTATTCTTTTTTTTCATTTAGCTAAAGTTCGGAGAAGGCAAACCGTAATAAGGATGAAGGACAGTAGTAATCCTAATACATGCATCTTGTACATCATATAGTCAATGAAATTTA
>NC_051414.1:2534780-2535026 GCF_015228065.2 Penaeus monodon
AAAAACTACGGCATTCGTGGCTATTCAAAGGTGATGTGAGGGCACAGGAGGGCACAGGAGGGCACGCCTATGAGTTGAGAAACCGGCCAACAATAAAACAGAAAAGCTGGATTCAGTCATGCGAGACAGGTGAGTAGCATCAAAAGAATCTCTCCTGGAAAGAAGAGAGGAGGTTAAGCATAACTTTGGATACGTTTGATATATGATTTTCGTATTGAAGAAATCCGGCCACGGAAGTTTGTGCTG
>NC_051414.1:2535290-2535783 GCF_015228065.2 Penaeus monodon
TTAACTACTCATATTCAAAGATTAAAAAAAGAAAAAAAATTTAGATTTTTGTAATACCCGTACGAAGTTCGAATGCTCTCTTGTGACTGTGGCTTTAGATCACAAAATGTAACAGAACTTACTTCAGAACTTATTACATACAAATCCAGGGTTTACGATCTACGTTTCTAAATCTTTTAAACTAGTAAAGTCACATTTATACGACTGTTTGAAACGACAAGTTTGTAATTTTCTTAAAAGATGAAGTAGACGTGTAGTCGTCTGTCCGAACGCAGTCAGCTCGCGTTTCTGGAATTTCAAACAATTGCTTTTGTTTTCGTCAATTTTGGCGAAATCGAGGCAAGAAAACTACACAAAACTGCGAGAGGAGAGTGAAGAAAGGAGGGTGCTGTGAAAATAGAATGAATCTTGTGAAGTTCTTTTCATCGCAAGGTATGAAACGATAATTTCTTCTTTATAAGCACACACTCACACGAAAACGCACACGAAAACG
>NC_051414.1:2535944-2536021 GCF_015228065.2 Penaeus monodon
GTTCTGAAGCTAAACTCTGCGTATTCGAATTGTCATCTTTCAGTTACGATCGTTATGTTTGGTCACCATCACCACTA
>NC_051414.1:2536688-2537417 GCF_015228065.2 Penaeus monodon
CGGATGGTATGTGTATTGATATTTTAGTTGTCATGAAAACGGTTACAATAAACCCTATTATTCCTTGGGTTTTACAGAAAAAAAAAGACGAAGATGTTGAGTTCATTCTTATAAAAAATATAAAAGATTTGAATTAGACTGAATACGATACCTGAATTGTGAATAATGTTATTTATTATGCTAGTGTCGAAACTGAGGGTTTTGATGGCATATCTTTATCATCATCGATACGCGTAAGTGATATCTCCTCCTTCGTCAGGTTATTCATTCTCATTCACTACTTGTTCTGCAAGTAGGACTCCCTTTTACGCTAATCCTTGCTAGCGTGGGCGGCGAATTCTCTCACGCGTGGGCGTCGCGCTGGAAGACCAAGCAAAGGCGGTCTTAAAAGAGACGAGAGTTCTTTAACAGACCTCGTATTGTCCGGCGCGAGATTTCCTTGTACCTCCTAGAAAAAGAAAGAGTGACCGGTTTCTTAAGCCATTTTTTTTTATGGTAGTTCGTAGTTTTTTTTTCTCTCTAAGTTGTTCAGACGAGGTTGCATTCATATTTCTTTTGTTGGAAGAATTCGTCTTTGAATAATTGAGGAGAGGAGGGGGAGGGGGCAGGGGTGAGGGGTGAGAATGTGCTATTGTCCTTTCAGTTGTAAACGCTTTTATAATGATATCTACGAGTTTCCTACGTATTCAGTAGCAGGACACTTACTTCATAGTGTGTTTCATGCGAACT
>NC_051414.1:2538522-2538618 GCF_015228065.2 Penaeus monodon
GTTCGCATGAAACACACTATGAAGTAAGTGTCCTGCTACTGAATACGTAGGAAAACTCGTAGATATCATTATAAAAGCGTTTACAACTGAAAGGAC
>NC_051414.1:2538718-2538970 GCF_015228065.2 Penaeus monodon
TGAAGAGAAAGAATAACTGAGAAGGAGGAAAAAATAGCGGAGAGAAAAGAAGCCAAACTCAGTGTTCGAACACTAGAAAATAAAACATTATCACAATTCAGGTATCGTATTCAGTCTAATTCAAATCTTTTATATTTTTTATAAGAATGAACTCAACATACTTCGTCTTTTTATACTGTACCGAAGGAACTAGGATGAGGGGTGTATATGTAGACCGTTTCATGACAACTAAAATATCAAGTACACATACAC
>NC_051414.1:2539938-2540428 GCF_015228065.2 Penaeus monodon
CGGTCTTTCGTGTGCGTTTTCGTGTGAGTGTGTGCTTATAAAGAAGAAATTGTCGTTTCATACCTTGCGATGAAAAGAATTCACAAGATTCATTCTATTTTCACAGCACCCTCCTCTCTTCACTCTCCTCTCGCAGTTTTGTGTAGTTTTCTTGCCTCGATTTCGCCAAAATTGACGAAAACAAAAGCAATTGTTTGGGAAAATTCCAGAAACGCGAGCGACTGCGTTCGGACAGACGACTACACGTCTACTCATCTTTTAAGAAAATTACAAACTTGTCGTTTCAAACAGTCGTATAAATGTGACTTTACTAGTTTAAAAGATTTAGAAACGTAGATCGTAAACCCTGGATTTGTATGTAATAAGTTCTGAAGTAAGTTCTGTTACATTTTGTGATCTAAAGCCACAGTCACAAGAGAGCATTCGAACTTCGTACGGGATACAAAATCTAAATTTTTTTTTTTTTTTAATCTTTGAATATGAGTAGTTA
>NC_051414.1:2540701-2540966 GCF_015228065.2 Penaeus monodon
CAAACTTCCGTGGCCGGATTTCTTCAATACGAAAATCATATATCAAACGTATCCAAAGTTATGGCTTAACCTCCCTCTCTTCTTTCCAGGAGAGATTCTGTGATGCTACTCACCTGTCTCGCATGACTGATTCCTAGCTTTTCTGTTTTATTGTTGGCGGTTTCTCAACTCATAGGCGTGCCTCCCCCGGTGCCCTCTGTGCCCTCACTCCAACCTTTGAATAAGCAACGAATGCCGTTAGTTTTTACATAAAAACACACACATG
>NC_051414.1:2544133-2544575 GCF_015228065.2 Penaeus monodon
GGCTATTGACAACTTTGATAATATCAAAATGATGGTAGAAACAAATTACAAGAAAATCTTGTGTAACCCGATAACGTTACACGAAAGAAAATAATCTTGAAAAATAAAGCCCCCCCCCCCACCACCAAAGGCATAGTGAATAGTAAGCCTTTTCTATTTTAGGATCCTCTTTGGCATCTCCTGAAGGTGGCAGTAAAGAAGGCTAAATATAAACCGCACATAGTCCGATTAACCATACACTTTTAAAGGTGTATTTTTAAGAAGTGTTGTAGGAAAAAAATAATAAAACGAAGAGGGGACATATATAATAAAATGCTTATCAGATTAAAAAATACCTCACGTAACACATTATTGGATGGAAAAGAAATACAAAAAATTAAACAAAAAGTAAAAACTAAGATGAAAACATACACACTATTCAAAGAGATATACAATTACGTTT
>NC_051414.1:2544608-2544861 GCF_015228065.2 Penaeus monodon
AACATACAGCGAAGTTCAAGATAAAATCAATAGTAACTTTATGGGATCCGAACTAGCCAGTGTTGTTATCATAAGCGACGAAAACAACAGCTGATCGATTCAAAACAAAGATGGCGGCTCACCTCCGACGATTCTGTCAGGGCGTCACACTTTTCAGCAGATATTCCCATTCTACGAGGGGTTTAAGGACAATTGCTTATAAGACATACAACCCGAAGCAGTCCAAGGTTTTACGGGGGGGGGGGGGCAATGG
>NC_051414.1:2545031-2547009 GCF_015228065.2 Penaeus monodon
TGCAGGGCACTGAGAGAGAGAAACAGAAACAGTTTAAACAAACTGGGGGAAAAACACTAGAAACAACCATGGTATTGCCATCATTCTCTCCAAAGGAGACTTAACCCAAAACACGTAATTTAAGCGTAATTCATTATTATGCACCTACGAATACAGTTAGTCCTGATGAAATTAATCTTTTCGACTATGCATTACAAGAGACCGTGTACACTGTCCCAAACCGAGGTATCAAAATTGCAATGACCGATACCAATGCAGTTGTTGGAAGGACGTCCCATAAGACTAACACCTATGGAACTCTTGGCCTAGGCAACCGAAATGGAGCGGAGGCGATTTTGCTGAGTTCTGCTAAGCAAATAGTCTAATCATAACTAACACCTGTTTCTCCCATCGGAGATCAGATCGGCTATATCGCCACTTCACAGATAACTAAAAGCAGCATAAGAAACAGCATGCTATGCCAAGAGCTGTAGCAGTGACCACTAACTACTGCTAAAAATAAAGTTCACATATGACAAGAAAATAAGAAAACAAAGCAACCACCAGCCGCTCATTAACAATCACTTACCACTGTAGAGCTTAAATTCGGAATAAGTTTAGAACCCTTTTGGAGAATAAAAAGAGGAAGAAACACCATTATGGGAAGAGGGCAAGAGTAATATTCTAAAATGCTGTAAAAACAAAGAAAAAGAAAATAAGTAAATAAATAAACAGATGGAATGATTAATACAATCAAGAAAAGACGCAAGCTGTAAATAAATCACTGAAGGGGAAAGAAGGGACTGAATATAAAAATCCAAAGCATAATGAGACGACATACATACACATACATAAACAAACATTGCGATAAAACTGAACAAACTGTGGAACGAATTCAATAAAAGACCTGTATCAAAGAAATATAACATAACCCCAACATAACAACAATTGCTTCAGAATCTGTAGTCCTTAAAATAGAATCACCATCTTTACTTTCAGAAGTTAACAAACAATCCATGAAATAATAAATTACAAATGTACAAAAAAATAATAATCCAATAAACAAGAAATTACAAATATCGATGAATAAAGAGCACATATGGTATGCTTTTCCCTCAAACAGTGGACTACTATTTGAAAATCAAAAGCATGTCTTAAAGATCGAAAGCGTGATTAAATATAATTACAGAACGACTGAAAAAAGTGGTTCACAGCCGAGAAAGAGCACTTATGATGAACAAACACCAAAATTGAAAAAGATCAGTTAAAAAAAAGACAAATATCTACCTTTGCTTTACTGACTGTCGAACTGCCTTTGAAACGGGAGACCAGGACATCCCATGGAAAATGTGGGTCGTAGGAGTTTTCCTATAGATATTATGATCAACAGATAGCTGCAATGAAATGTCATAAGGAATTATGTCTTTAAAAACTGTTCAAGATATCGGCCAAGAACATATTCTATCCCCTCATTTTTTCAACATATAAGCAGAAAATAATGAGAATAGCACATAGCAATGTTGAAGGTTCGATAACAAAAGGAGGCAGACCTGTAACATATATACAGACGATGTTGTCCTCACAGTCGAATTAGTGAATGAATTAATATAAATAACCAACAGGGTTTAAACAATTAATGGAAACCGTAATCAAGCATGACAAATGTTACGATGATAATCGTTGATGCAGAGAATTTTGACCACCAAAACCTAATCTTAAACAGAGAATTAGAAAATGATAATAGATTTTGCTATCTAGAAGCAATTTTAACAGATACTTATGAAGCCACAAAGGAAATCCAAAGAAGAAATGACACAGCGAAAGATGCAGGAATCTAATCGATGAACATTTAGAAAAATAAATCTATTTTGTATTAAAAAAATTGTTCCTTAACGCAACATATGGCACAGAATGCTGGGTAAAAAAAAGAGACATACAAAATTCAACCGTTTGAGCCTAGGCATTACCGTCGAATTTTACGGATTTGATAGACTAGAGG
>NC_051414.1:2547287-2547628 GCF_015228065.2 Penaeus monodon
CTTGGGAACCATTAAGATGAACCAACAAACGCATAAATTAATGAGTTATAAACGAAAGTCGAAATATAAGTCTGCTCGATAGACATGTGGCACAGAGCAAAGGTCTAGGATATGACATGCTAACGAGCATGATGTGCCGGAAGAGAAACCTAGGAAGACCAAAAACAGCATCGGAGGGTAACATCGAAGATATAGAAGTAATGGGCAGTGTCCGAGTGATAAGGAAGGCGATGTGAGAAGGAGAGTTGGAGAGGGAGAGGTGCTACAACAAATCGACCAAATGATCACTGTATGAATATTCCCTAGTAATTTATATATATGAATTGCTATGTAGACGGTGG
>NC_051414.1:2547670-2548002 GCF_015228065.2 Penaeus monodon
TACTCTGTATTAAAGACCCTTTGCAGATTTTACTGAAACGTTGCTTTCTTTCGCATTCAATAAAAAATAAGCATATCATTGTCGGAAATGAAATATATGTTTAATGTAATAGTCAAAATAACAGGTAATGAGTGATGGCCTGTAAATGTCTATAAATATGATTTTTAATAGAATCTATTGAAATAAATTACAATGTTCTTGGTATATGGTGATTTCTATATGTAGATGTTGAAGGAACATTAAATATATTGAATCTAGCATTTGATATATATCAGTTCTATTTTCTTAACGCTATGGAAAAAATAATATGCACTTTTGTTGTATAGGATTAG
>NC_051414.1:2548601-2548674 GCF_015228065.2 Penaeus monodon
TGTAGACGGTGTAATATTATGTTTATAAACTATTATTAGCGGACACTCCAAGAAACCAAAAAATATTAGGTGA
>NC_051414.1:2548753-2548854 GCF_015228065.2 Penaeus monodon
CCCTCTACATTATTACTATCCTGCTCAGTCACCCCCTCTCACTTCCACGCACTCTTTCCCCTCACATTAAGCAATGTTTTTGCCCCCCCAACTCCCCCCCC
>NC_051414.1:2548952-2549158 GCF_015228065.2 Penaeus monodon
TCGGACTCCACCGTTTCCCCTTCCGTTTCCCTTCCTCGTCCCCCTTTACTCTTTCAATCCCCTCCCCCCTTCTCCCCTTTACTCTTTAAGCCCCCTTCCCTTACCTTTCTCTCTCTCTCCTTTCTTCTTTTAGTTCATTTTTCCAACCCTCTTCCTATCCCCTTCCTTCTTAATCCCCCACCTTGGGATTATCGTGTAAATGATCA
>NC_051414.1:2550472-2550750 GCF_015228065.2 Penaeus monodon
GATCCCGCCGCCAGTACTAACCAGCAATTTAAGGTCCAGGGCGCGGTGGAGGCTAGAGGCGCGAGCGATAAGGCAAGCAATGAAGACGACTTGCAGTGCTTGATTTTCCTTGCAACTGTCAGTGCAACGAGTCAGCTTGCGTCCGCGCAACTCGCTTCGGCAGAGAGCGTGCACCGGGATATATACGCGCTCCACACTCCGCCACCAACCGCGCCCGCGCACCACACACGCCCTCTTCTGCCGCCCACGCCTCGCTCGACTCTAGGAATGTGTATGTG
>NC_051414.1:2551024-2551429 GCF_015228065.2 Penaeus monodon
CCCCATGATAATAAGGAAGTAAACATTCAATATCAAGCCTTTTATACCCATCTCATTTGTTTTTATCCGTCAACCTTTCATGTCACACATTTCTTAGGTTATTTAACATCTACAGTAGGTAAACATATCAGCCGCATCTCCAGACTCTAGAAATTATCCTAAAATATATACAGACAAACAAATGAATAACCTCGGCAACAATTATCAACGCTTAGGGAAAAGAAATACTCGTAAATTGAAGCAAGGAGCAAAATAACAAGAATAACGAAAGAACACGAAGGGTTTCTAAATATACACCCACGCCAGTAGGTCCGATCCATCTGGCTGGACAGCAGCTTAGGAAGAGCGAAGGAACCCTGCGGACCTGTCAATTTATCATGTTAAAAATAGGATCCAAGGAAATGA
>NC_051414.1:2552698-2552805 GCF_015228065.2 Penaeus monodon
AGTTCGCATGAAACACACTATGAAGTAAGTGTCCTGCTACTGAATACGTAGGAAACTCGTAGATATCATTATAAAAGCATTTACAACTGAAAGGACAATAGCACATT
>NC_051414.1:2552844-2553312 GCF_015228065.2 Penaeus monodon
ATTATTCAAAGACGAATTCTTCCAACAAAAGAAATATGAATGTAACCTCGTCTGAACAACTTAGAGAGAAAAAAAACTACGGACTACCATAAAAAAAAATGGCTTAAGAAACCGGTCACTCTTTCTTTTTCTAGGAAGTACAAGGAAATCTCGCGCCGGACAATACGAGGTCTGTTAAAGAACTCTCGTCTCTTTTAAGACCGCCTTTGCTTGGTCTTCCAGCGCGACGCCCACGCGTAAGAGAATTCGCCGCCCACGCTAGCATGGATTAGCGTAAAAGGGAGTCCTACTTGCAGAACAAGTAGTGAATGAGAATGAATAACCTGACGAAGGAGGAGATATCACTTACGCGTATCGATGATGTATCCATATGTTACATGCTTAACTATCATGATCGATAAAGAATATGACCATCAAACCCTCGTTCGACTAGCAATAATAAATAACATTATTCACAATTTAGGTATC
>NC_051414.1:2554315-2554783 GCF_015228065.2 Penaeus monodon
AGAAATTATCGTTTCATACCTTGCGATGAAAAGAACTTCACAAGATTTATTCTATTTTCACAGCACCCTCCTCTCTTCACTCTCCTCTCGCAGTTTTGTGTAGTTTTCTTGCCTCGATTTCGCCAAAATTGACGAAAACAAAAGCAGTTGTTTGGAATTCCAGTGTTGACAGGAAACGCGAGCTGCGTTCGGACAGACGACTACACGTCTACTTCATCTTTTAAGAAAATTACAAACTTGTCGTTTCAAACAGTCGTATAAATGTGTCTTTACTAGTTTTAAGACATTTAGAAACGTAGATCGTAAACCCTGGATGTGTATGTAATAAGTTCTGAAGTAAGTTCTGTTACATTTTGTGATCTAAAGCCACAGTCACAAGAGAGCATTCGAACTTCGTACGGGTATTACACGAACTTCGTACGGGTATTTTTTAATCTTTGCATATGAATAGTTAAGCAAATCTTACAC
>NC_051414.1:2555040-2555287 GCF_015228065.2 Penaeus monodon
CAAACTTCCGTGGCCGGATTTCTTCAATACGAAAATCATATATCAAACGTATCCAAAGTTATGGCTTAACCTCCCTCTCTTCTTTCCAGGAGAGATTCTGTGATGCTACTCACCTGTCTCGCATGACTGAATTCCTAGCTTTTCTGTTTTATTGTTGGCCGGTTTCTCAACTCATAGGCGTGCCCTCCTGTGCCCTCCTGTGCCCTCACTCCACCTTTGAATAAGCCACCGAATGCCGTTAGTTTTT
>NC_051414.1:2558068-2558513 GCF_015228065.2 Penaeus monodon
GGCTATTGACAACTTTGATAATATCAAAATGATGGTAGAAACCAAATTACAAGAAAAATCTTTGTGTAACCCGATAACGTTACACGAAAGAAAAAAATCTTGAAAAATAAAGCCCCCCCCCCCCCCACCAAAGGCATAGTGAAATAGTAAGCCTTTTCTATTTTTGGATCCTCTTTGGCATCTCTTGAAGGTGGCAGTAAAGAAGGCTAAATATAAACCGCACATAGTCCGATTAACCATACACTTTTAAAGGTGTATTTTTAAGAAGTGTTGTAGGAAAAAAATAATAAAACGAAGAGGGGACATATATAATAAAATGCTTATCAGATTAAAAAATACCTCACGTAACACATTATTGGACGGAAAAGAAATACAAGAATTAAACGAAAAATAAAAACCAAAATGAAAACAGACACACTATTCAAAGAGATATACAATTATTTTT
>NC_051414.1:2558546-2560043 GCF_015228065.2 Penaeus monodon
AACATACAGCGAAGTTCAAGATAAAATCAATAGTAACTTTATGGGATCCGAACTAGCCAGTGTTGTTATCATAAGCGACGAAAACAACAGCTGATCGATTCAAAACAAAGATGGCGGCTCACCTCCGACGATTCTGTCAGGGCGTCACACTTTTCAGCAGATGTTCCCATTCTACGAGGGGTTTAAGGACAATTGCTTATAAGACATACAACCCGAAGAGTCCAAGGTTTTACCTGTATGGCACAGCGGTCGCAACGTCACTTTACTTTGGGTGGAAATGGGTTGAGAAGAATGCAATGGTCGAGGCAGCTCGGCCGACCCGACGTGTGGTAAGTGGAATCATTTATAATATTTGACTTCGTTTTGTGTTGCTTTCTTGTATCAGTTATGTTTGTATTTCTTCATGTGTTCATGTATTATATACAGCTAATTTTGAGACTATTTAGTATCATATATTAGGTTTGTAATCATGTTTGTTTACATATTGATATTCCCTCGTTTCCTTCTTTTGTAGTATTTAATAAAGTTTATGCTATATGCTCTATTCATGTCTCTTTCTTATCTTCATGCATCAGTTATGTAAATAATAACCAGTGACATTGTTTAGTAAAGTTTGTAGGCTTCGTCATATCTGATGACATCAGCTATGGAAGCAAGAAATACTGGTAGCTATTATCAAAATAAAGTTGTTTTTGTGCTTGATTTATAAGCTTCACTTAATGTTCAAGTAAAGGTAGATGAACGCTACATTCTGATATGTTCCTTGCGTTTTTGTTCTCACAGCAGGGAGAGGTGCAAAGGATATAGAGGAATCTTGGGGATTATATATGTTGACATAGTATTGCAGTTTTAGTAATTAAAGTAACAATTATTGTACTGCCAGAAGTATACCATGCAGAAGTACATAAAATTATTATTTCTGAAATTGAAGTAATGTTCTTTATCCTTGTGACATTCATCCCCTAGAACCACAACTCTGGTAAGAGAGTGGCAAATATTTTTCTGTGTATAGTCTTCTGCTTTCTAATTGTACTTCATGTGTTTATATTATATTTGCAATAGGATAACAAAGTATAGACTAATTAGGAAAAAGATATAACCAAGTAATCACAAAAAAGTATTGGTAGCTTTATATATATAAGGATCTCTGTTATATCACCAACTAAATATCTGTCACACACATTTAAAATGAATTGATTGTTGGTTGTTTCATGTCAACTAGCCAGTCATTAACTTACTTTGTATGCACTAAACAGTTATACAATTGGCCTTGACTGCAGTGTTACCAGTCCTCTAAGTAAGCTTAAAGTCTCTTTTTAGCCTTATTTCATAGTATTTTGTGTATTCTATTTTTTTTCAAGTGGCTCACAGTACATAAAGCTTAGCATTATGGCTCAGTATGGCAAGGAGAAATCATGTAATGTTGTTTCATCTTGCTCATTATGTTTCTCAATCCCAATCTCGAAGATGATGCATAGGGCACCGGTAAGGGCATAT
>NC_051414.1:2560528-2561689 GCF_015228065.2 Penaeus monodon
GGTTGTATGTTGCCCTTCTGCCAAAGCATCAGTGGAAAGCAGAGCTAGTGCATATACTGCCAATATTAGGTGATATTATTTATAAGGTTGAATAACAGCATTATTTCTCATTTGCAACAGAAATAATATGAAAACATAAGCAGTCTAAACAAAAGCAATGACTATAGGCTTTCAAATTCACCAGTGAACGGTTTTTACAGTTACCAGCGTATCTGCCTATAAAACTGCAGGAAGATCTTCAGGATATACCTTTTGCTCTGTTTCCTTTTAAGTTCATATCTTCCTATTGTAGAAAGTATTTGGAAGTCTGAACTGAAAATTTGAAGAATTTTTAAAAATAGAGAATATTATCCATTAACTGCATGATTATAAATTGGCTAGTGGCTAGTAATTCAGGTTTGTTGGTGTGTACCATATCTGGCTGACTCTTTGTATATATCGAGCACAACATCAGTTATCTAATGGCTTATTGGTGTATTTTATAAATAAATGTTTGTAAAAATTCATTTTTCCCTTCACTTTATGTTCCTATATCAAATAGTGGTGCCAAAGAAATGACGTTGCTACTATCAGAGAAAGACTGTGATGACCCGATGGCACAAGGGATGTCATTGTGCAGTGCCATGCAATACTCGATCTACCATAGCTGTTGCATGATTTCATCCTTGCACAATCAAATGGTTAAGGAGGCTTATTGATAAATTCAGAGATATGTAAGAAATGTTTTAAAGTTTCTGTAGTACCAGTACCAATCATAAAGACAGATATAGATTTGAGCCAAATGTTATTGAATCTTCATGAACCATTGGAAAATAGAACGAAAGTCATTTAGAGACAGTTCTTGAAATGTGGTGCTGTAGTCAGTAAAGCCAGAAAGATTACTGATGGTTGAGAATATGTCCAGTATTATATGAAATCAATAATGTCACATTACGATAATTTTTCTAAATTCACCCTTCACTTTTTTTTCATAATAGGGAAATAGGAAATTTCAGGATTTCAGGTTGCATTAGGAGAAAAGTAAAAAAGAGTTTGGTATACCTAATGTAATGAAGTTGTTTAGAGAATGATAAGATAATTTTGCTTATCAGTCTAAGCTAGTCAGCAATTGTGATAAGTAAAGAAAACAACTAGCAAGGGTTTGAATTATCATAAAAAGAA
>NC_051414.1:2563187-2563301 GCF_015228065.2 Penaeus monodon
TTAAGGGCCGAGCGTTATAAGTAGTAAGCTACATCCTTGGAACTGCGTAGTTTAGAACTGATGTGTTTGTTTAGAAGGAAAGGTGTGGACGAGGTGAGGAAAGGGCGAAATCCG
>NC_051414.1:2563530-2563818 GCF_015228065.2 Penaeus monodon
AAAGAAAAAAAACGGCATGCATACCTGTCTCCACCATGTAGAAAATATATCCTACACGTTTGCAAGTCCTGTATTGGTCAACCCCCGCGCATTGCAAATAGCTCTCTGCAAAAAATCTGCATCACGTCACACCTGAAGCGGAAATCGTGATTGATGTGAGGGAGAGCAGCGCTGTGCCTTGAGAGAGAGAAAAAAATTACCTTCCCACTCCATCTCCCTCCTTCGTCCTTTTCAACTTTTATTATTTTTTGTTTTTTCTTCTTTGTCTTCTGGGCCGTTGTAATAACA
>NC_051414.1:2563926-2564070 GCF_015228065.2 Penaeus monodon
GAAAGAAAGAAGCAACAGAGGGAAGAGAAAATCGGAAAGAACAGACGTATGAGAGAGGAGAATAAAGGGATAGAGCGAAGGGAAGGGGGTGAAGAAAGGGGCATTGGGAGGGGGGAGACATGGGGGATAAGGGAGTAGAATTGA
>NC_051414.1:2564119-2564505 GCF_015228065.2 Penaeus monodon
GGTAAGGACGCGGCGGGACACCAGGCCTATACCTCCGACCCCCGCCGACCGCTAACGTGTCCCTCTTGATTATAACATCAGCGCCTCCTCGGGGGCCCTTTGCATGTAAGGAAGTAGGGTTGGAGAGCGGGGGGACAGGCAGGGAGCGGGGAGAAGGTGGAGAAGGGTGGAAAAGGGGGGGTGGAGAAGTGGGAAAGGGGTGAGAAGGTTGGAGGGGACGGAGAAGGGTGGGAAAGGGAGGGAGCTGAGAAGGGTTGGAAAGGGAGAAAGCGGAGAGGGGTAGAAAAGGGAGGAAACGGGGAGGGGTGGAGAAGGAAGGAAGCGGGAAGGGGTGGGAAAGGGAGGGAGCAACGGGAGGGGTGAGAAGGAAGGAACGGAAGGGGTGG
>NC_051414.1:2564631-2565819 GCF_015228065.2 Penaeus monodon
TAATAAGACAGATAATCAAGGGAAGAGGAGAGGAAATAAAACAACTCTCAAGTACTGTAAGGAAGGAAGGAAGGAGTAGGGGGCGTGGGCGGGAAAGGACCCTGAACGGGAGTCCTTTTAGGGTCCCGTGGCGCCGCCCCCTCCCCCCCCTCCCCCGTCCTTGGCCGTCCTTGGTCTGCGAAGGCGCTCCAGATCCTGGCCAACCGGAGCAGGGCATACACGCTTCAAACACACGGGCGAGAGATACCTGGCGATTAGATATGCCAAAGATGTATAACGAGAGGATAATGTATGCAGAAGAAACCATTTCGAATCGACGCGTTCTGAAGGCGGAAGAAAAGAGAATAGGTTTCTTATTTTTTTCGTGCTCCCTCCCCCCCCCCCTCAGAAAAAAAAATCCACACTAATGGTACCAATTCGATTGTGATTAATGGTAATAGATCTCCCAGAACATTTCTATGGAATATTCTTAGAGCACGATGCATAATTCACTACATTATCACACGCTATTAGAATTCAGTATTTATAATTGCTACTTTTATTTGTTTTACCCCGAGCTATATTGTCACAAAACCTTTAGAAATATATCCTACAATAAAAGGAAATGATAAAATAAAATATATATATGTCAGGGGCAGGGGGGGGGCGCTCGGTGTCTCGGGCCTTTTTCCTTCTTGTCAAAAGTGTCCTTGGAGTCAAAAATCAGGAGCTCGTGCCATCCTGTGTTTTAAAATGTTCTTTCACTTGAAATGTCGTTATTAAAGGTGAATAATTACATTCCAACATTTCGATGTCTTTATTTCTTTTAAAGTTACAGTTAGAATCCTATTGTTATAATCAGCTTTGTATGCTGTATGTGAAATAGTGTATTGAATTTAACAAAATTCGAAACACTGTACCAGCTGTATGTTGTTGTTGTTTTTTTTCGATTCTATTTTACTTTTATTGCATTGTGAATTTTCTATATGATTTAAGGGGGGAGCTGTTTCTCTGCTGATTCCATACTTTTGTTGAAGTCAGAAGACGTCAACAAACAAAATCACTTATGATAACAGTAACAACAAGCTATCATTGTCATCATTGTTTTTATTTATTATTTTTTGTGCATCTTAAGGGTAAGGGGTGATACCGATGCTAATGATGATGGGAAGGATTATAATATATTTTTTAAAATCACAATATTCGTTT
>NC_051414.1:2566121-2567065 GCF_015228065.2 Penaeus monodon
TTAAGAACATGAGAAAAATATCAACGCATTTGTTCGAAATATTACAAACTCTAAATCACAACACGTATATATATATTGTAAGAAAATCTCAACGCTCCGCACTGCCCACCAAAGAAAAGCCTATGAAAATATAAAAATCAATTCGTATCAACTCCAGTCTCATCCCAGCTTCCCTTTCCCTTTAAAACTCTCAACTACAATCTCAGTCCAGTTTGAACTACGATTTTCGCTCTCCTTTTAAAACTCGGAAAGAAGTTCCTCGAAACACTAATGAAAGAACAATTTACGAGAGTCAGACTTGCAGCGGCCACTCCACTCGTCAAGACGACTGACGGGGCGTAATCCTTTAATTAACCCTCAGCGACAGGATTGCGGGTTAACACTCGGGTCAGCGTGCCCTTTCGACGCCTTGGAATCCTTAAAACTCCCTGGCGATGGGGTCATATGTCTTTGCGTGGGGTCGCCGAATGGGAATTATTAATTGTTTTTTCACGTCCCCCGCTCATATGGCGAGTGGAGTTGCAGATGCGGTTGGTCGAGCCGTAGATATAGCTTCGGGAATGATTAATCACATGAAGAGTTATTTCATGATGATTATACTAGTACGTTGGATAATGATGATTAAAAGGCTCCCAAGAAATGGTTAGAAAAATGAGGATAATGAATAGTGACGACAGTAGTAATCATAGATGGTAATAAATAACCAAGCAGGAATACCAAGAAAGAAACGATCACACCCGGCGAAGCAACCCGCCCATAAAACCGAATGGGAGGCACACGGCGAGTGACAGACACAGTCAGCAGGCTTGTAAACCATCCACGCGTCACACACACACACGCGGACACGAAGCCTTTCCACGTGTAAACTTTAGCGTGTGATTGCGTCCATGATTGAAGACAGGAGCCGCTGATGGATCGCAGCTGCCTCGTCGATGATCCAACAC
>NC_051414.1:2567613-2568337 GCF_015228065.2 Penaeus monodon
AGGTAGATGGGATCGGTTGAAGAGAGACAGATAAAAGGAAGTGTGTTCTGGCCTTTCTCTCTTCATGTTTCTTTGGAAGTGTTTGTATTTAGGACAGAGATTGATAAAGGGTAGAAAGAGAGGAGTGAGAGAAATTCAGTCTAATCTACGATCTATGAACTATGCAATTCATTTGTGATCAGTAAGAATAGCCGCAAGGGTAAAAAATGTATTTCTATTACCAAAGGTAAACGATTTTTTATATGTTGAGTTTATGTTCATAGATATGTATTATGAGTGAGGGAATCTGTGCAAATTGTTGGAATTATAGATTTCAATTATTCACATGCAAGCATCCCAGACGCGTGTCGCAGGATACATTTTCTTTATTATTATTATTAAAGGGAATAGTTGAGAAAAAGTCATTTTGTAGCTTACCAGCTTTTACAATACCGGTGTGTATATAGAGTAACAAAGACAAAGGAGGAACTGAGGTAGTTTTCTCCCTAAAAGGGGGAATGTCAAGTCCCACACGTCTCCCCTTGCGTTCCCCTCACAACGTACATAAATGCGTATACACACCCATACACATCTAAGTATCAGGGTATCCTATTTGATGCGAAGAAAGGAAACCCTACCGATAACTCCCCCACCAGGACTGCCAATTTCTGCCTCTAACCGGTTCAGCGTCGACGCCCGCACGTTCTGCTGACCTCCGGCATATTGTCAGCACAGAAGGAAGTGT
>NC_051414.1:2568361-2569169 GCF_015228065.2 Penaeus monodon
TGATCGTCTGGTCCCGAAGTCAGCATTCTCGAGAGGGCATTGGTGATGTCACTAGGCTCGACCCGAATTCGCATGGCGCTGGGGTCTTGACCTCACGTGCTGCTAAGTGATTCTGGACCGAGGTCAGGCGGGAGGGGGGGGGAGGGGGGATCAACATGCCGAGAGAAGTATTATAGAGGGAGGAAGAGGGTGGAGGAGGGGGGGGGGTAAGTGAAGGAGAGAAGAGATAGCTAAGGTAAAGAGGGACAGAGTGAAAAAAGAGAGGGAGAGGGAATGTGAAAAAAGAGAGGGGAGAGGGAATGGTGAAGGAGGGGAAAGGGGAATAGAGTGAGGGAAAGAGGGACAGGGCGGAGGAAGGAGGGAAGGATGGACGTGTAAGGAAGGGGGAACGAATTGAAGAAGTATTAGGTAATAGAAGAAACGGGTAGGCCTTTTAGAGGAGTTAATAAAATACAATAAGACATGCAATCGGATGCCGAAAGAAATTAATAATAAAAAAAATCCAGAGGTTGTGGGTCTCGACATAATAACGTACCTAACAAAATGCAGGTTTACAATCCCTCAACCGAAATTCTAAAAGCTTTCTTTTCGTAGAGGATCAGTCATAAGGTCGTAGTCCTATTTGTAGACACTAAGTGTTAGTATTCATATGTTCTTGCTGGGGTAATTATGTTTGATTTTGAGGCGGTGTCCCAAGATCCCGCCGGGGAACCGCGTTCATTTCCGAAATCAGAAATTCCTAAAGGGATTGTGAACCTGTATTATATTTTCTCTGTTCATGTATTATTAGTTTCCCTTAGCGAGGGGA
>NC_051414.1:2569319-2569820 GCF_015228065.2 Penaeus monodon
TTCCCTCCCTCCTTCCCTCCACTACCTTTCTTCCTTCCTTCCCTCTCTTTCGCTCATTTCCCACCCCCTCCCGTATATCCTGCTCTTCCTCCTCTTCCTCTTCCTCCTTCCCCTCCCTCCATCCCCTACTACCTCTCCTTCCTTCCTTCCTTCCCTCTCCCTTTCGCTCAGTCCCCCCTCCCCCCTATGTCCTTCCCCTCCTCCTGTTCGAGCCGCTCCTGGCCAAGTGCTAGTGCCGCCTCAGTGTCCGAGGGCGAAGGCGGGGCAGCTGCGCTCGTGGCATGACGGTGCAGATAGAACTAATCCCTCCGTTGCTGATGCAAGCAACGCACGAGCCAGCGAAGACAGGCGGTGCGGACGGAAGCTTGTGGCGCTGCTGGTGATGGACGGGGAGGAAAGCACGGAAGCGCTCTTGCACACGGGCGCACATGGACGCACACACGCGCGCACTGGGATAAACGCTGCAGAATGCACAGACACACGCACGCGTTGGCATGAATG
>NC_051414.1:2570342-2570628 GCF_015228065.2 Penaeus monodon
AAAAAAAAACACCTTCCCCCACTACAGGTGGCGCAGCGCTGGGCAGGTGGTTTTAGCGAGAGGAGGTAATGAGACGTGAGGAGAAGAGGTGGCCTTGTATGGCCTTGTCGGGGCCTTGCTCATGCATACATGATGGCCAGTGCGAAAAGCTAGGCGGCGGGGGTGTCCGGGGAAGGGGCCTTGGGGGAGGGGGTTCTGGGAGGATGCAAAGGGGAGGGGAGGGGGGGATCTTAGTTGATGGAGGGTGATCGAAGGAGAAAAGAAGGAAGGTGAATAGAAAAGTGTA
>NC_051414.1:2570809-2571009 GCF_015228065.2 Penaeus monodon
ATATGTAACATGGCCAGTGTAGGCTGGCACGAAACAAACTCAAATTGTAGTTGAACTGTAATTAGCGAAGGCGAATTGCATGCGGCGCGGAGAACCCCAGTGAGCTCGGATGTCCTGCACTGGCGTCGTGCCCTTGGGGAGTGGTCGAGGAACTGCCTCGCGACGGATCGCCCTTGGAGACATGTGCTCGAAGTCTCCTG
>NC_051414.1:2572030-2572457 GCF_015228065.2 Penaeus monodon
AGAAGAGTATCAGAGTAGACGAAAATACACCTCCACTGAAGTGCTATTTTTAACCGCAACGAGATATACTTAGTCCCTCATACGATATAAGCGGAGCACTTTGTCGCCGAGTCCAGCTGCCTCGGGATTTGCTTCGCTTTATGGGCGAAAGACACGACACTCCGAGACCCTTCCTCCGCCTCCTCTTTCGTTTCTTCCTCGTTCACGCTCTTCTCTTATCATTTGTTCCCTTATTTCTCTTTTCGGTTCCTCTTCCTTTTCCCTCTTCCCCGTTTCTTTCTTCATTCTCTTTCCCTTCGTCCCAATCTACTTCCCTTCTTATTTACCTTTATTTTCCCAGTCCCCCTGTCACACCTCTACTCACTATCACTCCCCTCCCATTCCTACTCCTTTCCGTCTCTTCTCCTTACTCCTTCCATTCCTACTT
>NC_051414.1:2572653-2572727 GCF_015228065.2 Penaeus monodon
AAGGCTCTCCATCACGGCGCCCGGCAGGTGAGATGTTCGCTTCCCAATTAAACTCCGTCGACCTTCGTGATTGC
>NC_051414.1:2572846-2573747 GCF_015228065.2 Penaeus monodon
CTGGAAGCGTGTGTGGTGGTGGTGATTTTTTTTTCTGGAGTCTTCTTTTTTCCCTCTCCCTCTTCCTTGTCCTTTTCTCCTGAATCTTTTTTGTTATTAGTATTATCCTTCCCTTCTTTTCCACCTACCCCATCTCTTCCCTCCCACTCTCTTCCTCTTCTCCAGTCCTCCTTTTCCCTTCTCCTCCCTCTTTTCCTCCCTCCCTCCCACATCCCTTCCTCCTTTTTCTCTTTTTCCTCCTTCCTTCCACTCCCATCCCCTCCTCCTCCCTCCCCTCCCCTCCCTTCCCTTCCTTTTCCCTCCCCTCTCCTCCTCCCTCCCCTCCCCTCCTTTTCCCTCCCTCCTTTTCTTCCCCAACCTCTTCCCTCCAGAAACCGCAGACCCGAAATGTGCGGAACAGAACGCACAGGTGGGGAGGAACGGGACGCACAGGTGAGAAGGGACGCACAGGTGGGCCGGACAGGTAGTTAAGCCCGTTGAGTTACGAGAGCCATCCTACACCGCGATCACCTCTTGTCAGCGTCGTAATAAGGATAATGACAGGGATAATAACGCCCTTTCCTGGTAAGGGCACGTGACCTTGCCTCTATATATACACTTAGCATTATTATAAGTTCGGTTTTCTTTCTATATTTGGCTTCTTGCGGTTCGAGGTCTTGATTCCGGATCGAGGTCACGTTTGTCACGTAATAATTTTCGGGTGTCGGCTTTTATGCGTTAATAATTGCTGGGATTTGGGCATTCCGTGGTGAATTTGTTTGTTTGTCTTTATTTGTTTTACTTATTCATCTTTTTTTATTATTGTTTACTTTCATGTGTAAATCCTTCGCTCTGTGTCTTTTTCAGGCACTTGAATCTATGATCTGTATTGAAGAGAGGATCAAAATCCTGATATACCATT
>NC_051414.1:2573771-2573870 GCF_015228065.2 Penaeus monodon
ATTTTTATATTGTGTTCGCAACTATGTATGTGTATGGTACGATGTGGAAATAATCGCGTTTTTTTTTCTCTCTCAGAATCAGATGGTGGATAGCCAGCA
>NC_051414.1:2574071-2574299 GCF_015228065.2 Penaeus monodon
ACCACCCAAACCACGTGCCTCACCCCCTTCCCTCACCCCCTCCTCCCTTCGCCCCTGCAGACAGACGAGCAGACCCTCCGCGGGCTGAAGCTGAACCACCGCGAGCGACGCTTCATCAAGTTCTCCTCCGTCGAGTACCAGGGCCAGCTGTACATGACGCCGCAGGACTTCATCGAATCTGTCACCGACTCAGAACCGAGACGTGAGGGGCCACTGGGGGAACGCCTT
>NC_051414.1:2574535-2575371 GCF_015228065.2 Penaeus monodon
GTCAGATTTTCTAGTTGCCATATTGCTATTTACCTGTTTCAAATAACTACACTAAAACATGTGTACGTTTTCACATAAACTGTAAAAAGGAAAAAAAATGAACAAGTGGCCTCCCTGGAAATGCAAATGATAGGAATCAGGATTACGTGGTAAATTATTTTCACAATTCAGCCTCCAAATATGTTTATATGATATGTTCCATAGTAGGAGCTTATGAAATCCTGAATCTATCAGATATTTGCTTTGATTGATATCCTGGAACCTATTTTGTTCTTTACTAGAGCTACAAGCAGTTCCACATAGTCTTTTGCCCAAGTGTTTGCCCAGGAACCGAACCGCTAGAACAGAGGTGTCCAAGCTACTTACTTCTTTGTAGATTGTTTCTGGGAGAATTCCTTGCACTCTGGGATCACCTGCAGTAAGACCCAGTTTCCTGTGAAGTAGAAGCCAATGCTGTGTTGTCTAGAGAACTTTGTCCTGCTGTAGGTGATCCTCCTTTGGTGTTCCTGCTGTCCCAAAACCTTGGACTCATGCAGAGTGGCGACTTTTCAAAGTCTCCTGAACCACAATACATTTAGTATGTGTGTGTGTGACTTATTAACCTCATATATAAAATAGCTATATTAAGCACACACATTGGTAATCCAACTGCACAATAGGTTTTCACACTCCCATCCCCCCCTTATCACAGCCCGGCTGAAGCGGAGAGTCCTGACAGAGAGAGACCTCGAGCGATTCATGCAGGAGACGCCCCTGCTCTCCAAGGGCTCCCCAGACATGTTCCGAACCATCTTTGACAAGGGTGAGGAAAAGAGGAGGGGCTTTATTTCAATGTT
>NC_051414.1:2575552-2575737 GCF_015228065.2 Penaeus monodon
TTGTCTCTTTTGATATTTATCAGTCTATTTGTGCATTTTGAGATATGATGGAATGGCAATTCCTTTCCATATGGAGAGAAACATTTGTTTAATTTACTCATTATTTCAGGTATTATATCATATACGGAATACCTCTTCCTGCTTTCAATCCTGACAAGTGAGTACCAGAAAGTAATAGTATCATG
>NC_051414.1:2575780-2575985 GCF_015228065.2 Penaeus monodon
TCTTTTCTTTGAACCTCCTTTACCTCATGTTGCACGGAGAAGCAAAGGAGAAATGTTTTCACGGATTTGAGTCCATGTTATATTTGAATGCTGACTGTAGCCAAATTATTTCTCTTATAATTGCCTTTTTCCTTTTCTTTTCTTCTAATGTTGGGATAAATTAGTTCACTGATAATTATTGAATTCTAATCCTCTACTACCCCTT
>NC_051414.1:2576278-2576444 GCF_015228065.2 Penaeus monodon
CTCTGCTCCTCCCCCCTCTTCTCCTTCCCCTGCTCCTTTGTATCAGTATAATCCAAAAATTAACTTTGTGTATTGCAGAGCCACAGACGGGATTCCGCATTGCATTCAACATGTTCGACACCGACGGCAACGAGCGAGTTGACAAGGAGGAATTCCTTGTGGTGGG
>NC_051414.1:2576498-2577079 GCF_015228065.2 Penaeus monodon
CCTTGGGTTTTGTTAGTTATTTCTGGTTTTGGGCAATTTTACCACAGTTCTTTTGCATTTTGTGTGACCTCTGCACTTTTAAATTTCCCTCTCTTTCTTTTTTATGAGGTTATTTTGAATGTATTTCAAGAATTCATTGTAAAGGAATGGGACAAGCTATTTTATGCTAGTTATATCTGTATTGATGTATTGTAAGCATATAATTTTTTTTTGCAGAAGGGTAGATTTTCTCTTTTTTTATGAATAGATTTTGTAAATATACAATCATTAGGCATAAATGGTATTTTAATATGTATTCTGCTCAGGTCTGTGACAAAAAAAATATGGTTTTGTTTGAAAAGAGTGAAGGGAAAAACAGATTAGATATCAGAGAAAACAAAATTAAAAAGAACAGGTTTCATAATGATATGGATAGATCATTGAGAGATAAAAACATTCTCTGTTTTCACGCAAGCAATCACTGACAACATCAGCAAGAAGTACAGCATAGTTCTCAATCTTTGAAGAAGTGCTGCAGTAATCATTTCAAACTGCTGGTTGACACCTTTTTTCTAGCAGGAATTGTCATGAAGAGGATTTTG
>NC_051414.1:2578027-2578429 GCF_015228065.2 Penaeus monodon
CACACCAGCAAATTTCATCAAAGTATCTCACGAAAACAGTTAATGGAGATGATAACTGCTGGTGTTTATCGAGCCTATAACACTTGGATTGCTGACACGATCCACGGGAAGCCAACCCCAAATCAGGATGAGAAGCTTGCCGCCACAAAACAGGTTGTAAGTGAGCAGCTCGTGGGGAGGTCAGCCAACAGCGTTCGTGTGGGGGTAATATAGTTTGCACTTGTTTTTTTTTTTATGCGCTGTGTCTCACCGGTGCCTCGCCTCCATGCACTCTTCTCTTGGGAGTGTTCCATGTGCTCTTCGCTGGTTGGTAGTGCCATGCAGGTCTCTCTCTCTTGCCGCTCGCAGCCAGTATTGTTGCTTGAGCTGGAAGTCTGCCTCAGGGGTGGTGCTTGCACTCCA
>NC_051414.1:2578492-2578998 GCF_015228065.2 Penaeus monodon
CCTTAAAGATCTGTGGAATTTTCTTCTTCCTTTATTCTTATGGATATTGTTAATATACTATAAAGGGGAACATCATGTAAATTGTTCAAATTTTCATATTTATGCATTACTTTTTTATGTCCAAATACAACAAACAGGAAGATAATGATTCAATGAGAAAAATGCCATATATGTTTTGAAATTTTAATAGTGATAGAAACAATACAGAAATATCTTAAGCTTTAGTGATTAAATATCAACAGTTCCAATACAGCTCATTATCGAGGGGAATTACTTGTTTTATCTAGTCTATTAAACCTTCACATATTCATTAGATTTCTAACTGATTTTGCATTCTGTTTTTTGAGTATATGGTCTTTTCAAAAGGCTGGTCCCATGATGTTCTCCATAATAGGTTCCAGAAGGACAAATAAGAACAAAAGATAATTAGAAACTGCTTTAGAGAAAATATTAGATGCATAAAAGCTAAGTAGATGGAAAGAAAAATACTTGATTTCAGAATAAGA
>NC_051414.1:2579049-2579431 GCF_015228065.2 Penaeus monodon
GAGGCAGGCTCTTCCCTTCTGGCTTATGGCAAGGCTGTGTACCATTTCCTTCAATGTCAGAGTGAATACTGACATCATTGTTAGCTGATTCATTGTCTAATGTTGTATATTACTCTGACCAGCTCATGTAGTTGTGTGTGATTAACATGTTGAATATCTTTCTTTATAATCAGTGATGTGTGTGGTTATTTGCAAATATAGCAGTTTGCCATGTGTATTAAATATATTATTGTCTACTGACGCGAATGTTTTGATATTGTAATTTTTCCTTAGGTTCTAACATGATAGTGACTCACATTGACGATGTTAATTATATAAGTACTTATGGTGTAATACTAGAATGATATTGTTATGAAGACAAGGGCAAAAGTCTGTACATTAT
>NC_051414.1:2579584-2582425 GCF_015228065.2 Penaeus monodon
CTGATTTATTGGCTTGTTCTCATTTTCTCATTTATTTAACTTTTATAAATCCTTTCACTGATTTTCTTATTGTTCTTATGTGGTAGTATTTTTTCCAGCATATCTTGAGAAGAACTGACCTGACCATGTTTATTGTCTTTGCTGTATGTACCTTTTAACCAATATAGAATAAGATCTTTTCCATGAGGGAAACCATATTTATTCAACAGGTAATATCTCATTCTCTAGTTATTCCCCAAGGATATACCTCTCTTGTCTAAGGTGTTCCTGCTCCCCCATTACTATTTAAATGATATGTGAAGGATTTCCATATCTTTGTGATTGCATTGTATGGATGATGACAATGCCTTTTTTTTTAAGTTGCTGTCTTTATAAATTTGATTTTGTTGTTAGTCTATCAGGCCTTCACATAGGCTTGTTATTGGGCAGTACAGCAGCAGATGGTCTGTGAGCATGCCTTCTTTGTGGAATTTGGGACAGAGAGGGGACTTTTATTGCCCATAGCAATACATTTTCATTGCTGTTCTACCATTATCTGACCTTTGTCTTTATTCCTAGGTCCATTGTTCGTGGTTGTAGTGGAAAGTTCTAGGTCTTGAATCAGGCGTCTGCCCATGGGAACTTTCTGCAATGTTGAAATATACCCATTCTAGGGCTGTAGTAAGGTTTCCAGGATTTTGTTCTGGAGGAAGCTGGGACCAGACATAAGCTGCAGTGGGGTATTTAGGTATTCATCTGTCAGATATGCATACTTCTTTTGAGTTGCTGATTTTCTTTAGATATGTGGGGAAATATTGTTGTTCATTTAGGTTATACTCCTGTATTTTCCTTAATGACTTGTTTAGTTACCTAACTTTTTTTAGAAGTGGCCTCTGTAGTGCTATTCTGAAGCACAGTAATGTGCTACAGTTTAACATAAATGTTCCCAAAGTTGTTTTGGTATGTTTTCTTGTGGGAATGTTCTTAGTTTTTGTGCATTGAGTTTAATATTTATCATGGAGGCTGGAGTCTGGTTTCATGTTACTTCAAGATAATTTATGTGGAATTATGCTAAAAAAAGGATAGTTTCTGATTTCAGTGTTAGGAGTTGTTCAAGGTACACTTCAGAAAGTGTTTATTTCCAAAGTTTCAGAGCTGTTCTAGGTGTGCCACTGGGGAAAACAATGAAGAGAGTTAGGGCCCAGTCAATATGAGACTGTTTTTCTAACTTTGCTGACATCCTTACTAAAATACACTTGGGAAATATCATAGCCTTTCAGATTTAAAATCTGCGTAACTTTTATTGTTCTCATCAGTTGTAGTTTAAGTCTGTTTCACCAGACTGTATCATAGACTGCTGACAGGCCTGTGGAGATTGCCCCTGATTTCTGCTACTCTCATAGCTTGCGTCTCTGTGGAATGTCAAGCAAGAACTTGTTCTCAGGTATTCCTTTTTGGTCTACATAAGATTTGTGTGAAGATGACTCCAAGAAATTACACCAAATTTGATTATAACTATAATTACACTATGTCTTCAGATAAAAAAGTACTTGCTTTTGGTGATAATATTTGTCATGGCTATGATCAGCCACTATGTTCTGTTTTCCAAGGTGACAAGTATTTCTGGGTAGATCCTGTTAATACCTACAGCTTTTCATGTCTTCAAGCTTTTCACAGGAGCTTTGGTATTATGAGCTCATGTTTTTTTTCCATACCTATATAAATGGGTACTATGCAGGGTCTAGTCTTTGTCATGGAGTTTCCAGGAATGTCTAGTAGATCTGCCAAAGCTCTAGGATTGTTCTCTGAGGCCAGCAGCATTTGTGACCTCTGGGTTGTGGGTTTGCTTATATTTTTCTTAGACACCTTCCTCTCTAGATGACCAACAGGGAATATAAAGGGATTTATGCCCTGTATGATTGTATTTACTGCCATTTTTGGAAAATGTGTTTGATCTATTAGACCTACAATAATAATGACCTTTGTGTAATACACTGAATATTGATTGATAAAATATGTAAAAATAGGAAGAAAATGCTTTTTTTGCCCCTGTAGCAGAGATGCTATTGTATTTTTCTGTGTATTGACTTTTCCATAGATATAAATAGTTTGAACTAGTCTAATATCATTAATAAATGTGTTTTTAGTTGCCAAATAGATTGCAATGTTCTTCATGTACAATGATGCTCACATAACTTATTCTTCTCCCTAATGTTACAGTTTCTGATATTATTCCTTTTATGGTCATAACATAGTTTGCTACTTTAGACAATGGAATGTTCCAAGCTGTTTGATTTCAAAACACATGATGGGACTTTCGCAACCTCATGTGGTGTGACTTGTGCTTCAGATATATGCTATTTCTTTGGGCTTTCATTCATGAGTATAAAAATTGCTGATCAATATATATTTTAATTTGTTGATATCATGAGAATTTGTATTTCATTTGTATTTGTATTTAAAAGTGCTTGATGTGAAGATAATTTTGTGGCAAAGATAACTGTGAATTAAGATGTGAATATATATTAGCTCTGCAAAGGCTTTTCTAGTGTTTGGTTACTGTAACTTGCAGAGCAAACAAGTGATGAAAGTAATATTAACCACTGATTTTACAGCTTGAGAAGATCTTCAGTACTGCTCGCAGAGACCGACTAAACCGAGCTTTGGAGGGAGCAGTAAAACAGACAGAAGGTGGTAAGTTATGGGCATTAGCATAACAGATATTAAATTTGATATACTTTGTTAGTGCTTGTTGTGGGGATCTGTGACAAAACACATTTAGGCTGTTTAGGTAAGGTGATTGTGACACTTGGTGAAGGACACAGATTTATTTTTTTCATCATCTTTTGGAATGAGTTGCAT
>NC_051414.1:2582725-2582847 GCF_015228065.2 Penaeus monodon
GCTCATTATCCTTGTCCTCCTCTTTCATGACCACCTTCACCATCATAATTGTCATCATCCTACATATTTTTGAAATCTGTGTACTGAGTGTATAAATATCACAATAGATTTTTAAAAGTGAT
>NC_051414.1:2582875-2583353 GCF_015228065.2 Penaeus monodon
ATACTGCTTGACTCAAACACAATAACTTGGCAGAGGATGGGGAGGTGGAGGAAGTGCTGGAGGATGAGCTGCAGAAGAGTCATGTTGTCGACACCACTTTGCTACTCCACTTCTTCGGCAAGAAAGGAAAGCAGGACCTCAAGTTCGAAGAATTTAAGATGTGAGTCTGTTGGAAGGTTTTGCGATCTGCTGTGGTTGTCTGTCATGCTGATGATGGCTTCTTTGCTTTTTCCTCTCTTTCTGTATTTATCATTTATTATCGTTATTACTTAACATACATTTTCTTCTCTACAGCTCTCACATATACACTTAGTATAAAATTCATGAACAATAAATATGCTCATTTTTGGAAGTGGAAATTATGAATATTGATCCATAAACAATTGTAACTTGTTCTGTATCTATAATGGTGAGACTGTAACAGAAAAAAAAAAAAAAAAGTGCAAGATAAAACCAGGAGGATTTTGAAACTTTGTCA
>NC_051414.1:2584067-2585207 GCF_015228065.2 Penaeus monodon
ATTGCTGTGGCACAACCGGATCTAAGGGGTTATTCAGTTTGCTTTTTAGCAATGATACTAGGAAAGCATCGTGGCATTTGGTACATATAATAATTTGCTAATTTCTCAAAATGAATGTTTTTGAGCTGCAACCTCAAACACATTTTTTTTTAGCTCATTATATGATTGGTGTACACAAGTACTAATCAAGAATTTTGTTTAAAGCCATATATATCAGAAAAAATAAGCATCTTTTTTGTTTAATGTGGATTTTATTGTCTTTATTTCAGGTTTATGGAAAACCTACAGACAGAAGTACTAGAGATTGAGTTCAATGAATTTTCGAAGGGCCTGCCTGCCATCACAGAACTAGACTTTGCGAAGATTTTATTGCGTTACACTTACTTGCAGTCTGACCAGTAAGTTTCCTTGCAGTTGCTACCAAATGCATGATATTTTTATAGAATCTACATTTATAATATTTTTTGTTGCCCTTTTGTTTATGAATTGAATTATGTTGTTTGTGTGTATGTACAACTCATACACATACAAACTAAAACAAGGAGAACATGAAAGGAGATCTATGCTTGTGTCAAACCTCAACAGACAGAGAAGTAAAATAAAGGAAATACCAGTCTCTTGCACTTAACATATTGAGCAATTAAATGGTAGTCTCACCTCAAAGGGCTAATTAACTTCCAGATTGATTATCTACACTGAGTCATCAGCAAGAAAAAACAAAGAATTAATTTCTAAGAAGTCACTCCTAATGATGGCCAATAACTTTGCCTGATTTAAGGCAAGACAGTAAAACAAACAAAAAACTTTAGTAGCCATGGAGAGGCTGACATAGTCCCAAGGAGAGGGCGTGCAGTGTACAGCCCTGTCTCATGGGAATAAGTCATGTGCACAGTGCAGATTCTACCAGGCACACAGTGAGGAAGCCATCAGAATCTGATCATGTTAAAGTATCTCACATACATTAACAAGCATCTGACATCTGTCACTTCCAAAGGGGATAGTGGCTAAGCAACTCACATAAATTATATGCAACCATCAAAGAACATACATTAAATAACCAGACACTAGCCCAGTCTCGAAACATAGTGAGGCAAATAGGAAGTAAACATAAAAAGAGGACAGTTCCACTGGGAAGTCTGC
>NC_051414.1:2585953-2586311 GCF_015228065.2 Penaeus monodon
CCATAGCCAAGGTTGTGTAAGAGACTAATGCTGCAAAAGTCAACAAAAATCAACATTCCATCACTTTGACAAAGACCCTGAGGCAATATCATAGCTGCACAGGCTCTGTCCTGAACGGGCTTTGTAAGAGGTTCACTGTCCATCCTGCTGAAGCCATTGAAATCAAACAGTCAGAGAAGTGCAAGAGTAACTGCATATCTCTGCACCTGGCAACAGCAGGAGCATGTTCTACATCAACCAACTCATTCACCATCTCATATAGTAGCAGTGTGGGAAGAGGACCATAACCACTGGGAGTCTAGATACACCCACAGGGGGTCATCTGCCATTTTTTTCCCCTTCCTTCCTTCCTTCTGCT
>NC_051414.1:2586394-2588987 GCF_015228065.2 Penaeus monodon
TCCTATTTTTCATCTCCATTCCACTTTACAAGGAATACTCATAGTATCTTTGGAGGAAGACATGGGGGAGGGGGAGTTGTGGAAGAGTAGGTGAGTACTTGTGAAGATACGCTGAACATAGCAAAAAAGCAGCATGAAGGATAGACAGACAGATTTTAGAGGATTCCATCACAGAGGATGCTTTTAATTTAACTACTACCCAAGTGTCTATTGAGTCGTACAGAAAGTGAAGCAAATGAGAATTATGCTATTGAAGATTGTTTTGGAAGATATGAAGTTTTCAATGTATAATTTAACTTTATGGCACATATGGATTTTGAGATGCAAAAATTTCTCTTTACATATATCAACAGAATGTTGATCTCTATATATGACAGAGAAAGAAAGCTACTAGGTTTTCAGATCTTGCCTATTTCCCTTTTTGTTGGCAAAGTAACTTTCATATGGATGATAACAGAGAAAAAATCTCAAATCTCTCAAATATTCAGAAAATGAAATAGAATAAGAGGGTAGGCCATATGGATAAATATTTGGATTGGTGAAGAGATGTTTCTCAGAATCTTTTGATATGTGAGAGCATAACTGAAAGGGAAACCATGTACAGCAAAACCTATTTATTTAAATAGGGATTGCAGTTTTGTCATCAGCTAATGGTTAATTCTTCAGGATATTACGTTATTAACATTTTGCAGCTTTGTAAGAAGCGAAAGAATCTGTCTAATAGAGAGTAAAGTGTTTTCTAGTAAGGACAGGTACATTTATGTATGATTATATCCTTTATTTCTTACAGATAGTTTTAAGTCCAGTATTTACCCCAAAAAATCCTTTTATACTGAATTTATATTTTCTGTTTTACAGGCAGTAATTTAACAATTGTACTACACTGTTACTCTTCAAAGCATATGTTTTAGTATGTCTTTTTGTATGCAAATAAAACATCAACAACAAGCAGTAGAAATAATTGTTTAGCTTTAGTTATGAGTTGCAAATCCATATATTATAGGCGGGAGATGTGTGTTTACAAGTGAACTTTGTCTTTTGATAGATACTACAGAAGACTCAGTGTATACTTGCAGTGTGCACTTTATGAAGAAATGCTCCACTAAGGACCAGATGGTTATATCTGTTGTTGTGATATATTTATACATTTATTGAACATTTCAGGAATGATTTTGCTAATCATCCTGAACAACATGAGTGTTGGGGAATTATTTATTTTTGGTACTTTCCTTTCTTATTGTCTATAATGTCCTGACTCTTTAGAATAACTCTATTCTCAAAAACTTAATGACCTAAAATATTTCTTTCATAGAAGATAAATAACCTGATCAGTGTTTTTTATTATTATTCAAACTCCTCAAGATATCACTGCTGAATGACTGAAACAAGCATATGATCTTTTGTGCGAAATGCTAATTGAAAATTGTGTTGTGATATCAAATATCTTGTACTTTTATTCATTGATATTTTATTGAATAACACCTTCATTACCACTCAGGCCTGCAAAGCGGATGTACAGGTGACTGCAGACACAACATGAGTTTGTTTGTGATAACACTTCACATATGCACTGTATGGGTATTGATCATATACTGTGTATACCAAGGAAACTCCCTAGTAAACTCTACTGGATCTTTTTTAGTTTTGTAAATGTTGTAGTCATATTTCTGGAAAGGTGGTATGTAAATCATGTGCATTTTCTACTTGTAATATTTTTGTATTGGCATATATGATTTTAATGAATAGTTATTGAAAGGTGTTTGGCCGAAGTTATTGTTTTGGTAAACTTGTTTTGCAACAGAGTTCTGAATAGAGCATTGAGAATTGATATAAGCAGATATCATATGCATTTTTCCAGAATTATGACATATTAGGCACTGTAGAACTGATATATTGCTGTATAGTGTAATGATTTTACCACATAAAAGAACCTGGCAAGCTAGGGTTTCGGCAAGCCACATTCTTGCCCTAAATGCTGTTTTACTCCTGTTGAGTGGGATAACTGTAGATTGATTTTTTTTTTTGGACTGCATAAAATTATTCCCCCAATAAAAGGAAATAAGCTGGTGTAATAGTTAAATTCCAAATGATAAATACCTGTAGCAACGATAATGAAATGGCATTGGCTGTTTGATTAAAATTTTGGATAGATGTTTTGGACAGGGTATGTAGTGAACTGAGCTGTGCTGTAGATAATGCTCTCTTAAGCTTTTGGTACTTCACATTATGAGAGATGGCCTGATATGTTTATATTAGATGACAGAAACAGGGTTTTAATCTGTTTACACTTATAAAATTTTTATATTGATTACTATATACTGGTGGCTCTACCATGCTACAGACATTTTTATTGCCGTCATGTGTGTATTTAGCATTCATTTTACATTTTACTGTATGTTACTTAATTAGAGTACAATGACTCAAACAGAAAACAATGTGCTCATTCTGGGTATCCAAAACACACATATTTGTTATCTCCTAATTAGTGTTGGATCTCTTTGGATCTCCTTGTGTAGTCTCCAATGCCTCACACTTCAGTACTGTTGCTGTAAAATCTAACACTCTCTCAACACACACATGCAAAGGTAAACAT
>NC_051414.1:2589281-2589766 GCF_015228065.2 Penaeus monodon
GGTACAGACTAGCCTTCTCGAGGACTAGAAGTGTTTAACTCATCTACCAGAGGTCTCTTCTTCCATTTAAGATAATTTGACTAACCAAGTTTTAGTGTCAAACCTCAAAGACAGAACATAATAATGATAGCAACTAAGAGTCAGTACTAAGACAATTCCAACAAGGTGAATGGATAAGGCAGCCACAGTAACTTTCCAAATTACCACACTTATGCCAGACAGTTGATTGGAATGATGGTCAAGAGGACACTCATTTTTCTATTATAATCGTAAGAAAAGGCACACTTGTTCCATTTTCACATCACAGTAGGGATATTGAAATTTTGTTATTCAACCTAAAATTAATTTTGGGAGAAGTGGTGTGAGTAGTATTTTCATGTGAATGGCCTTAACATATACAAACACATTCTTGTATATATGATATATATTTCTGTTGCTTTCCTCTCTTTCCATACTTCTGATAGTGTTCAAGATGCAACAAGAGC
>NC_051414.1:2589804-2590588 GCF_015228065.2 Penaeus monodon
CTGCTATCCTTTCACTCTTAAAAAGATATGTTACCTTTGAATATACATACAGCCTTTTTTCATTATGCTTTTTCCACAGTACTGCCACTTCACATAAAAAAAAATAGCTGTCATATGAAAGTCTGCCAAGTTGCTTAGGACTAAATTCTTCATTGATCTCAATAAGATTATTCATGATGGAGATGAGTTTATAGGGTTGATATGTGGTTAATGTTGGGACCAGAATTTCATATTCAAGTTGCATATAATAATGTTTAGAATGTTTATTTGTGTTTGTGTCATATGAAGTGGTTAGAATTTGGACAGTGTTATTTAGATTGTATAAATGTAGATATTTTCTCTCTATATTTTCTAATAGACAATCCAGAAAAAGGAGCCATTGATGGTTAGAGAAAACACCTTGTATCTCTATGTGTTAACATGCTTTTTGAACATAAATGAACTGAAAAAGAAGTACCTCAAACTCAGCGCTCTCTTCTTCCCCAAGGTACGAGATGTACCTGGAAAGATTGCTAGATCGCATCCCAGAGGGTCGAGGTATCACATTCACCGAGTTCAAGTCTTTCTGCCAGTTCCTCAATACACTAGATGACTTTGCTATTGCCATGAGGATGTACACACTTGCTGACCAGCCCATTTCACAAGGTGAGGAAGCAATACGAGAGGTATGAGTTTTTGTTAGCCATATGCATCCTCCCTGTTATTCTTTTTATATAGTTGTAATGGGATAGTGAGATAGATCTTGATATTTTACTGGGTTCATGGATTCTGGATATTTTTTTGT
>NC_051414.1:2590962-2591692 GCF_015228065.2 Penaeus monodon
TTTATGGGCAGACCTAGTGTATTTTCTATCGATAGTGTAATTACCGTATTAATAACCTTCTCTCCGTAGTGCAATAATCATATTGATAGCCTTCTGTCCCTAGTGTAATTACCATATTGATAACCTTCTATCCCAGTTTCCCTTTCTCTATCCCTCATCCAATATCCTTCTATCTATCCCTCTTTCGACTCTCTTTTTATCAGTAAGCCATAATAGGACTCGTCTAGGAGAATCAAATCACATGATATGTCCATGCTTATTGTCTGTGCCACACATAAACCATGTAGTCCAGAGTGCTATTCTGGTTATGCTCGCTCTTCCACACTCATCATTACTTGACCCATTTCAGAGGAGTTTCATCGGGCTGTGAAAATCTGCACTGGAACAGAGCTCAGTCCACACATTGTAGATACTGTGTTTAAGATCTTCGATGATGATGGAGACGGCCAGCTGAGTTACAAGGAATTTATTGCTATCATGCGTGACAGGCTTCATCGTGGCTTTAAGGTATGAAGAATTGGGTTGTTTGTGTGTAATGTCAGTAACACATGTAGTAAAAAGTAGGGTGTGCTTGAATTTAGCATTGCTAAAATCTCCTGTCAGGACCAGATTTTGTTTTAGGCTCTTCCTTTCCTACTTTCTTTTTCTTCTTCTCCTTCCCTGGTCATTTCTTCATTCTCTTCATTATCTCTTTCTTTTTCTTTGTTCTCATACTCCCTTTCTACCTTGT
>NC_051414.1:2591993-2592290 GCF_015228065.2 Penaeus monodon
CCATGTAATATCTTCAGGAGAAATCTTAAATAATAACAATAAAGAACTTACTTAAAAAAGATATTTACAGAGTGTGTATGTGCTGTAAGTACACCTGTGTGTATTGGCATTTGTGGTGGTGGGTATATGTGGAGGTTTTATTACTGTCTGTTGAGGCACTATTAATGTGTGTTAGTACTCGGTAGCTTTAGATTTCTTCATACTTTCACAAGGTCCTTTATTTTTCTGTATTTAGTTATGCTCCATGTCTTCCAGTCAGGTAGATGTGTGGGAGAAAGTCTATTTCTGGGTAGTAGG
>NC_051414.1:2592527-2592657 GCF_015228065.2 Penaeus monodon
CAGCAAAGATACTCTATGATTCATCATAATTAATTAAAAAAAGTAATCCGTTTTCAAAATTATGTTAACCCTAGCAATCTTGCATGACCAAGATTTCTGTTTTCGTAGTTTGGTTTATGATTTATTAATA
>NC_051414.1:2592815-2595687 GCF_015228065.2 Penaeus monodon
ATTTCTGTATGTCATGTGTCACTATGTACACATGTCAGCGAAGATACTCTATGGTTCATCATAATCAATTAAAAAAAACTAATCTGTTTTCAAAATTATGCTAACCCTAGCAATATTGCATGACCAAGATTTCAATTTTCATAGTTTGGTTTGTGATTTCTTAATAGTGAAGTGTGCATTTCCTGAATATTCTCTGCAGCATACATCCAGGAGTGAGGGCTGGGATGCCTTTAAGCAGTGTGTCAAGAGTGAAATGAAAGCTGTAGTGTGAAGGTAAGAATTCTGCAGGGTTTATGTGCTCACTTAGTGCCAACTGTCGTCCAACCCTTATATTGCTAAATTTAAGGAAAAGTCAGACTTATTTGTGTTTATAGATCAGCATTATCTTATTTCAAGAAGTTTTGAATTATAGTGCATATGTAGTTTCATAAACAAACTTTACACCATGCCTTTCTGTCATGATATTTTACCTGTATTGCCTTTTTGTAAATGGGTAGGTTATGAGTACAAGAACATATATCAGCAAACTTATTTCTTACTCCTATAAAAAGGGCTCCAAAATCCTAAAAAGTATGTGTGTCTATCACACCATGACTTTCAGGTTATGGATTTTCTCTTTCACAGAAAAGAGTCCACTGCTCAAAAATTTGGGATGACCCCTTGGTTTTCAAAGTATTATATACTATTTTACATTGGTATTACTGTATTATTCTTTTTTATTCCTGCAGCAACAACAGCTGCGGGAAGGCTGGGAAGGCTTCAAGGCTTGTTTGAAAGAAGAAATGAGACAGGATGTTCAACAGCCAAGCTTGACTTAAACACACAGACTTTGAAGGCAAAAGATAGACTGTGTCTGCAAGAAGTTGATGGTTTTTGTGCATGACTTGCATTTGGACATTCATGCTTGTATTTATCATGGTGATATATAAGCAGTATTGATTTTGTATATACTTGATTAAAAGAGGTCTGAGATAAGTTTTTAAAATATCACAATTCTTGATAGAGAATTTGGTCATTTTTTTGAAGGAGAGTGAACTTGCTGGAAACACAGTTGCAGAACCTACTTTTTATCATTTATGCAACATTATATCCAAAATGATCATGTCTGTCAATGAATTTCTCTGGAGATCTCCTTAAGATCATCATTACTTTCTGTAGTGCACCACATTTGTGAAAACTGTAAAATGTGCATTAACAAGCTAATTTATTGCAATAAAGATTTATGGGCAGTGTTCCCCCAATTAAGTTCCTTATCCATTTTCTTAGTTATTCAGCTTACTTTACTCAGTTATTTATTAAGAAGAAGTCATAGTATGTAAAACTCCTTGAAGCATGTAAAATATTTCAGGCTATGTTTTTTGTAGTTCTTGCTCTCTGTGTCTTCCATTGAAACTCCATTAATTTATTTATCTTCCTTTTGATCTTCCTCAGTATCCTTTCTCTCTACATTCTTCCCTACTCCCTTGTCACTTCTGTTGCCCATTGAAGTCTCTTTAAAAGTCACATCAGTGTCAAAATGAGTCATTATTTTGCATGTTTGTTATTGTGTTTTGTTAAAAAGTTTATCTTTAGTTGCCATATAGTGTAGTAATGGTAGAAAAATAGATTGCTGTATATTATGTTTGAATTATATTTTATGAACATATAATTTAATTTATATAACATGAGATGGAGATAGTGCACAAATAATTTAGACAAGTATTACATTTGCGAAGGCAAAGATTTTCAGTGCTTTTGTAATTAATGTTTTTCTATTAATTTTAACTGATGTAAATTTGTAATTCTAAACAATGTTGATTGTATATGTTCTTAAAACCTTAACATGTTTTGCTTTGTGATAAGACAGTGGGCATCCCTCGGCCAATATATGAATCAACGGCCAAATGAAATACATGCCCCATGGACATGTTTTGATAGTTATTTATGAGAGACAGATGATTCAAAAGTATAAATATGAGGTAATTTGTACTTTAGAAAAAAAAAAAAAATCTTCCTCCTCATTTCCATTATTTTTAATCTCTGCCATCTTCTATTGATTTTTGTACGTGTAGGATGTATAGGGTAGTGACCCCCACTTTATAAAGACAAGTAGGAGTAGATCATCAGAGTAGATTACATGAAATGTATGAAAAGCAGTGTATAATTTTGTAGCTGATAAAAAGCCACTTAGAAGAAGCAGGTATTTGGCTGACAGTTTGAGTTCATTGCTGGCCATATAGTTAAGTGATAAATGTAACAGGGAGAATTTTAATTATTTTCAAACTTGATTTTATAGTTGCAGTCCAAAAATAAGAAATGGGTGCTTCTTAATTCATGCAACATGTTCCATGTGAAGTGGATACACACTAATTCTCTTGTGTCATTTACAGTCTAAATAGAATGAAGCTAGTTGTACTGTACATAGTAAGTGCAACACAATATATTGTATATTTTATTGGGGACTATCTCCCTAAAAATGGGCCAAAAATGCCAATTCAGGAGGTTTAGAGATTTATGCACCTTTAATAACTTCCAGCCTTGAAAAATGTCTCCCAAGTTTGCTAAGTCCCCACTAAATTTGTGTAAATGGAATTTTGCCACATAAAAGTTTTGTCCAAAATTATGAATTTTTAAAAAGTTTTTTTGCATCATACTTATTTGATTTATTAAATCATTTAGAATACAAATTTTTTACAAAATTGTATACAAGTAGAGCTCTTTATGCACTTTTTAATGCATTTCTAGGGGTATGCAGTTTGTTAAAAAAAAATGGCATAATGCTTTTCATAAGAAGCTTAGATTTAGATATCTGCAGCGTAAGTGGTAATGATTGGGCACATGTTACATTCTTTTGAGTCATCTTAGATTTTCCCTCACATATTTGACATATACA
>NC_051414.1:2595744-2597322 GCF_015228065.2 Penaeus monodon
CAGAATTACTCAACTTTGAGATTGAAAAAAAAATTTGGCCCTCTACAGTCAATTATGAGAAAATTGCTAATAACTTAAGTAATAAATATCCAGAAAAAAATAACTTATTATATGTCCAGTAGGCAAGATTGAAAAGATAGGAGCTTCAGTAAATTAAAAATGAACTGAAAATCTATCAGAAAGTAGATATGGTCCATCACTAATTTAACAAAATAACTAAGATTGCTCATAGCTTCCCAAGGCTTGAAAAAATTGTACATCTTTCATTATGAACAGCAGCCAGCATCATCTAAGTAAGTAATGGAAGCTCATTACCATCTAAATAAAACTGTGGTATTACAGTGACCATAGCTATATAAATTTTACTCTTACTTAGTATGCCCAAGTTAGTAAAGTCATGGACATAGAGAAATAACCATTTCATAGCATAGGTTATTCTTAAACCCACTTTGCCTGTCCTTTTCTACACAAGGGATGATGTATCCTAAATCTCAGTATCTTTTTTCCAGTTCATCTCTTAAATTCTTGTAGCTCTAGAGGTCCTTGGCAATGCTCTCATAGCCAGTCCCACAAATGTTTAGAATTAATATTTGTCCATTAGAAAATAAAGACAGATGTCATCAATACCTTTTGTGAATTTAGCTGAATCTACTTTTTTGCAGTCTAATGAGTGACAAGCAGAGCTATAAAGGTCTTATCTGGCTGATATTGTAAGGTATAATATATTTATTTTGATTTTAGCTAGTGAGTAAGAAGGCACTGCTGTCAGCAAACCCCTCTGATTAACATCACAATGCCATTTGATATTTTTAGAATTATTATGATCCTGTTAGGTGGGCATATTTCTTGCTGCTGTGTTATTGTTATTGTTGACAGCATAGTTTAATTTATTATAGATGTAAGAGAATGTATTTTGAATATGTACTTGTTGCAGAGTTTTTGCACTATATATAATGTTGGAAATGATTTTTAATAATCAGATTGCCTGATTTTATTGTATATTTGTTATCTGGAGTGTTTTTTTGTTGATTAACAAAGTTTTTGAAACTGAGAATATGAATAAAGGCCAACAAAGCATAATTTTTTAAAAATTTAATATACATCATTAAATATACTCACACATATTGTGGCTAGGATATTTACTCAAAATCTACCAGTCAAGTATTTTGAAAACTCATCAGTAATAAGGTTCCTACATTATGAAGTGATTTGTCTGATCACCACCACTTTGCCTTCATCAACAGTCTGTCCCTTGAAATATACAAATGTCCCTCATGAAAATTCTCATGGTAATTGCAATCATTTTCATATGCAAGTTGTAATCTAGAAAAAAAACTGGCATATAGTATGATTTACATGATCAACAAAACTAAATTAATTAGTAAAAAAAAAAGGCTCCTGCACAAAAGAACCAGTGGACAGACATTCTGATTTGTGATTTTTCATCTATGCTTCAAAGATCTCTTTGTTTGTGTGTTCCTTTTTGCATGTACAGAACTGCAAATATCCTGCAGTAATAAAAGTTATTTATAATTTATTGATGGTTTCATTTTAACCCTATTTAATGCAACATATATG
>NC_051414.1:2597423-2597512 GCF_015228065.2 Penaeus monodon
AGTGCGCGCGCACATGTGTGTCTATATATTTATGTCTATCTATATCTCTCTACAGCATCATGGGATATCCCTTTGATCCAGAGAGAACA
>NC_051414.1:2597798-2598376 GCF_015228065.2 Penaeus monodon
TTACAGTAAAAAATAAAATAATAAAATATATGAATTTTAATCTTATATTTAGGTTAAATAAGATACAGTTATAAGATATATCATTTAATTTATTTTTAAAGTCTGCAAAAATAAGTTTGTACTTTGTATTTGAAATATATCACTGTGAAACAAGTTTTCACACATTAAAATGGCAGAATAAAAGAAAAACAATAAAAGTAAGACAAAATATGACTTAAGCTGACACACTCGGCTGTGGGATATTTACAGGAGATAAAGTGTACAGTCGAACTTCCCCGCAGACAATAACAGCACAGACAACAGGAACATCGTCGTGAAATCTTGTTGTTATGTCTAGTATCTGTCCTGGTGTTGGGTTCTGGCCATCTCTGAAGAAGAAGGGTTATTTAACTTGAGTAAAAAAAAAACATGAATTTAAACATTTTTAATCAATTAATCACCCACTCCTCTGCTTAATTTCACATACTTCCTACATTTTGCACAACTACTCACCAACTTGCATGCTTATACACCAAACATTAACAAAATTCTTAAATCACTCTATTTCTCAACTTTTTATTCTGTATCTTGGACTTGAG
>NC_051414.1:2598478-2598599 GCF_015228065.2 Penaeus monodon
GAGACCAGATTACCTCTTAATACCCATATTTACCAAGAAAGCCCAGTGCTGAAGGTAAGCAGTCCCTGTCTGAGACAGTTTGCTTGCAATCCTTGAAGTAATGCAACAAGGTGGGATCAAG
>NC_051414.1:2598677-2600007 GCF_015228065.2 Penaeus monodon
CACTTGCTGGTATTAAGAGGTAGTGATATGTCATTGTCTGATAAACATGGCACTATACGGCCTTTTGAAAAAATGGGCTTCAGAAGGAAACCCACACCATAAGATTTCTGTGGGGTTTTCAGAGCCCAGGCCTTCCAACAGCCTGCAGATGTCCTACCAAATAGTATTGCTAAAATTAAGTTCCAGATAATGCTGGGCCCTCCCTTGAATGTATCTCTCAATCAACTGCAAGTTTTTTATAACATTATTTACGTATTTACACCCCTCTGGGCACTGGATGCCAAGGATACTGATTATCAGGATACCAAAGAACTGGACTGAGGACCTGACTGACAGTCCTGTTCCTGAAACAATCCTCTATTTAGCTTATCTTTTAACTCCCTTCTTGTCGCAATCTCGAAACTGGTGAGGAATCACCATTTCAAAAGGTTTTTCAAAATCTAGGATGACAAAAGCAGAATTATCCATACCTACTGTGCTCAGCAACACAAAATATTCATTCTCATTCATCCACATATTCATTATACAGCACATCAACTAACAGATCAATATCCTCTTTACCCATCAGTGAATCTTTACCAGGCTGCTCACTGAATTACATCTCTGAACAACCTGTTTACTCATTTCATTAGTTTTCTTTTACTCATCATCACTTTTACATTTTTAGCTTAATTTTCATCTCTAGGCTATCTGGATCCTTTTCAATATACCAAAACTCATTTTCAAAAACCTGCCAAATCTCTATGATCTTAACCATTCCAACCAAGGCATACATAGATAACAGACTGTGTCTTCTAAGCAAGTTTATAAATTCCTATATAATTTTTTTCCTCCCATTCTCACCATTCTTCCTAAACTTATACTCTTTCTTAGCATCTTCATGAATTTTGATAAAATAAAAGTGATGTAAACCTCAAGATGGTGATCCTTTTGCTAGGCTGCGATGGCTGGGACTTTCTGTATGGCACATTTGGGAGGTAGACATCAAAATGGAAACTCAGTTGAAGTTCTTTGGGAATCTTCCACTCTCTGTCACTGACATCGGTGGTTTCATGCCCTAGACTGCAAGCTGCAAGGACTGATTCTAGAATAAGAGAGAAGCCAAGAACTAATCATTTGAGGCCACTTATTAAATAAGGCTGTTTATGCATAACCAAAAATGGTGATCATCAAAGACACTCGACACTTTGACACTCAAAAGAATCTGGAATACTTTAAATCAAAATATGCAATCCTGGGAAGTTATAACAACAACAAAACAAAAAAACTCATGTTCATGCTGACTGTTACCCTAAATGAAAGACCAGTCCCATCTTTACCTTCCCAAATT
>NC_051414.1:2600430-2602702 GCF_015228065.2 Penaeus monodon
GATAAGAGCAAAAGTGAGTTATCTGGAAAACAAGGAGGCACTCTCACTCCCTTAATTCTTAAAAATGTGCATTATTACTACACACAATGTATAAACATGGACAAATCTAAGACATAACCATTTTTATGGATATATTATTGAGCTAACTCTTACTAAGTGGTCACTACTACACTTTTTTATTGTCATGGACCCTAATATTACTGCATATTACAGATGCATATAGACTTAAAACCAGGCATAACTCCCAATGCAATGTGTCCCTCCCACACACTTAGGAGAATCCCCTTTACTCTGCATGTATGCCCAACTTGCTAACAATTTAGTCTTACGTGTACTAGCAGCCATTCCAGGTTTTATGAGAGGGACTGTGTGGCCTCTCCAGAGCACTCGCCCGGGCCCTTCAAGCAATAGTTTTTCTGCAGAAGTTTCCTTCAAAATCCTTTTGTACTCTTTCCATGAATCCACTTTCACATGCAACTGGGAAAAGAGGAGTTACAAAATATCATTTCTAACTTAGATAAATGTTCCCATTTTAGAGAGTCTGTAAGCATCTGACAAAAAACTTTCTAGAGTCCACGATTCTTTAATAGAAGTTGGACTATATCATATATCTATTCACGAACTTTTGTTTATACTAAGAATCCAAAAATTTATGATTCAACTTGCTAAGCCTTCTTACCTTTACTAGACAGCTTGGATAGTAGTCACGTTGGTGCTTCTGTTTCCTTCGCTTCCCTATTTTCCATGCTGGTCGAGTGCTCATATCAATATTACCTTTCTGAGTGCTTCTACAAGGGCTTCTGCTCATGCATTCCTCCTCCTGGTACATACTATAATGGGATGTGTCATAAGACCATCTATCATCATGCTGGTGCCAATCTCTATTCCTTTTGCTTTGCTGGTGCTCTGGGGAGTCTCTCCAAGACTCAGGTGTGCCTCTGAAATCCCTGTGCCAATCACTCCCATTCTCATTGTGCCTCTGGTTACCAGACCAATCTCTTCTCCCTTGTGACATACTTCTGCCCCTGTTCCATCTGCTGTTACCTCTGCCATGTCTCCAATCATCTCCTCTACTGTTTTCATAATGTAAATCTCTTCCTCTGTCTTTATGACGGCTGCTACTATGGTAGAATCTATCAGGTTCATATGAGGAATCATCATATTTGCTGTAGTAATTTAAGGCCTCCAATGATATTTCATAGCAATCTTTATGAGGTATGCTATTAGCAGGAAGTAAGTCTGATGACTCTACCGATACATTCATAATTCTTTTGCCCACTACATTAGGGAAAAGACCTAAGAAGGTCCTACGTTTGTGCTCATATTCACTGAGTTCTGAAGAGTCAGTTCTTTCTCGCTTTTTCTGAGAGGATCCTTTCTCATTATGTGATACTCTTTCTATTCCCTGATCATTATCTTTAGATTCTGAAGAAGAAGGAGTGGCACCATCTAGGCTAGCATAAAATTCAGCTAATGCATCATCCATACCTTCCTGATTTGAGCTATCACAATTAACATCTTCTTTGGTCTCTGCTTTGTTCATTTTGGCTTTAAGCTGTAACTTTGCTGTTTTTCTTGTTGCTTGGTGCTGGTCTAACCTTATAACCTTCTCATATCCTGAAAATAAAAGGATTACGGTTCCTTTATTTCCCTTCTTTCTCCTCAACATCTCTTTGAAATACAGTACCCTAAAAAATGGCTAAAACCATCAAAACAAACCAATGATAACATGTTTTTTAATGAAGAGGAAAATCCACAACTCCCATTATTATCCAAGTTTATGACATACACCTTAGAGTTGTACATACGTGTAAACAAGAGGTGTGGCTGATGCCGAATCACCTTACAACCATTGCGTGTGAGGTGAGTATAAACTATAAACATGTCCATCTGATGAGCATCTTGGAGCATTAAAGTCTGCGCCTGTTGTATGCTGAGTGGCATATCACCATATGTCACTTCTAGTTCACCCTTAAAGAAAAGAAAACAACTGTAATTACTTAGTTGCACCTTAAGCAGAGAAGAGGTGTACTTTAAAAGGCATACTGACTATCCTTGTACATTTACATATCAGAACATATAGATCTGATAAAAACAGAATAAGAGAATGCAAATGTAACACCTATTAAATAAGATGGGACTGATCATAAGTGGATACAAAAATGTTTGAACCAGTCAAGCATTCAATCAATAACAGGTTAAAGACACAACCACATCCACACTTCGTTTCCTGCAGGGAGGGTCTCATGTCTCAACTTCCTCAAAAAACACT
>NC_051414.1:2603460-2604064 GCF_015228065.2 Penaeus monodon
GAATCCCTAAAATCCAAGTCACCATGATCATGGCTGATTGCAGATTGAGCAAGCAATCCCATTTGCCATAATTGTGGAAAATACACACAATATCAACCCCCCATAAACTCACTCCCCTTTGTTAGCCCTAATCTGTCATGTATTTCCTCTTCCTTCTCTAACTTCTTGTGAATGAAAGGTAGTGAGTGTGAAGTAGTAATTCTGGTACTGTATGGCATATTTCATCCAGCCATTTCACTTCAGCCAGTCCTCCTTCCACATTCCCCCTCCACAAACCATATTACTAAGTATCACAGTCACCTCCTGGTATTTTCCTTTTTACAATATTATATGCTAGATGCTGATAAATACATCAAATATACATTTTATTGTTTTATATAATGAAATACATATAAATATCTACATATTCATAGCAATCTATACCCATTTCCATTCACTTTGGAAGGGTAACTGTCATACCTTTTACAACTATGCACTCTACTGATACATTGTATGTGAGTTATGACAATGAAATATATGTTTTCTGGTATTCTGTGGATTAAACCAATAAACTTAACAGGATCCATTTAAGTTTCACAATCTTAATGAGAGATTCAGAAATTAC
>NC_051414.1:2604498-2604844 GCF_015228065.2 Penaeus monodon
ACCCTTGTATATGCTAACTTGGGTTGAAACAACTGCCTGAAATACTGATCCCAATACTGCTTAAAAAGAGAACTATTAGTATGAAAAATGTTCAGTCTGGGTGAAGTCCGTCGGATCTTCATCATGCGGTGGTGTGAACAGAACTGAAGAGTCCTGAATAAAACATGTTCCCTGTTGTGACATGTCTCTGCAGATGCTAAGTCTGTGTTGGGAACATATATTACATGTTGCTAGGACTCCCAAAGCTCCAGAGTGAATTTGCTCAAACAAAGTATGAGAAGATACAAGTGTCACCTGTCATGGCTGTAACTAATCACTCTCTGATTTGAAAAATCATATATATATA
>NC_051414.1:2605173-2605693 GCF_015228065.2 Penaeus monodon
GATTTTTCAAATCAGAGGGGAGTTTTAGCCAGGTGATTAGTTACAGCCATGACCTTCTCATGCTTTGTTTGAGCAAATTCCCTCTGGAGCTTTGGGAGTCCTAGCAACACTGTGAATTATATTCATAGATATCATATACCACTTTCACCAAATACAAGGATACAGATCAAATATGATAACGTTTAGATTAACAACTCGATTGACCCACCGTTTCTATCAAATAAATTGATTCTTCGGGATACAGGCACTTCCCAATATCAGTCTCGGCTCCCATATGTTGCCAAAAGTCCCCTGCTTCATGCACAATTCGTACCATCCTTGACTCTGCTAACCATTCTCCACAGGCCATTGCATCTCTGTGACACAAAAAAATTGGTTTATTTCTTTTCTTTGGAAAGGACAGTGCCATTTCCTTATTCTAATTTAGCTACCTAAGAAAAAATCATCATTATTGAATAACACTGTGTGCTTATGTATTAAAGATAAATCTATATTAATGTACAAAGTTTCATATAAATCT
>NC_051414.1:2605715-2607501 GCF_015228065.2 Penaeus monodon
GCTTCATAGCAGGTCACCAAATACGGAATGAATGAGAACAATCCTATTAAAGTTTATGGTGTTTGGTCACTCCTATGTATGTTCCAAGATGCTGGAATCTGTAAACACCATCATATACTGCCTAACATCATAGATTACACACTCATTATTAACCAATTACCATAACTGAGACCTACTGGCTGCCACTGATGCCCCTGCCCTGTTTTCCTCTTTTCTAGTTTTTTCGTTTCCCATTCCTTCAATTTTCTTTTTCAACTTCATACTCTGCCATGTGTCAAGGCATGTGGCTGAAGCATGGGTGACACAGGAGGGATATGCCACTGGAGCTGAGTTAAGTAACATTATTCTCATTGGTTTTTCTTCTTTCTTTTATGTCATCTTCTAAACTTATTCTCCTGTAGGTTTTTCTTTCTTTCTTCATTTTAGCCTTGAAAAATATTACCAAAGCCTCCACACCAGCAAAGTAATACTCAAACATGGTCACTCTAGAGATGCGTTTGCTTTATTCTAAAGGTGTTTTAAGATGTCCAACCTCATCTGAAGTGTTTAAAAATGTCCAAAGATTACTTTTTTGTCAAACACACAATGATTCTCACCTACAGGCAACCCAGTAGGTGTAGAGGTTAACATTAATATAATACCAATGACAGTAACCCACCTACAAAGAGCTCTTTGAGCCTTTACAAACCCTGCCAGCAATTAGTTAGACACAGCAAGCAAATGGCCACCCAATGTGAATAAGCCAACAGTAAACCAAGGTTAATTTTGCCTATCCTAAGCAACCTAAACAAACATGACACAGCAATCAATTTGTTAAAAAGATTTTGCATTAGCAAGCAATGGCACAGCTACCAGTTATCAAAGAAGTTCAGCCATCTTTTTCCACATGCGGTATCACAACCTGAACTGAAACAACCCTATAACAAAAACAGGCACAGTTGCCATATGTTTTCTGCGGTGATGCCATACCACCAGTTACAGAAAGTCAAAGTAAGAGACATTAGCTAAAAGTTAGTCTTTTAGTTAAGAACATTTTATTAACACTGAAATAGTTTGGAATCAATGTGACATAATTTTGGAAAAATACATGTTCAATCACATTTAAATGAAATTACAGTGACATATTGTACATAAAACTTAAAATAAAATAAAAAAGCACATTCCTTTGCAATCCATCCATTTTATCTAGACATTATAAATCCAATAATAAAATTTCTGAATTATGATTACATAATTAATTTTCATAAATCATTAGCTCCTTCCTTTTCACAAATACTTAATCATATCAGATCTAAGGCAATGGGACATAGATGTTACTGAAACTTGAACAACAAATTAACACAAATTAACCTGCCAATGGAAAGGAATCCCTTCAAAGTACGTGCAATTATTCTTTATACATTGAATATGATATCCATAAAGTCTTTACAAAAGTACTGGAAAAGGTAATATGCTATTCTGCTCCTGTGCTCTGAATGCATGATAGCGAGTACAGAAGCTTGGCTCCTGTTCACAATCAAGGAAAAGACAACTTTAATCATTCACGTCAACCAACAGATATACTGAATACAAGTACCCCGTAACTTTAAAGAACCAGGTTTTCTTTTGAAATAATTGGAAAACGAATTAAATTTTGCAGCTTGCCAGCTTACACATCTAACACAGCTCACAAAAACTCAAAATTCGAGTATGTCAACTATGCGGTGATAACTCAGCTAACAAAACATTGGTCTTTGACAGCTAAAATCAGGAAATGATTGCAAAATTCAAATAGTTTGTGTTTCCT
>NC_051414.1:2607533-2607918 GCF_015228065.2 Penaeus monodon
TCATAGTTTTGAAAATACTATCTTTTTTATCTTTACCAGCTTCCATGCAGATTATAAATAAATCAGTAACATATTGCTAAGAGCTTCATTACCGTCTTGCGAATTTAGGTTCTTCTAAAAGCATCTGCCGATCACGGAGTCGTGCATCTATCTGTTTCTCTTCAAGCCATGAACCTGATGGATCAACTTCTTTCTGCCCCCAAGACGGAAGGAGCTGATCACGTCCTCTTGCTCGCAGAAGGTCCCCCCCTCTGGCAGAATAAAAACATGTACATTTTTAACATGGGATAACGACACACAATATTGGTTGCTATTGAAAATCAAATATGTTAAAAGCATAAGCAAAAGGAAGAAGAAAGACAGAATAGTAAATTTATTACCGCTG
>NC_051414.1:2608820-2609620 GCF_015228065.2 Penaeus monodon
CTTTGACTGTGATTTACTTTCAGTGTTTATCAGTCCATTCCTATTAAGGCAAGATAGAGCTTGGACTGATTTCTTAAGTGAAGATAAGCTGCAACGGAGGAGGCTTCTTAACCATTGCTGGAATGCGAAAATCGGAATCTACTAGATACCTTAATGCGTAGATCTGCAGATTCTGATAAGCTATTATTGCCTTACATTTATTTTCCCGTGATCCTAGACCTGGTTGTGTTGTTTTGAGTGTTCCTTACGGCACACTTATTATCTCTGTCTTCTCAACCTCTGCGCGGCTACATAAATACATCGATTTGGATCCCTATTGCTTCCTAAAATTGGCCCTCTCGAGAAACACGTAAAAGTGTGAACCACCCGATTCCCTTCATTTTTTTTTTTTTCGTCTTTTCTTGGTCAATATTCACTAAAGCAACAACCACTACTGACAACTGACCTGGTAAACGGCAACGAGTTCATCTCCCAAAGCGATTATAACAATTTAACACGGCCTTAATCACATAAATTTGAGGAAATTCCAAGTCCTCTTTGCCCTTTTGTGTTTATACTACTTTCGACAACATTTGGTTAGAACGTATCCTGAAAAACGCGATTGAGTGTATTCAATTTTCGGTGATTTGCATTTGATGTATATATGCATCAGTTTCATCTGTGTTTTATATTTTTTGTTGTAATAAACATAAAATTTTCCTTGTCTTATTTTTATGAACTATTTTCCTCTTTATTTTGCTCTAACTATTTTTATGTATTTGTTTCTATGGGTGCCTATTTGTGTAAGTCTTAATAGATTT
>NC_051414.1:2612332-2613467 GCF_015228065.2 Penaeus monodon
TGGTACAATTCAGCAAACATAGATATACATAATGTTAATATTTAGACAACACTTTGAACGGCCATAAGACGAAACTAGTAATTTACTTCTGATGGCAATAAATAATGGTAATAATTTTGATTTTTGATGGTAATAATAAATTCTGACTTTTGATGGTTGAAATAAATTTTGACTTTTGATGGTCGTAATGAATTCTGAATTTTTAAGGTAATAATAAATTTTGGCTTTTGATGGTAATAATAAATTTTGGCTTTTGAAGGTAATAATAAATTTTGGCTTTTGAAGGTGATAATAAATTTTGGCTTTTGAAGGTAATAATAAATTTTGACTTTTGATGGTAAAACGACGAAGGCAAAGGAAACCGAGCATCCCTCGCGCACCGGAGCCCAACCGCCCGGCCTGAAGTAAACACGTGTTGGGGCTTCTTTCGTCTGTCTGGACACGCACTTCCTTAATTTTCTTGTGAATTATCTGTGAAGCGCCGTCCAGAAGGCGGTATATAACGCCACCATGGGAGGCCAAGTTAAGGTCAAGAAGGTAAGATGAAGGGAAGTGATATGAGGCAGGTTATGATAGGAAAATATGGTGATTTAGATGTGTGACGGAAACTCTTAAGTCTGCAAGGTTTATGGAATGAATGGAAAGGAACGTGTTTTGGTGCCTCGTGAAACTACACGTTTATAGTCAAAGAGTTTCAGCGTTGTGATAAGACGATGGTGGCGATCAAGTTATCCTCGAGAATAATAAATTCATCCCTTAATTACTGGCATTTTTTGACCCCAATTCCCTTGATGGAAGTGCAGTAATCTCAGTAACTTGTAACTTGTATCCTCAGAACCTGTAAATGGCGAAACAGGTTATTGAGACTTTACATGTGGGTAACAATACTTCAGGGCAATTGTAGTGTGGTTGCAGAGGCTTTTGTATAAAATCTGAGGGTCATTTATGGAGAGGGAACAACCCATTCTCAGAAATGTGTGTTTATAAAGTTCTTTTTATATTGATTTGTTTTACACCTTCAGATGTGTTCTGGACTTCTGATATTATAAAATCTCAATGAATATGATATGCAAGCTTGAAATATCTCTAAAGGGTAATTTTTTAAAAAGTTTCACACAGCCAGCCAACCTTGCAA
>NC_051414.1:2613987-2614084 GCF_015228065.2 Penaeus monodon
ATACTCATGGAATTTTACATTGTCTTTTACTTTTGAAAATATCACTCACTGGTTTTATATAAAGTATAGGTCATATCCCTAAACCCAGCTAGGAGGG
>NC_051414.1:2614141-2615598 GCF_015228065.2 Penaeus monodon
AGTACAATGAGCCTGCTATAAGTTGTGTATGCTAAAAGAGCATTTGGCACTGACTTCAGTTATTAAGGCATTACAGACCCACAAAAGTATCCTTTTTGTTTGTAAATAGTGTTAAATGCAGGGATACCTTTTTCCTAATTAGATATTCATGTATAAGTATATTGGCATTACTGCTGGGCAAAATGCTTATTGAAAATAAATTGTGTATTTACTTAGTTAAATATTTTGATAATAAAGTTGTTACCTCATTAAATATTTTATTTTTCATCCATTATACATTCTCATATTCTTTCCTTCTCAAAATCATATACTTCTTGGCTATATACATATCGTGTTCACTTTAAAGGAAATACGGAACACTTAGGATATATAATTACGTTTTACTTATTTCATCTTCCATTCCAGAAAAAATATAACCTTTTTATTTAAGATTAATGGAATTAAAATCATAGTCAAAACAGAGTAATACACATTTCATCCATAATGTAAAGCTCACCATACAATGAAACCATCTAAATTGAGTCTAGTTGCCTGTAGTGACTTAGTTTCCATCTGACTGGGCTGCATTTTATGCGAATTTGGACACAAGGGCATCTGGGGCCATAAATATAAGCATGAGCATATATATTTTTTATCTTTTTTTTAATGTTCTAAGACACACTCGCCATTCATTCACACACATGAATTCATGCACTTACTAACTCACTTGTATGTATACATGCACCCCTCCCCCCCTCCTTCACACACACATGAAATCCACATATATAGACATAAAAATAAAGTCATAAAGTCAAGATTTAAGGCTTTTACCATTCTTCCAGGGGATGAAAGGAGAGGCGTACAAGTATGTCACAAGAACGTATGCTATGAAGAAATTGCAGTTGAACCCTGCTGATTTCCGCCGCCTCTGTATATTGAAGGGTGTGTACCCACAGGAACCTAAGAACAGGGTAAAAGCACAGCGTGGAAAACATGGAATCAAGCTCTTATATTTGAGGAAGGATATCAGGTTCCTCCTGCACGAGCCTATTATATGGAAGTTCCGAGACAGAAAGGTGGGTGCTCTGATGTATTTTTTATTTTCGTGTTGCCTTTTACACAAACTCATTTAGGTCTGCAAAGCGAGTAGGTAGGTGGATAAATGGATGATTAGATTAATGGATCTTGAGAGAATAGCTCTTTAATATATATCTATTCTGCCCTTTGTTCTCATTGATTCCGTATGTGTTTCATTGCACAGATCAAAAGGAGGAGGTTGCTCCACGCTGAAAGGAAGGATGACCGGGATAAAAGGAGGAGTGTGCGGCAGTTTGAGATCGACCCCAACTTGGATCACATAATCCTGGAGCGATATCCAACCTTCGTTGACGCTGTTCGTGACCTGGATGACCCTCTCACAACATGCTTCCTCTTTGCCAAGTTGTGTAAATCGCTGAGGAGAAAACAATGTGAGAATT
>NC_051414.1:2616726-2618096 GCF_015228065.2 Penaeus monodon
TCTCTGTGTGTGGGGGGGGGGGGAATGGTAGAGCTGGAAAAAAAATCTTTTATAGGGAACCATGATAATTATTTTTGCACAGTGAAACTTCTTTATGTGAATGGTGACACAAATGATCATGTAAGATTTTTTGTCCTTCCAGCCCTGGTTCACATGTCCAACATGCTGACCGTAGAGTTCATGCATTATGTGATTGCTGCTCGTTGTTTGAAGAAGGTTTTCATCTCGGTCAAAGGCTACTACTACCAAGCTGACATTATGGGGCAGACAGTGACCTGGATTGTGCCACATCCTCTTGCTTTGCTGGTAGAGTATACTGTTAAATTATTGGATGATAATTGTTTTCAACTGTATAGATAGTATTTTTTGTTGTAGTTTGAGTAACAAAGTAATTGATGATATTATGTAGTATGATATAATCTTGTATAAAAGCATACTATGTTTCTACAAAAAGTAGGTTAAATATCTCTTCCTCTGATACATAATTAAATTTTTTGTGTTAATCATTTTATTAGGAAAACTTGCACATATGTTTCACTTGTGATATTTCTTACAGATTTTGCAGGAACATATCTCCCCTTTTGTAGTTATAACAGTTTGAATATTAATTTTCTTTTCTTGGTATATGAATAGTCTGTAAATCTTGCCTCCTCACTTACAGAAACCACGTGGTGTGAATCTTAAGATTATGAGGACCTTCTTGGAGTTCTACATTGTGTTGTTGGGATTCGTTAACTATCGGCTGTACCAGTCACTGAATTTGCAATACCCCCCAAGGATCATAATGGAATGTGAGTTTACAAAAAACCTCATTATTCCAGCAAACTGAAAACCAAGCAGGTGACATAGAACACCTGGTGTACCTGTTGAGTCCTGTTTGAACATATTGCTTGACTGTGTGATGTAAACAACTACAGTGAAATATTTACATTTTTAATACAATTTTTTTTTTCTTTATATTCCATTTAAGTTATGAAAAGTTATACAATACCAAAATTGTTAGTTATTAATATGGAGCTTATCTCATTATTTAACATATTAATGTTAAATATAACAAGGCCTTATGTGTCTTCTTAGTATCATATTCACTAAGTTTCATAAGTAACTGCATTTAGTCATATCTTGCTGATACAGAATGTTTCCTTTCCAGCTGGAGAAGGGAAATCATCAACAGAAATTGGTGATTTGATCAGCACACTAAACAGACCTCTTGTTAAGACTAAGGAGATGCAGGAAGATGAAGTACAGATTGATGAACATCTCATGGTTGGTGAAGCCTGATTTAGCAATAGTTATCTTTATTGATAAGCAGAGATGAGTCATGATTGAATAGGATAATAAGCCTTGTGATAATATTTGTAATAGATTGA
>NC_051414.1:2618141-2618300 GCF_015228065.2 Penaeus monodon
GCTCATACAAGAAGCAAGATGCATGATGTCTTTTGGGGCTCAATTTTAAATGTATGGCAGCTTTATGAATAGACAACTGGTGTTATTCAGTCAAGTAATCATAATTTTTTTTTTATCTCCTTTGACTTTAATGATGGTAACTACTGCTCAGAAAACAGT
>NC_051414.1:2618343-2618615 GCF_015228065.2 Penaeus monodon
GGGGGGGAGGGAGGTGCATGTGTGTGTAAGATTTGGATCATGCTGATTATAAAAGAATATGGACAAAGACTCTTCAGTTTTGCTTGAGGGAAATTTCTTGTTCAGATATAATTACAGAAAATGTTTTGTCTTGTCCTTTGATCTTGAGTTTTTGTTTCAGAATTATAGGATTCCAAAGAAATTACAGAAAATTATTGATTTATTTGGCCAGCTTTATGAATGGTACATGCATGAACCAATGTGCATCACAGAGATGAATATGATCTAGTCTG
>NC_051414.1:2618667-2618742 GCF_015228065.2 Penaeus monodon
TTTTTAAAAATGGTTCCATAATCTTTTATAATAGCATACTATGTTTTTACAAAAAGTAGGTGAAATACCTTGTCT
>NC_051414.1:2618773-2619190 GCF_015228065.2 Penaeus monodon
GCACACCAAGAAAATGACCAGATTTCCTAGTTTTTTAGATCTATGGTTAAGACAAGATACATGTGTGTTGGAATTTGATAAATGACAAAAAAACCTAAAAGAAATCCTGTATTTATCATTTGTCCCAAACACAAGACAAATACTCTGTTTTTATTTATTAGCCAAAGACATAAGTATGTTCAATATCATTCAATAGCAGGAAGACGATACTGATGAGACAATATTGGAAGTCAAGAGAGAGAGAGATATGGATGCCAGGCAGAGCAAGCTGTTCGAAGGGCTGAAGTTCTTCTTAGGACGCGAGACCAACCTGGAGTCTCTTACCTTTGTCATCAAAGCATGTGGTGGTATGGTAAGTCATGCAAGGTTATTTTGTTTATTTATTAACCCCTTTGATATCTGGATCACAGCACGAAA
>NC_051414.1:2619741-2621285 GCF_015228065.2 Penaeus monodon
CCAATTTATTTATGCATTCCAAAGCCATGTTTTGATTGATTTCATAATTCTATATCTACAGTGCTCTTTAACTTGGAAATCTTTTCTTGGCAGGTCTCTTGGGATAAAACTTTTAATTGTGGTTCAACTTACCAAGAGGATGATCAGATTGTCACCCATCAGATTGTAGATCGACCAAAAGTTAACAAGAAACACTTGTCTAGGTAAGTGGATGGGAATTACCTTAGCATGAAGATGTATAAACAAAATGTGTTTGTTTTAGTAGAGTACATTTCTATTCTAATCGTACAGTTTGTAAGCTTTACTTGATTAAAAATTAATATTTTCATGTTATAATATAACCCATGAAAGTGTAGAAAGAAGTGCAAAGCATGATGATGGTGATTGATAATGTCACTGTTACTATGACTATCATTTGCATAATTTTTTTTATTGCAGATTTTCGGAATCATTATCTTTTTTAACTTGTTGATATCAGGAGTACATGTATACATACACTATCCACTGATTATATTTATAAGACTCACCATGGAATCAATTATATGACCTGCCAGATCTCACCTGTTATCTTATTTCTTTGGGGAAAATAGACTTTTTGTTTTTGATAGTGTTGATAATAATGATGATAGTATTAGAAGAAAAATTACAAAAGATCAAGAAGGTAAGGTCAGTTAGGTCTAGTAATCGACACCTTGATAACTATTGTTTGCTTGTTTTCCTTTTTATATTGTAGTATGGTTATTAAACAAGATGAAATTATATACAAAGGAGAATGGTAGTCATATTGTTGATTCTTGTAATGTTAGCTGTCATTTTCATGGAGTTTTGTTCTAATTCCACTTCACCTTATTTTTCATGGCAGGTACTACATTCAGCCACAGTGGGTCTATGACAGCATCAATGCCAGGACACTCCTCCCAGTTCAGGACTATTTCCCAGGTGCATCACTCCCTGCTCACGTCTCACCCTTCGACACAGGTGAAGACAGGTACATTCCACCTGAGAAACAGAGGCTTAATGCACTTCGAAGTGGGAAACCAATTCAAGATGCAAGCAACTTTGTAAGATCTGCAGAAGAAGAAGAACTTGATAGGTTTGATGATGTTGAGTCAGGTGATGAAGATCCTATTGAACAGTATAAGGATTATGATGAGAGTGATTATTACAAGGAACTTGATGATGATTATGAAGAAGACGAGGATGACGAGAAAGGAAATGATGATATGGACGGAGAAAAGAAAGAGGATGAAGATGGTATGTTGTCATTAATTTTGTTTTTAGTCTTTTCATTATGGATTATTTCTTTCTGGAGACTTTCCAAAAAAAACTTTTCTTGTATTTGTGTTTACTTTTATTGCAATTACATCTACACATCTTGCTCAATATCACAAAGTATACTTTAGTTCTAGAGTAAAATTAAGTATAACATCAATTTATAAAGTAGGAGAAGGGGGATTTTGGTTGGAATGCTTGAATAAAGAAAGTTATAACTGACAGATATTGATTTCCTGTTTCTCTGTCATTTCAGAAGAGTTTGAGATACC
>NC_051414.1:2621315-2622083 GCF_015228065.2 Penaeus monodon
TATGGCTGTACAAAGAGGAAATCTGTTCAAGAAGGAAACTACTAAAGAGCAAGATCAGCTAGCAGAGTTAAATCTACGCAAGCTGCGCTTCAAGACAAAAGAAAAGCGCTTCTATGAGAAACTAAAACGTAAAGAGAAGCAGGCAGAGGCAGCAAGAGAACGCCTAGCATACTCAAGGATCCTTATGGAGAAGGAAATAGCACAGAAGGAAGCAACTACAAGAGAAGGAAAGGAAAAGAATTTCATTAATGAATTAGTTGGTGAAGAGATAAAGCAGAAAAAGGAAAAGCTTGCCAAGCGGAAAAAGGAAAGGATGGACGGTAAGGCCAAACTTAAGAAAATGGAGAGAAGGCAGATAAAAGCAGAAGAAAGGAAAAAGAAGCAAAAGACATAGTTTATACGATAAAGAAACTACAGGAAAGTCTTGTAAAGTAGAAAAAGAAATGAAGAGACAGTGAGACTATTATCAATATCAGTGCCAGAATTGCCAAATGGAAGAGCAAAGGGCAGAGGAGGGTAGAAAACCTCCAGGGCCTTGGAGTGTGTTAGCCAATTAGGGTTTATTGTTGTTCTGGAAACTACAAGTAATTAAAATGTGGAAATATTAATGTTTTATCTTTATGTTAAGGTATTGTAGGTATCCTAAAGGTGTTTGTCTTTTTTTTTATCATTGGCTTAATTAGTCTTGTATATCTTTTTTTTTTGGGGGGGGGGGAAGTCAAGAGATAATAAAAATGGAAATTTATTATGAACTTGGTTACCCTCATA
>NC_051414.1:2623936-2624167 GCF_015228065.2 Penaeus monodon
AGTCGAATGTCTTGCCTTGATAATATCTGAATTTATTTTACATAAGTTTACATTGTGCTTTCTCCTTGAAGTAATGAAGAAAAAAAGTGTCAGTAGAGAAGAAAAACCTAAAAAAAAATGAGACCAGTATCCAAGTGCGGATTCGAACGAAAATAATATATCATAAAGACAAGTTTAAATAACTACATCTTGCTTTTCTGTATAAAAACATAAGCCTATCCATAACTAACC
>NC_051414.1:2624192-2624424 GCF_015228065.2 Penaeus monodon
AATGGGTCATAGGAAGATGAAGACGGAGGGGGAAATATAATGTTTATTCACATAGATATGACCTGATAAAAACAGAATAAAGGAATGCATTTTTTTCAGTTGGTTTGTTTTTGCTTGCGAGGTAATTATCATTAGAATATGTTTAGTTTCTCTCTGTGGTATATCGTGTGAATGGCAAAACACACTCTCTCAATATCTATCTCTCTGTTTATATAACAGTCTACCTCTGCGC
>NC_051414.1:2624584-2624651 GCF_015228065.2 Penaeus monodon
AGATGTAGATATAGATAAACAGATGGATAGGTATGCCAATTACTCTCGCTCTCACTCTTTTTCCTTC
>NC_051414.1:2625605-2625677 GCF_015228065.2 Penaeus monodon
GCACTAACACAGCACGCGCATACTCAAAAGAGATGCAAACTAAACACGTTCTAATGATAATCACATCGCAGA
>NC_051414.1:2625699-2626108 GCF_015228065.2 Penaeus monodon
CTGCAGAATTGGTATTTGTATTTTTTCTTGATTTCTATACTCATAAAGTATATACTTTTTAACGTTGGGATTTGAAAATTACTTGGTAGGGCTTCTGTAAGGTCTAAAGCACCAAAGACCCTCTGCATTCGATGGGAAGAGAACAGGAGTTTTTTTCATTGGGACAGTAATAACTGTCGTCAAAAAAATCTCATTTGAAACAACTGTGTTTCTGGGGAATTTCAGGGTGGACATCATTAAATTCATAACCTACACAAGCATCATTGGAGATGAAAGTAACTTTCCTAGGTCTAACATGCATAGACTTACCTTAACCATAAGCATCTCTTCTTCACGAATAGATGCTTAACTATCCCATTTCTGAAGAAATGGAAGGGGAACTGTGGTTAGAAATCGCTGAGACGATCGG
>NC_051414.1:2626263-2626724 GCF_015228065.2 Penaeus monodon
ATAACTCGACGAATTTGTGAAGAAGGAAACCAAGAAAAGTGCATGTAACAATAGAAAATTGTTTTTCATGTGTTTTTATATTGATGACATAATATTTAACTATTGAATGGCTCTTGGAAATTACTCGTTTCGGTCACAAGTCGAAATGTGTCACAGACAATTGCGCACGCGCAGACAGCATTATTATTTTCATATAAATAATGGCAATGCACACAAAACTAACAGCTTTGTCATTGCACACCGAGGCCTTACTAGCGCCTGTGCAAATACAGTTATTGAATTTTAAAAAGTAGAGAAAAAAAAGAACTAATAGTCCCACACTTTGCTTTAATCCATAAATGATATACAGTATACAGATATCCAGCAGATTAAATTATCTAAGAAAAATACTAAATTTTGGTTTGTATGACCATTGCGGCGGCATTTACCAAGTCGGTATTTGTTTCAAGTTCACTTTGTGA
>NC_051414.1:2627045-2627546 GCF_015228065.2 Penaeus monodon
TATGCGTTGCATTATAGAAAATGTTAAAAGGACTAGGAGGATAAACTACCCTAAATTTTGCTACAACAGAATATCGGATACACGTAATACCATGCGCTATATATCTTTATACATCATTACTATATGATATCTTGTTCATATCACGTAGCTTTACTGTGTTTAAAAGTACTCGAGGTAAAATGCACAGTATGAATTTGAGCCTTTTACTTTTTTGCGAAACAATTCTTAACAATTCTTAAGTATATTTTTGGATACAGAAAGTACTTAATGATGTCAAACTATATCGTGGCGTTTGCATCTGGGAACCGAAATCAAATAAAGAAAATTTTGTCATTTACACATTCTCTGCAAAAAGATCAAATCCAAAGATAAACTGGAGACCACCGTGGCATATGCTAATGTTTTACCATTCTATTCTAGTTAAAAAAAAATGAATGAGGGTTGACAACTGCGGAGCATAATAAGATATAACGGTACCTCCTCCGTACTTCAATTTCCGGG
>NC_051414.1:2627577-2629219 GCF_015228065.2 Penaeus monodon
TCAGACCATTTTCTCTTTCACCTGTGCTGACACGTTGCCGTTTACCTAGTCGTATATAATATGGTATATGAACTCTAAAATCCCTGCCATGTCTGCTTGATTAAGACATGTTAAGCATTTAATGGGAACGAATATACGTATAGAAATGAATTACTATGGTGATATCGAAAGATATTTCTGCATCATGTGTCTTCTGGACATCCGATGTATCAATCCTTTCTTGACAAGGATTTTTAAAATAAAAGAACGTCCATTATTTTATATCAGGTTTTTCAACTTGATTCCTCACGAATGGAATTACTACGACAAAACGATTTATTAGCAAGGTGAAACTCTAAGGTATTTAAAAAAAAAAACTCACGGAAAGTGCGGTATAAAGTTTTCAACACTTTTCGAGAACTTATAGCGATGCTACTTTGTTTTTCCTCAAGCCTTCGATAGTTTTGCATAGAGTGTTGAATAGTGTTACGCTCCCTTATTCCTTCAGTTTGTTTATGTCTTGTGTCGGAAGGTGTCTTACCAGAGCCTCTCTGTCTAATTTATTGGTAATTTATCACTTGTCCGTCGCAAAGTTGGAGGATCGTTCACCTCTCGATAAAGGTAAGGCAGAGTGTACCTTCAGGCTCGGTAAATTTCGCTGTCTGGTCTTATTTTGGGAAGGTGAGATGCGTAGACTCGGGGGGGGTGGAACGTCAAGTGCCAAGAAAATAAAACTAGGAAAACATTTCTGGTTATTCGCCTTAGATTTGGAAGACACTGTCACATTGCAAGCGGAAACGCCTGGATGTGAGGGAGTCGGGGCCATGCGACGCAAGACACGTAAATTTTGGTATGTTCTCAAATATGTCGAAGATCACAGGAGAGGGGGAGCGGGGTGTACGTGCACGTCGCTGAGACACATCTTACCTGGGCTTTTGTGGGAAGATAATGTTTTTTTTCTTCACCTGGTGGAGGAATAGGCTTTCTTATAGGGACTCAACATCTGTTTTCGGAATATGAGGATGTTTTCATAATTTGGCAATCTGTTCAAGAAAATGTAAATGTATGAACACAGACTCATAGAACCTGCAATGTATATATTAAAAAAAATATTATTTGTTAGAATGTTATTCACATATTAATGATGGTTATGTTTTCTTGAAAATTCCTTGCTTTCGGGTTCTTTTCGGACGTATGATTTTCTTTTTCAAGATTAACCCAAGAGACTCCTGTTACGAGAAGACCATGCACTGAAAACTAATTTACCCTAGAGATTACAAGAAGTTTCATTTACATCATTCTTTTGTACACACTTCCCATTCTTCACTTATTTATGCAGATACTATATTTATAGATAACAAAGAACTGCAAAACTAGTTCATATTTTGGCATCACATGGTTTATCAAAACAAAAAAATTCAAATATTGCCAAGTAACATAAATGAAACATGAAAACTTTTGAAGACACTACTGCAGTAACTTGACTCTTCATTATAAATATATTAAGTGCATTGTGGAATGAAAATGGAAATCAGTAATTCTCTTAGCTGATCTTAATTTCGATAATGATACATTACACATATTTTTATTGGCAGCTTAAGTACTTAGCTAATATGTAACGTTTTGTCTGGCATTCCTGCCCCTTTTATTGGTAAAAATGTAT
>NC_051414.1:2629300-2629945 GCF_015228065.2 Penaeus monodon
GAACTGAGCTCTTGAAATTACAAGTTGCAACATGACTTAATATGTCTTAATTTCAGCATTAAAGGGTGCAGTATTACATAAAGCAATTTCTGTCAGCTCTGCACCAAAGGCACTGGAGCAAAAAGCAGCAAACCTTGACTATATATTCTCTGGCAAGAAAGAACTTGAACTTAGTGTTGGTGATTTAAACCAACAATAACTATAACATTTGAATGCGGGTGGGAGGGGGCACAAACTTGAATTAGTTTGGGTTATGTAACTTGTTTTGGTATTTTTGTCAGTCATTATTTTTTAAATAATAATATTGACATGAATGATTAAATTAATGTTCTAAATCATAGCAAAGAACATAGTTATGGTATTTGACTGTACATCTTATTCAAATTAGGTAAATGAACAAATTGAATAACAGTATGGGTGAAATAAAATAATTTGTTTTTTAAGAAACATGTATATATTTACTGGCTTTCTAAAGTTTTAAGTAAATTGTTGGATCATAGCTCATATAGAATTATTTTGAGTACATCGCAAGTCAGTTATGGATAATAGATAAGACAGATGGGTAAATGATGATCATTTAGGATGAGAACATAGGCTTACAGAAAACTAATCTTGTCTGCCTCACCCAATTAAAGTCTTTGTTCA
>NC_051414.1:2630052-2630173 GCF_015228065.2 Penaeus monodon
TTGCAGACCTGACTGCACTTTGTAAAAGAAAATTGTACTTACTACAATTAGTTCAGCACTTTTTGACATTTGACATCTTATTATTTACGATGATCATGATCAAGTCACCTTTCTAATTTGC
>NC_051414.1:2630636-2630745 GCF_015228065.2 Penaeus monodon
ACAAATTTTGTATCCGCCTGTAATTGCACATTTATAAGAGCTCTGAGGTGTTGCATGTTTTATTACACTTTAACTTGTAATAAAAAGTAACATTGAACAGTTTTATTCA
>NC_051414.1:2631064-2631888 GCF_015228065.2 Penaeus monodon
CTGTAATACACTCAGCACCCTCTACACTCCTTGGCTAATCCAGTTATGCAGGTATGAAGATGTATATAGTATATAGACCAGATGCATATGTGTGGGTGTCTTGTAATTATTTGCTTTAAGACCATATGTATGTGATATGAAATGACATAGACTAATTAATGAATACATTAACCCATTTCTGCATGACTGTCTTGCTGGGAACAGATATATCATGCCATCATTATTAGTCCAATCACATATTACCTGTGTCTTTGTGAAATCAATTTTGTGCACTTGTTTTATTAGAAAGAAAAGGATATAAACTAGGTATGTGTGTATGTATATATTGTCATACATATCACCATTATTATCCATTTAAAATTGTCTACAAAGTTCTGTGTTTCTTGGCTGCCACTCTAACATTACTGCTCTCTCCTGTATTTTCTCAGTGTTCGCTTTCCCCATATAAGGGGTGTGAAGTTGAGGGTCTGGGTGTGCCCTTGATTTCTAAGTGGCTACTAAGATGCCTAATGGTTAATAAATGCATTTTCTGTACCTTGTATAAAATTGAAAGTTGGCAGCAGATGAAAATATGGTACATAAAGTTCATTTCTATGATGGAGAAAAAAATATTTGGTTGACCATATGTGTGCTGACACCACCTTGTGTCTCCTCATCTTGATAATAAGTGTTGCTTAATGGTCGTAGCTAAAAATAGCAAAATGATTCCAGTGCATTACACAATGCAGTCCTGAGAAAATTTTACTGAGGAATCTATACCAAAAAGTAAAAAAAATTATTTGCAATTGTTTCAAGCATGTAGATGCTTGATCTATATGCTGTCC
>NC_051414.1:2631916-2632261 GCF_015228065.2 Penaeus monodon
GAAATCCAGATATACCTGGTAGAATATGCTGGACTATGATTAGTACAAGCTCTAAATTTCAAATTGCATATTAAACCATTTATGGCAAAATAAATATTTTTACTTTAGGTAAAAGTACCACATTATAACATAGCACCTGAATGTTTACTGTCAATCATTTTGAAGTGTTCTCTTTTCACTTATCAGAGATACATAAGCAGAACTGATCCTTAAGTTACTGAGAATTCCAGTAGTATTGGCCTTTTCAGTATGAACATCAAAATTCAGATGGATGACTTTCAAGAATGGGTAATAGTATATGAATTTTATTAGTGTATATATTTGTATGTTAACTCAATGCTGCCT
>NC_051414.1:2633149-2634944 GCF_015228065.2 Penaeus monodon
GAGGGGGTAAGATTAGTTCTTTAGTAATTCAAATAACTGTCACAAAGATTTTGATGCCTGTATCTGAGAAAATAATTACAGCGAAATATTTTGGTGATTCCTGTAATGTAAATGATATAATAACCTTTTTAGATTTAAATACATATGATTATTAAACAGTAGATGGAGTTGATAGATTGCTGAAGTTTTATCCTGCCAGAACTCACTTGATTATATAATTTTTTTGCCTTTGCCATCACAGGGTCTATTTATATTTTAGATAAACTTTAATTCAACTTGCTTAACATTTATATTAAGAATTGTGACACAAGGAATGACATAAAACTTGTTATCCTAGAGTGGATTCTTTAAACTTACATCTCCATGTTTGACAGTTTCTTAGGACTACAATCAACCACATGGGGAATTTCCACTAGGATGCAATCTTGAAATGTGTGCATGTTCATTATTTAGGTTCTTCAGAGGGTGTTTATTTTTCCATGTATGGAAGTTATTGGTTGTTTTATTTTTATTGTTTGCTAATTATTTTTGAAGTAAAATGACTGTATAGTTGAAAAAGGCACACTCACTTTGAAACTAACTAATTCAACATGGTTTAGAGTATGTGCAAGTAAGATATTTTTCCTGAAAGTGTTGAAAGAATCTTCTAATTAAGAAGAAAGCAGTTAAGCATTCTTTGCAGTTCATTAAACACACTGATGTCATTCAAGGTATTGCACTGCTAGTAGATCAATGGCCCCAAAACTTTTTTAACATATACCAATAATGTGAGGTGTAGCACAGTGCTTAAGGAAAGTTTTCTTGCCTGATCTTTCATTTGGGAGTTTATTTATTAGACTGAGAAACATTTGTATGTGGAATATGAATTAAAGAGAATGATTCATACTTAATTTTTTTCCTTATCTAGGCATTTTGTTGAATATATATAGTATAATAACTGGACAGATTGTTGACAGACATATTTCTCTTCTATTAAGGATAGTAATTATCTCAGGTTTGTTTTATCTTGTTGTTAGACTTTAAGATTTTTTTCATCTTTTATTTTTAATCATGAGCGTCATCAGTTTGTTTCTAATTGTTTGAATTTTTCCTTTCAATTTGCCACTGGTCTTGGTGTGGAGTTACAGTCAAGGCAGTTTATCCTCATTTCTAGATGTGTTACTGATGTAAAATCTTGGCAGAGTGACACTGAGTTCTTATTCAAATTTATATTGCTTAGATGTACTTTTCTGGAGTTCATTATCTCTGTAAATTTCGTCTCCTAGTTGTGCCTTCTGTTATTTGCCATAAATTGTTTCACAATTTTGTTCTGTACATTATGTCAGCTTGTTAATGAGCTGAAGCCTAGAGTGAGTGGAATGGTGAGTCTGTAAGTAACTTCAGAATTATTCTGTTCTTAACTTCATGTGTAAAAAGTTTCTTCTGGAAATGATCTTCCTTTGTGACCCTCTGTGAAGAGACTAAGGATTTTACTCTTTGAATGTGTAATTTAGACCTAATTCTAATTGCTTGTGTTAGATAACTGTATTAGTCCTATGTAGGGACTTCAGCTGGTAGCCTGCTGATACTTTTGTCTAGTTCTATGCCCAGTACACATTTTAGAAATGATTTTGCACCTGTCATTACAGTGTTCTTAAGCATTTCAGTATTTTTTTTACAGTAATATTGCAGCAAAATGAATCTATAATTTGTTTAATGTCAAAAAAAAAGTTAGCCTACCTGAAATTTATTTTTCTTTTCATGAATTGTCAGTTAACACTGGTGTGCACTGTACATCCCAAGTTATCTTGTAAAC
>NC_051414.1:2634999-2635610 GCF_015228065.2 Penaeus monodon
ACTACTGAAAATGTATTTTGATATATACTTCACATAGATTGATCGTGATTATAGTAACAAGAATCATGTAAGACGTGTTCCTTGTTTTTCTCTTTGACCCAAGAAGCCAAGAAGAATATCATACTTTTGTAGGTAGAAGATTGAATAAATTAAGATTCAGCAGTGCTCTGTTTATCTGGAAGCATGGAGGCTTATACATTCATATGTCCTGGTTATATGTCTAGAATATACCACGTGAGATACCAGTATGCATATTAATAGTTTTGCACTATAGCATATCATTGGCACAGAATTGTACTAGGAAGTAGTGTAACACAAGTAAATAGCATACTATTTTAGTTTTCTTTTGATCTGCGCAAAAGTTTGCTTGACTTTTTTCCAAATGACAGAGATGTAGGCTAACAGAGAGAAGTGGTTTAAATTCTCTTGCATTGCAAAACATTCACATGTTCAAAGGTGTTTATTTGATGAGCAATTTACATTTTGTTGACATCAATGTGCAAATTAAATGTGGAATAAAAGGAGAAATGTGTCTTTTTTGCTTTTAATTCAACTCTTCATATGTGTTCTTCCATTATTTTTTATTCTCTGCAAGGACAAATAGGTGAGAC
>NC_051414.1:2636751-2637124 GCF_015228065.2 Penaeus monodon
TCGCCAAAATATTTTGTTATTCGCGGAAACTCGGGGCACAGAGTATCTCAACCCGAGGGAACGCACAACCCTCTCGACGGCCAGCGCCTGTGCTTGGCTTGTGCGTGGGCGCGAGGAGCCAGCTGAGAGGCGCTCGGCACTCCTCCAGCTGACTGGTGACGTCGCGACCGCCCGCCGATTGACGTGTCTGCTAACCACGGCTCTCGCTTGGTTACGGAGGAAAGACTTAGGGGTGGTTTTAGTAGTGTTTTTTTTTTATGTCTTGGGGTGGAAGTGCGGGCATATTTACACATTTACAGGGATATTGACTACACGTGATTCTCTCAACACCCTGTCATCCATGCCGTGCGCTTACCAATGCATAAATGCACAA
>NC_051414.1:2637587-2637845 GCF_015228065.2 Penaeus monodon
CATCTTCCGTAAGCAAGCCTGATGGGGGCAACTCGAACGAATTCCGGTTCAAGTCGGCTCGAAGAGAGTAAGAGCGGCAGGTATGATATAATTTGTGGTGAAAATATCCTCTCAATACTAATCAATAGGATACTCCAGAAACCTTCATAGTCTTTGGCACGTCACAAACACAAAGGCCAACTCTGATGGAGACTCTCACGTATAATCGTAATGGAGGTTGTATAGATTGTCTCTGTTCTTTCTCCCCTTGGACTGTGA
>NC_051414.1:2637884-2638320 GCF_015228065.2 Penaeus monodon
TTTCACCTATTTTAAGGCGGGATCTTTACAGTTGGATATAGGAGGGCCAGGAATGTGTGCAATTAATTCACCTGTTCGTTCCCTGGTCCAGAGGTGCGAGCGTCCGTCTCGGCAGCGTGCGCCGTCGGCACGTAAGGTTGGCCCTCGTGCTGGACGTGCACGGAAATCTCGCCTTAGGTGGATTGCAGGCTTATCAGCGTGTTTGTTTACGTTTGTGGACTGATGAACGTCACAACCCAGACTCCGTCGCTCTCGCCAGTTTGTCATCGCGTGTTTTTTTTGTTTGGGTGTGTTTGAGTGCGTGTGGGACTGCAGGAGGTAGATAGGTGGCAGAGCGGGCAAGGGTGTGGCTCCGGATTTCCTTCGTTATATGTATATCGAATAACGGTTCTTGCATATGTGGGTGACCTGTTCAATTTGGTAGGTGAATGCATTC
>NC_051414.1:2639133-2640472 GCF_015228065.2 Penaeus monodon
TTCAAGATTCTTTTTCTTCCATTTTGTGTGGACGCAGCTAATTCCTGAAATGCGGTGATTGCGCCACAGTTTAAAGATTTTTTTTTTTATCTCTGTTCCTCACTATCATTGTCTAGAACTGTAGACCATGAACAGCAGAATACCGTCTGTCCAGGTGATGAGCGAACGAGCGAGAGAACTTCTTTGAGCGAGAGAACTTCTTTGAGCGAGAGCACTTCTTTGAGCGAGAGGACTTCTTTGAGCGAGAGACTTCTTTGAGCGAGAGCACTTCTTTGAGCGAAAGGACTTCCTTCATGGCTACAGCAGTTTTCGGGTTTGCCTTTCTGGTATCGTCCTATGGATTTGTGCTTCTTGTCGGCGAGTTCTTCCCCGTTCTCGGCTCATTAGTAATAGCGAGGTTTTGATTTATTGTCTGTATGGATGCTTTCGGTTGTAAATTTTGTGTGATATGTAGCTGTGAATGTTCTTCACTTCTTAAACTTTATTTCAAGAAAATTTTGAAATGCGGAACCAGCTTGGGCGATAGCCTCAAGAAAGCGATGTTTTGTTATTAACTTTCCGCCAAGTCTTCAGTTGCTATGTGCATGATGGTGTCACACAGATATGTATTGTGGAGGCGTGTACAACCCTGCCTTACGTTTCGTCCAATCTTATTCCAATCTTAAAGCAATATGTTCAACCACAAGATGTTCTTTAGGCTGCCCTTGTTCATCATACCGGATTTTGATGTCTTTATACTCGGGGAAATTCCCCTTTGTCAGCGTTTTCCCATTTTCCAGGGACTGTTTTACTGCTTTGCCCGACAGCGCCAAGCGCCTTTATATAATCAATTGAAGCAGAAATATGAATTGTTTTGAAAGTGTCTTTTACATCGTCTTTAAATTGGGTTTATGATCACTTGTTCCTGATCCACTTCTCCGTCCGGCTTCCTTTTCAGCTATTTCTTGGTTGCCTTTTATTTCTCCTGCAATAACCTTCGAGAGGTTTTTGCTGCTGTGATTTGTTAGTGAATGATAAACCTACAAGAGAGATAGTGGAGTTCCATTCATCATGTCGACGAGGCATTGCATTTCCTTGCTCCCAGCTATAAACATATATTTCAAAGGTGCTATGAACGGCAGCTAACACATCATGATTCTTAGAGAGATGGGCTGTGAATTGAGCTTTTGCCTGCGAATATTTGCCCCCGATAAATATTTTGCTTTGCTTCCTCAATATCTGCCAAGCATTTCAGGACCTGGGGGCGGGGGCGGGGGGGGGTGCTGCTGAAGGTCACATGAGGGTGGGAAGGGGGTGCGCACAGGTGTTACGTAGCAGCGTGAGAGCCGAGGGATCCATC
>NC_051414.1:2642171-2642564 GCF_015228065.2 Penaeus monodon
CTCGTGTGATAGAGGTTGCGTAGAAGCCAGTGACTCTTGTTTGAACTCATTCAAACACGATGTAATGAGCCCGGAGTCAGTAGCCAAGGGAGAGCGCGAGGAAGGGTGAAGCCGAAGGAAGCGGAACGGAGGAACAAAACGGATAACAGGAAATATCGACATGCGTTTCTGTGGGCGATTAAGGTGCCGCGAGGATATGGAAAAAGGGCGTAGAGAATAAAATAACGGCGGTGGATGGAAGTAGCACGCACTTAAAAAAGAGGGAAGTAGGGGAACGAGAGAGAGAGGAAAATAATGAAAGTAATCAAGGCACTTTTTTTTTCTCTCTCTCTCCCCCAACGTCTCACCAGACCGTCTTCCGCATTCCTGGCATGGCGGAGACGCGGGGCTCAC
>NC_051414.1:2643754-2644079 GCF_015228065.2 Penaeus monodon
AACCGTGAATGCACACCTGACCTGATGTAAGCGTTGTTTACAATTATCAACTTAAGTGTCCATAGCACTTGTTCGTACATGCAATTTTTTCTGGACACATTTTCATGCAAGTGTGGTAACATTATCAGTAAACGGGTTTTTATGGAATTTACAGCATCCCCGTTCGGTTATTTTTGATATCAGTAAATGGGTTATTATTGAATTTAAAGCATCCTCGTTCGGTAATTTTTAAATTTAACTGTGTTCTTTTCATCTCTGCCTTGGTTGAGCTTGGTTGTCTTGGATTAAACACTAAACGAGTCTATGCCAGAGCGAAGGAGACACG
>NC_051414.1:2644103-2644592 GCF_015228065.2 Penaeus monodon
GGCCAGGAAACGATGGCCACAAGAATGCTGTCAATCCGATTCGTGGTTGACATTGTTTTTTATTCCGTGCCTTGCAGGTTCGGTTTGGCTGGCATGCTCGAGAATAAGGTAGAGGGGATTTCAATGGATGGGTTAGAATGCATCTTTATATTCTCTTTGGGGGAGAGGTTTTGATGTTTTAGCTTCTTGTGGGTAGATTGTTGCAAGGGAAATGACATTGGAGATGGTTTCCTTTTTTATGCTTCTCGTCAATTCAGATTTTTTTTGCACAATAGCGGTCCTTGTACATTGACTTTCGTATTCACAAAGGTGTGATTGTTTGGGGCGACTATACCAAATGTATTAAGTTTCTTTATCAATTTAGATTGTGATAGTCTGTGACCCTGTTTAGTTTTCAGATACAAAAAAAAAGAAAAGTTTTCATTTTTTTAGGTTTGAGAGATTTAAAATTTCTAGCAGGGGAAAAAAAGAAGAAAATGATAGTAGTAG
>NC_051414.1:2644638-2644964 GCF_015228065.2 Penaeus monodon
TATTATTATTATTATAGTAGAAAAATAAAAGTAATGACAAGTAGGAGAAGAAAAGTGTTGGGAAATGGAAGAAGAGAAGAGGAAAAAGAGTAGCGTAACATTTGAGGATAGAGGAGCTGATATTATTTTTTTTTTCTTTTCTTAACAAACAGCTTCCCTTTTAGATAGGGTGTGGATAGCAAGAGCCGTTTTCGCTTGGGGAGTTACGACAGGAAGCGTCATCCGGGATCTCACCGTGTCAGTCTGTTTGCAAAATGACGGGGCAGTAGTTTTTGTTTCGTTGGTGATTCTGAGTGCATTTTTTGTTTTGGTGGTCAGGTGCACCG
>NC_051414.1:2645064-2645144 GCF_015228065.2 Penaeus monodon
CCGGGGTTTGGTGAGTTAAAGTGGATTTTTGCTTCGTTGATGAAGCGGAGTTCTTTTTTTGTTTTGGCGGTGAGGTGTAG
>NC_051414.1:2645235-2645663 GCF_015228065.2 Penaeus monodon
GGGTGGTGAATTAAAGTGTATTTTATGTTTTGGTGATGAGGTGCCGTGCAATGTTTGCTTTGGTGGTGAGGTGAAGTGCATTTTTTGTTGAGGTAGTGTGACGTCTATATATTTGATGACGGTCCATTTTTTTGATGACGTGTAATTTTTTTGCTTGTTTGATGACGAAAAGTGTCGTTTTGGTTTTGTTTTGGTAGCGGGTGTTTTTGTTGTTTGGTGCCTTTTTTTTTGGGCTAAGTGTTTTTTTTTTTTTTTTTGGCTAGGCTTTGATATATTTTTGTTTTTTAGGCCATTTTTGTTTTTCTTTGTTTATCAGGAAATGATTATTTGTTTCTAGGGGGTTTTTTTTTTCGGGCTAGTATGGGGTTATTTTTTCTGTATTTCTTGGGGAGGCAGATATTTTTAGTTTTCGTCTGTGATGCAGCCTA
>NC_051414.1:2645687-2646163 GCF_015228065.2 Penaeus monodon
GATCGGTTATTCCCTTTTTTACTTGGGGGGAGGCTTTTTTTGGGTGATGGAGGTTCTAATATTGCATCCGAGGGGCGAATCTTTTTTTGCTTTCTACGTTCTGGGAATCGGAACGGTATTTAGGAAACTCTGAGCCAGTTGTTACGTTTTTTCGTTGAATCGCGCTTGTAAAAGACTCTCAAAGTAACGCTGCTGATTAGTTTTAAAAATTGCATCGCTACAGACCCTGATGATAATGCATTCCCTTGATACGATACTGAATGATAAATTAAATACTGCATGAACCTATACTAACCGGTTTATATTGCGCATTCATTTAACTGAAATTTGGCACCCCTCGTTTATTGTTATTGCATTAAATGTGAGAAATTTCTTTCCTTTTTTTCCCGATGCGGAAATTTCTTCAAAACCGTGTAAAATCGCATTTTCAATTTAAATTCGGCCCGGGTTTTATAAAAAAAATTGACTTTGTCAAG
>NC_051414.1:2646952-2647277 GCF_015228065.2 Penaeus monodon
AACCGTTAATGCACACCTGACCTGATGTAAGCGTTGTTCACAATTATCAACTTAAGTGTCCATAGCACTTGTTCGTACATGCAATTTTTTCTGGACACATTTTCATGCAAGTGTGGTAACATTATCAGTAAACGGGTTATTATGGAATGTACAGCATCCCCGTTCGGTTATTTTTGATATCAGTAAACGGGTTATTATTGAATTTCAAGCATCCCCGTTCGGTAATTTTTAAATTTAACTGTGTTCTTTTCATCTCTGCCTTGGTTGAGCTTGGTTGTCTTGGATTAAACACGAAACGAGTCTCTGCCAGAGCGAAGGAGACACG
>NC_051414.1:2647301-2647779 GCF_015228065.2 Penaeus monodon
GGCCAGGAAACGATGGCCACAAGAATGCTGTCAATCCTATTCGTGGTCGACATTGTTTTTTATTCCGTGCCTTGCAGGTTCGGTTTGGCTGTCATGCTCGAGAATAAGGTAGAGGGGATTTCAATGGATGGGTTAGAATGCATCTTTATATTCTCTTTGGGGGAGAGGTTTTGATGTTTTAGCTTCTTGTGGGTAGATTGTTGCAAGGGAAATGACATGGGAGATGGTTTCCTTTTTTGTGCTTCTCGTCAATTCAGATTTTTTTTCACAATAGCGGTCCTTGTACATTGACTTTTCGTATTCACAAAGGTGTGATTGTTTGGGGCGACTATACCAAATGTATTAAGTTTCTTTATCAATTTAGATTGTGATAGTCTGTGACCCTGTTTAGTTTTCAGATACAAAAAAAGAAAAGTTTTAATTTTTTTTAGGTTTGAGAGATTTCAAATTTCTAGCAGGGGAAAAAAGAAGAAAATGA
>NC_051414.1:2647854-2648159 GCF_015228065.2 Penaeus monodon
AAAAATAAAAGTAATGACAAGTAGGAGAAGAAAAGTGTTGGGAAATGGAAGAAGAGAAGAGGAAAAAGAGTATCGTAACATTTGAGGATAGAGGAGCTGATATTATTTTTTTTTCTTTTCTGAACAAACAGCTTCCCTTTTAGATAGGGTGTGGATAGCAAGAGCCGTTTTCGCTTGGGGAGTTACGACAGGAAGCGTCATCCGGGATCTCACAGTGTCAATCTGTTTGCAAAATGACGGGGCAGTAGTTTTTGTTTCGTTGGTGATTCTGAGTGCATTTTTTGTTTTGGTGGTCAGGTGCACCG
>NC_051414.1:2648293-2649561 GCF_015228065.2 Penaeus monodon
CCGGGGTGGTGAGTTAAAGTGGATTTTTTGCTTCGTTGATGAAGCGGAGTTCTTTTTTTGTTTTGGCGGTGAGGTGTAGTTTTTTTTTTTTTTTTGTGGGGGGGGGTGAGTTAGTGTATGTTTTATGTTTTGGATGATGAAGCACAGTTTATTTTTTTCTTTTTTTTTGGGTGGTGAATTAAAGTGTATTTTATGTTTTGGTGATGAGGAGCCATGCAATGTTTGCTTTGGTGGTGAGGTGAAGTGCATTTTTTGTTGAGGTAGTGTGACGTCTATATATTTGATGAGACACGGTCCATTTTTTTTGATGAGCAGTGATAATTTTTTTGCTTGTTTGATGACGAAAAGTGTCGTTTTGGTTGTGTTGGTGAGGCAGGGTGTGTTTTGCTTGTTTGGTGCCGTTTTTTTATGAGGCTAAGTGTATTTTTTTTTTTTTTGGCTAGGCATAGTATATATTTTTGTTTAATTAGGCCTATTATTGTTTGCTTTGTTGATCAGGAAGTGTATTATTTGTTTCAGTAGTGGGGTTTATTTTCGGTCTAGTGATGGAGTGTATTTTTTCCTGTAGTTTCTTGGTGAGGCAGAGTATTTTTAGTTTCGTCTGTGATGCAGCCTATTTTTTTTTTTCGTTTTGTTGATGCGGTGTATTCCTTGGTTTACTTGGGAGGAGGCTTTTTCGTGGTGATGGAGGATTCTGAATATTGCATCCGAGGACGAATCTTGTTTTGCTTTCTACGTTCGTGAGGAAATCGGAAGCGGTATTTAGGAAAGCTCTGAGCCAGTTGTTAGCGATTTCTTCAGTTGAATCGCGCTTGTACGACATCTCAAAGTAAACGCTGCTGATTAGGTTAAATATTTGCATCGCTACAGACCCTCTGATGATAATGCATTCTCCTTTGATACGATACATGATATGATAAATTAAATACTGCGATGAAGCCTATACTAACCGCGTTGATATTGCGCATTCATTTAACTGGAATGTGGCACCCCTGCGTTTATTGTTATTGCATTAACTGTGAGATTAGCTTTCCTTATCTTCACCGATGCGGAATTATCTTCAAACACGTGTAAAATCGCATTATACAATTTAAATTCGGCCGAGTTATATAAAAAATTGACTGTCAAAGACATATTCGTCAAGATTCATTGACAGATTTGCAGAGTCAAAGATACCATGAAGTTAGCAGCACATTGGTAATGATAAGGGAAAACTTCGAGGCAGATGATTACGCGTCGGTAATGATTAGGAAAGCTAGGATACGTCC
>NC_051414.1:2649636-2650742 GCF_015228065.2 Penaeus monodon
AAGGGTTATGTGCCTTCACAGCTGATGCAATGCAAGGGGAACAAGCGTATCGCAAATTTAATTATATCAATAAAATAGTCGTAATATGAATTGTAATATAGTTTATCGTTTTATTACAGTGAATTTATAAGGGTTCAATTTTTTGTTCTAAACAGCAGCATCCCCCCCACACACACTTTAAAATACATTTTTATATTAAGATATTCTTAAATGTACACCCGTACTTTGTTATTTTTTCTGCATGTTCACCAGTTTCTGTTAACGTGAGGGTTATCTACGTTTGTTTTAATCCATTGCATTGGAAAGGTTCTTTATGGGCCACTTGGCGATCGTTGATCATTTCAGCGAACGGCTTGACAATTAGAAAACCTGGTAATTCTCAGTGCGACAGAGAATAACTTCCCAAAAGGCCTTGGCATCAGTTTTGAAGTTATATTTATCAACTGTAAGTGTTGTTATTCAAAAGTACATCTTGACTGTAATGAGTTTTTTTTGTCTGGCGTTGTGACAGCGCTATCCGAACGAAGACTCGGAATTTCAGGAAAGAAGCCAGGCAAGTGCTTGGGTTTATAGGGATCGGTCCAAGTGATTTTCTTGCCGACTGGTGTGGGTTCATTCCAGAGTGACTGGTGATCTGCAGGTGAAAGTTTTGTGTGTGTGTGTTAAATGTCATTACTGTTATACATCCCAGGTCCGGTCCTGGAGTACACTCTTACTGTTGCAATAATGGCAGTAAGATGTATATTTGAAAATATTGGACAGTTTCGGAAATGAGGACTGGAATGTCTCTGCAAGCATGAGGTTTTGAAAGAAAAGGCTATGTCAACCGTTTATCGGCAGAAATAGTATGAATGGATGAATAGTAATTTGCCATGGTTCGTGGCTTTCTAGAGCAAGCCATGAAGATTGGCCTTTCAAAAGAAACGGGGAAAAAAACTTATTTGTTCGCGTGTCGTAGCGAGAGTAAACTATGCGCGGTGCGCGGCGGAGGGAGCGGCCGGGTGAGGGGACGGACTGCTCTCTGTATCCAAGGGGAGAGGAAGGTGGAAAAGAAGAGGAAAATAAGTTTTGAACTTCATTATGGGAATAACAAGCAAGCTCTTAGG
>NC_051414.1:2650926-2652290 GCF_015228065.2 Penaeus monodon
CGAGCACATTCAAGGCGTGACGTAGAAGAGGGAAGGGGAGAGGGCAATGGGGTAGGGCGGTGAGAACACGTGCCAACCCCCCACCCCCCGCCATTTCCCCTTTCCCCTCCGGCGTAATGTCCAGACGTGAGTGGGGGGGTAGGGGGGGAGTGTCAGCGCTGTGCACGGCTTTGGCACCCTCCGGAGAGAGACAACCCCGGCTCTTGGGGATTCTTCCTCGAGGCCGGCGTCGTCTTCGGGTGGAAATGAGGATTGCGTTTTCGTTTCTGAAAGGGCTTGGGCGGGGCTTGGTAGAGGGAGGTGTGCTTGTCTCCGTGTGTAGGATCCGATTTCTTTTCTTTTCTTTTCTTTTGCTGGCGGGTGGGATAGACTTGTCCGTTAATTAGAGTTGTGGCCTACTTATCTGTGTGTAAGAATTGTTTTTCTTCTTTTCTGTGTGAGGGAGGTAGGTAGATGGGCCTGTTAACTAGAGTTGGTTTTATCTCTGTGTGTAAGAATTTTCTTTTTTTCCTTTATTGGGTGAAATGTGAAGGAGGGGGAGTGTTATGTGCCAGTTAGTATAAAATGTACCTATCTCTGTATAATAAGGTGTGTCGTGTTTTCGCTCTCTTTTCATTGTTTTTCTGGTTGAAGGTGTTGTATGGGCTTATTAACATGGTTAGTGCTTATTTCCGTTTTTGATATTTACCTAAGTTTCTCTAATTTTCTCTTTTTTTTTTTCCTTTTTAATGGGGGAGGAGATAAGGGGACGGGGTGTCTTAAGTACAGAAGGGCGAGTGGAGAAAGCGGTAGATTAATTTGGGGAAAGAGTTAACAAGGAACAAGATTGAGTGCATTGTTGGGTGAATTGAAAGAGTGATGAGTCCGGCAGACCTAAAAATAGGTTGACGTTACGTCGGTATTTGGAAGCCGAAATTAGGTGGACTGTTTCTAGGTGATTTAAATCGAGATCTTGAATGCTTTATCAGTATTGGAATTTTGAGTGGATGTGGGTAAAGAAGGAGAGATGGATGGGTATGCTATTAAATAATAATAAAAAAAAAAGCAGTTATTAGGCAGATTAAGAAAAGCGGGAATTTTTTTTTTTTTGCCGAGTATTCCATGGGGCAAATGGAAAAGTGTAGAATTCCGTGAAATTATTTTCATACTTAAAAGAGGATAGATAAATATATGGAGAATGGGAAACAGGAGAAATTTTAATGAAACTTTTTCCGTGGCGGTTTCTTGTCAGGGACTACTATGTAGTTATGGTTATAGCAAATTTTGGGGTCGATGAGGTAGCCGTGGAAAAGCATGAAAAAGGTAATCCTCGGAATGCTTATGATTTGCTGGGAGTATTAAGATGAACAAGTTTCGGGGTGGCT
>NC_051414.1:2654295-2654484 GCF_015228065.2 Penaeus monodon
TTCGGCGAAATCACGTGTCTACTCACGAGTTTGCGTTATGCGAGTTCATGCTGAAGCGACATGACGTTTCAATTCCGCGTCCTTCATTCGGGAACCTTCTAAAAAAAATGTTTGTATTAATGAAAGTCGGATGTGACACGGACGTAGATTTATTGCTGTCGTTACTGCCAGGGAACATCGGCCAACGCA
>NC_051414.1:2654597-2654810 GCF_015228065.2 Penaeus monodon
ACAGGGCTCAGAGTGGCGTGGGCGGTGTAGGTGCAAGTAGGCTAAGTGGGCAAGCATCACATCTGCTCTGTAATGACGAATACAGGCAGGTGGAAAGGAAGAAGATGGGTGAAGATAAGGGTGGGGAGGGGCGCGGGAGATGAGGGTGGAGATAAGAGATGATGGAGAATGATGCTACGGTAGAAAGGGAGGGGAGGTGAAAGAGGGGTTGGC
>NC_051414.1:2654858-2655171 GCF_015228065.2 Penaeus monodon
AGGTGGGAAGGTAGAAAAGAATCTTACTGTCACTAAAAGGGATGACAGGTTAGGCAAATACAACAGACACTCTTATCTCTTTCCATTACGACAAATCACGACGCAAGAGACAACGCCTGACACGCGGGAAGAGTTATGTCCGTTAAAAAAAAAGAATAAATTAAAGAAAGGAAAAGACGGGAGAGTTTTGTGTCTTGGATTCACTCCTATCCCTTCCTGTTAAGATCTATCTCTACGACCTTCTCCCTTCATCCAACTTCTCTCCCTTGCTCTCCTTCTTTACTTCGCCCATACCATTTTTACCCTGTTTTCT
>NC_051414.1:2655369-2655626 GCF_015228065.2 Penaeus monodon
TCCCTGTTTATGTTGACCCTCCAAGCGAATGTGGCCGCGGCGCCTGCATCCTAAAGGTGGCATCTTGACGTCAGAGCCAGCTGGGAGGGCAGCGTGGTGGTGGGTGGGCGGTGGCTCGCGGGAAGGAATTTGCATCTCGATAGGAAAGTGGATGGTATCTACGGGTCATGGACATCCGCCGCACTACCTCCTAACGTTTATGCTTGGCTCTGAAAGGCATTGGTGTGATTGTGAGGAATGCAGGAAGAGGGAGAGAG
>NC_051414.1:2655654-2655880 GCF_015228065.2 Penaeus monodon
AGTGGAAACTTAAAGAATATCGCGAAACTACAATGTCCGAATGGAGATAACACAACTACACGGTACAAAGGATAAAATAAAATGTTGGCACAATTCACGGTTTGGCACAAGGTTTACGATTGTTCTGTGATTTCCTTGAAAAACACATGACGTAATGAAATAAAACAAGGAAAAGAGCAGTAATTCCGGTACAGAAAATTTAGGGTTTTGTCATTAAACACTACGA
>NC_051414.1:2655913-2656800 GCF_015228065.2 Penaeus monodon
GTGAGGCAAAAATGTTATGCTATGCTTATTAGAAGTGACAGTAAAGAAGGCCAGTCACAAGAGGAGAAAAGACGAATTTGTGGTTGAAGAATTTAAGAAAGAAAACAAGAATTGGGTATCGTGAACTTCGAAGAACGGATATCCTTTTATAACGTAGCGGCGTCATAAACTGATATTTCTCTTATTTTCATAATCGTTATTTTTGTTGCCGTTGTTCTTAGTGGTATTAGTGCTTTTATCTTGATCTGGCTTTGTTAGCTCGTAAAAGAAATAGGTTAAGGAAATAATGATATTGGAAATTCTAAACATTACCCTATATAAAAATACCCTGCATTGCCTAACGACGCCCTCTGAGCATTATCTGAGCGATTATCCCCAGGAGCAAAGACCAAGAGAACATGATGACTTGCCTTTATTTCATGATTTTTTTTCTGCTTTTGTTCATTGATAAAAGGAGTAAAGCCGGATGCGACAGAGGTGCAGGTGGCACAGGCGACGCAGCACAGAGCAGGCAGAAAACCGCATTTTGATTTAAGCGCACACATTGTCACGCAGGCCAGCATAGAGCAGGTGCAGACCTGTGCTGGCCTGCGTTGTGTAGTCTTTGAAACGCCATTTTTTTTTTACACACGTGCGGTACAGCAAGTCACTGTGTCATTACTCCACACAATGTCGCCCACCGAGGAACTCATAGAGGCTGTTCGCCAACACAAAGTGCGTTACAATACTACCCACCCTGAGTACATGAAGGAATCATTTAAAGGCGAGATATGGACTGAAATTGCATCCATTCTATAAATTAAAGGTTAGTATAATGTTATATGAGAATTAATGTGATGAACTGGCATACTTATACTGAGATAAAAGGGTTACCGTTGATGCGTGCA
>NC_051414.1:2656834-2656980 GCF_015228065.2 Penaeus monodon
CAAGCTGGGTGCACATTGAGACGCAGGTGACACAAGCGAAGCAGCAAAGAGCAGGGTAGAAAACTGCATCTCACCATTTTACATGTAAACGCGTACGTTGTCACGCAGGGCAGTACAAGCCTGCGTGACAGCTTACTCGTATTTGT
>NC_051414.1:2657508-2660112 GCF_015228065.2 Penaeus monodon
ATCATCACCACCACATTCCAAGAATTATTCAAATGAGAGCACATAGATCGTCGCTAGTCCCTGACATTAACGCCTGTTATGGTCATTAGCCACGCGCTCGCAGACGGGATCGATGGAGATAAGAGCTTGAAGGTCGTTGGGTACAAGCATGCAAGCAGTCTCTTGGTCTGGGAAAGGGGGGGGGGCGAGGTCATGAGGTTTACGACAGCCGGATGTAGGTCAAGATTCATCAATGGTAGGGGGTCATTGCGGGGTTAGTGAACGGCAGTCGGTGATGCGTCCATGTGGTTTTGTATGCTTGTCTTCTTTCATGTACACGCGTAAGCCCGTCCGCATTTGTTATTTTATGCATTGACCACCGAGCGATACTCATAGACATGCATGAGCTTCAGAGTGGTCGAGGGAGAGCCTTTTTCACAAAGGAATGTATTACCCGGAAAGAATACAATCAAAGATGTGTTTCAAATGTTTTAAGACCATTGTTTTCGTTTAATTGTAACATTTGTAGCTGGTTTCACTGAAAAATGGGTATCCATTGGTCTCTGCCAGTAAGACAAGACTTAAATATTGCTCCATATGCCACTTCATTTGTTAGATTGCTTTGTTTTTTTTTTTTGCATGATTTTGTGTCTTACAAAATCACGATTTTTTCAGCGTCTGCAGAATCACGATTTTTTTTTCTTCGTGTACAGAATCATTATTGTTTTCTCTTATTTTAATCACCATAATACCCATAATGAATACCATGTGTAATCAGCCTTAAAATACACCATGTATATTTATCAGCCGAATTAGAAGTTAATCAAGAGAAATGTATAGCAAAAACAAGGGGGATCTAAAGATGAAGGTTAGAATCCCAGAAAGTTAATAGAAAGCTCCCCTTATATCGTCTTGACATCGCTGAAGACATATAACTAGCGGAGGCGGAGGAAGAGGCCCACGAAATATGGGGTTTGGATGCGGCTTGGTGAAACTACTCATTGTGTGGGTGTTTATTCGAAGTTGTTCTGATGAGTCTGCGAAGTGTGTTGTTTTTTGTGGATGTTGTGTCTGTGTGAACGCGTACCAAAAGGTATTCCGGTAAATAGGGGTTTGGGATACGGTTTGGTGTAACTGCTTATTCGTGGATAGTCTGCGTTGGGTTATATATCCTTTGAGAGTTTTTTTTTGCGTTTGTTTTCTTGTTTATGCTATCCTGGGGTAAAGAGTGAGTTGGTGAATATAGGGTTTAGGTGTAGTTTGATAGCATAAAAAAGAAGTTTATTTTTTTTTTTATGCTATTCAGCGTGATGATTAGGCATAAGTTGAATGTTGCTAATTATATTTTTTTCTGTCTTTTCAGGTAGTTGAACCGTTGGGTAAAAAAAATGTATTAGAAGAAAAGGAAGAAAAAACTAAAACTATAATTTAGTGTGGATCTGGCAGCAACAGGAGTGTGACCCTGTCTATTTGTGAGTGTTTTCCTTTTTTTTTGTTAGTAGGCTTAAGGGAGGAATTAGGCGCATGTGCTCTGAACACGACACAGCAATTGAGGCCGCCGCTTGGGAGTTACCTCTCCTCATAGCCCTTTTTTTCTTGGGGGGTGGGGGGGGAGTTAAGTGTTTTGCCAGTGACAATGATTTTCTTGATAACAGTGCGAAGTCGTATGGTTATTTTTTTTGTTTAGTTATTTTGATAAACTTTTTTTTTCCAAGGAGTGATATGCGTTGAAATGGTCTAATCAGGGAAGATATCCTTAGGAATAGGTTGCCGTTAAAGGTAGAAAAAGGGGGAGCGTTTATTGATAGACTCAGCCGTCGATACTTGTTGGGTACCTGTATTTAGTCATGGCGTTTGGCCGCGGCAGGTGGTTGTGCGTAAATATAGACGCAGGTGGGAGGTGGTCGGGCAGGTGGTGGGGGAGATAGGTTGCGATGGGAGCAGGTGTTGGTGACGCTGCTGGTGGCGTCGGTGTGTACGTACGTGCTCAGGAGGCTGCGGGACAGGAGTCTAAGGCGGGGCGGGAGGTAGCGTGGGGAGTATAGGACGGGCTTTATCGGAGGTTTGTTTGGTAGAGCAAGGTAAGGTTGGGTATGTGGAAGACAGGTGGGTAGGTTGGCGGGGAAGTAGATAGGGCAGGTGGTGTGGCAGCCACCAATAAGAACGGGGACAGTGAGTGAGGGGCAGCCATCTGTTGTGTTGATGTTGGCACCGGAACATCTCCTCGACCTTTATGCTCGGCGCCCGCGATGGCGTGGTGGCGGCTGCGGAGGCGCCCGAGATGTGATCGTGGCGTTACTGTTGAAGTCCCTCCTGGTATTGCTATGGGAAGGGCGAGGGAAAGAACCACAGTCACTCGCCTTTCGCTACTCCTTGGAAAGACAGACGTACTTGTGCTCAAAGCAAAAATGGGAACATATTTGAAAACAAATAGTCTACAAATAGCCATTGTAAAATGTAGAAGTCAGACTCGAATTTTGCAAGAGGGAGTTTCAGTCAGCTACTTATCTGAGCTTGCCTTTAAATACAAGGCCAGAACTTTTTTTAATTTTAATCTGATTTGTATCACGTTTATTAAAGATGTTTATGCAGAGGTATTTATGAATGATCCCTCCTCAGAATGGA
>NC_051414.1:2660198-2660504 GCF_015228065.2 Penaeus monodon
TCAGTCAGATAGCAATGTTAAACAGATTACGTAATGTAATGTAACAAGTTTGGAATCTTCAAACTTGGCTTTATGGATGAAGGCATAACCACTACTTTTAGGATAATGAACTGAACATATTTGTTATTGCTGATACTACTTGTCAGTTATCTTTATTTATTTATTTATGGTTCTGTTTAACTTTTGCGAGTGAATGGGTGTTGGTAGAGAGATGTTGGGCATGTTATAGTCCATTGTCCCAACCCGTTTTGTCTGATTTGTGCCAGGTGTTTGGGCGAAGGCCTGTAGCAAAGAACCCCCCTCCCA
>NC_051414.1:2660717-2661699 GCF_015228065.2 Penaeus monodon
GGTTGTATTCAGTTTGCATCTATCCCCAGAATAGTTTTCAATCAGTATGTTGTTCGTCTGTCGTATTTCAAATTTAAGAATCAGAGTCGTGGCATAAAAGCCAGAAGCGGCAAAGTGAAGAAGGGCGAAGGTTCAAGAGCAGTGATAACTAGTTCTCGTCGGATTTTAATTATGGATCAGGCTGTCAAAACGGCCTCAGTGAAAAGGTAGGTAATGTCACGAGTGTTACCGGTACATTTTCTAATTATCAGAAAAAAAACTGTTCCAAATCGGTTTTATTTTGATTTGTAATGACATTACAATCTAAATGTTGCATGGGCAGAGGCCTTAAATAAGTATCATTTAAACCTTGAACAAGGTGAGACAAATGTGGAAAATACACGCAAGCGCTGATGAAATACTTATGGGATATCTAAAACGTGAAGCTGAAAAAAGTAGAATGAAAATGAGACGGAAGGAAATGAAATATGAGATACGGAGGGAAGAAGGGAATTTCAGGTAGACTAAAGAACACACAATATAACGGTTGGCAAGCATGTGACAAGGATATTACAACTTCCAAATATCTTGCTCCAAATCTTGCCTTTTTTTATCAGTATCACTTGGCTAGTCCTTTACTTTGATATTGGTTTTTATTTGATATCCTCGAACAGTCCATCAAAATCAGCGTCACATCAAAGCACTATGGACTTCGGCAGCGAATTGAAGGCTGACGCACAACTCCGCATCTTTAACACTTTTGTAAACATCTGCTTTTCATCTGTCTTCTTCAAACGAAGCAAGGATTTCGCTGGAATCCAAAAGAAGTGTCTCGCGAAACACGTGACTAAATATAAACTTAAACGAATACTAAACTAAGATTCTTACTCATTTCCAATCGGGTGATAGGAGATTACGCAGATCTCGTGGCACTCCTCTTTGGAAGGAGGGCGGCAAGTCATAGGGTGATGGGTATTGGTAGGGATGTTTGATGGAGATCGTG
>NC_051414.1:2661758-2661870 GCF_015228065.2 Penaeus monodon
GTGAACAGTTGACAATGGCGACGGGCAACTTATGATGTCCTGGTGATGAAAAGGCGATTCTGTGATCTGACTTTGGTGGTGTGATGCTAGCGATGAGGAAATTTTAAAGTAA
>NC_051414.1:2661923-2662334 GCF_015228065.2 Penaeus monodon
CGCTATGTGGCACTCCACGTGATGAGATTGCTGTTGGTCTTGTGACACCGACGATTTGTCTCTGGTTCTGTGGTGGTGGTGAAGCGGTGATGATGCCGAGTGTGGTGACCTTGCCGTGGAGACAAAAGGGGCCTTGGAGTGCCATCTTTACGGGGGCCATCTATCTCGACCTTCAAGAATCGCCGAGACCCGCTCCTCCTTGCACAGTTTTCTCATATTTAAAGGCCATTGTCGAGAGTCTTCGATAATTTACGATGCGATGGCGATGCAGCGAGTTAATCCTCTGGTGATTAAAGCATTATGCATTTAGCTCCGTGATGTACGTCTCGGATCTGCCATGAGGGAAGGGATTAATGGCTGCCATTTTTTGTCAGCGGCTTGTCATTTCGGGCCGTAGATTTCTCAGGTGCG
>NC_051414.1:2662357-2662466 GCF_015228065.2 Penaeus monodon
GTTTGTTAGGGCTTGTCACCGTGGTCTGCTTTTAGTCACCTAAGAATTGCTTTTATCATTAGGTATACCTGTTACTCTTAAATCATTGGAGGAGAGTGAGGGAGTAAGG
>NC_051414.1:2662552-2663318 GCF_015228065.2 Penaeus monodon
CCCGTGAGGTATTGGTGTGTGCTGAAGCAGTGTTTGTAAGCATGTTGGCCAGTGATTCATGCTGAAAGCTACATAATATCCCTGGGTGGTTCAGGCCCCCCGGCAGCCATCTTGCTTGGAATAGCCACACTGATCCTAGCATTTGTATGCTCAAACGCAGGATATACATAGCGCGAGGTACGATTCGCTGTTGTTATTTACAACTCGCACCTGTGTTTTTTGTGTGTTTTTCTATGTGTGCTTCCTGGTGTGTCTTGGGTGATTTACTGTTGCTGATTTAACGATGCTCACGCTCGCTCGTTTAACAATTGTGCGTCGGACATTGGCTTGTTATCGCGGGAGGTTAATAGATGCATTTTATCCCCGGTCCTCATTTGCAGAATGTCATGACTAGGGTTCGATTGGTATGAGTCACCTGCTAATTTTATAATTGGTTATTGGCCGATGCTCGCCTGGCGATGTGGATGGGTAAACCCGGTGAAACCTGACCTGCCGCAAGCCCCCTGCATGGAAAGTGGAAGCGTTTTGAGGGCGAAAGTGAAAAGGGACGCGAGGTGATGTGCTCGTGGTGGGCGGAGGTGATGAGTCTCTAACGAGAGTGCAAGTGAGGTGGACGAGGTTACGGCGTGAGTCAGGGAAGGAGGCTGCAGTGTGTGGCGGCGTTACAGCGTGAGTCAGTCGACTCAGGGATGCATCAATGATCCTAGCGGAGGTTGTCGCCCTGGTGACGCTCCAAGGCTTCTCTCCGCTTCCACCTGTCCTCCGC
>NC_051414.1:2663409-2663747 GCF_015228065.2 Penaeus monodon
CTCCCCTCCCTCCCTCTCTCCCCTCTTTCTTGTTTTCCCTCTCTCGCTCTCTCCTGCTTTTCCCTCTCCCCGTCCTCCCCTCCCTCCCTCTCCCTCCTACTTTTCTCTCCCCCTCTCCCTCTCCCACTTCTCTTGAACTAATTTCAGGAATATCAACAAACTTGGAGAGAACACACACTGCGTCCTAAAGTCATACCCACAGTGATTGGTCGTTAAACTGTCTTGGGGAAAATACGATACCGCAAATGAAGAAAAAAAAGTAGTGGTCCTTTTATGGTGGATAAAAGTTGAGGCCAACTCCCTGAACCTGCAGTATTTTTATGATCCGCCGAGGCATG
>NC_051414.1:2663921-2664141 GCF_015228065.2 Penaeus monodon
CCCTCCAATGACAGGAGATGATACAAAAAGTTAACTAAGTGGGAAATAATGGAGACGAAAATGAACCAGAGCGATGACGTCCGTACCAGCGGGCCGCGGACGGTAACGGATGAAAAGCTTCTGTGGTCTTTGAGGGATCCTTTTGGGGGGAGGGGGCGTGGGAGGAAGAGACTTCAGTGTCCCATCTTCTTCATAGGTGATCTGTCACCAGTCATTCACC
>NC_051414.1:2664236-2664636 GCF_015228065.2 Penaeus monodon
AGTCTTTCCCCCTCTGTATTCAGTTTTGGATGGAGAAATGATATCCAAGTACTTTCACTACGATGTAGCTTCCTATCGATCTGTCAAGACTAGAGAATGGACGCGTCCGGTATATTATGCTTCTATTTAAGCCCAGGCTGCCTTGTTCTCCGGTGGTATATATTTCACTCGCAAGGAGAGTCCTGCTGACTATGAAGAACAAAGGGAAATAATCTATTTTTTTCTTGTAATGATATCGAAGAAACGAAATTTGGCACGACAGATCTGTTCAGCATTCCCAGGCAGTTCAAATTTGTCCAGTATATTTGTATCCCAGAAGAAATACACAAGAGTTGAATGCTTCACACTCGAGGAAGAATTGCATCCTTCCCCTCCCTCTACCCCCTCCCCTCTGGCAAGG
>NC_051414.1:2664655-2664767 GCF_015228065.2 Penaeus monodon
GTTCCCGGCGGACTCTGGAGATGCATCTGCACTTGAAGATCAATGGGATGATTAGCGGTCCTGCTGCTTAGGGGACTTCAAGCTTCTATTATTATTATTGGCCCCCTCCCCC
>NC_051414.1:2664927-2665238 GCF_015228065.2 Penaeus monodon
ATACAAATGCATTTCTTTCGTCCCGGAATCCATGGGATGTAAATCACGATTGAGAAACGAACCTGGAACGCAATTTGGACAGCGAAAGCAGGCCACCTATTTGCTTGTGGTTGGGGGGGGGGGGCGTATCATCGTACCACTTATATACTGTTTATTTATATAGCGTCTGGCTGGATATATGTACTTACGTGTTCATTTGTATTTTGTTTCTGCATGTGTGTTTATATGTATGTTTATAGGGCTGTGTTTCTGTCTGTTTTCCTGCATGGATATAGTTTTTGCCTGCAAAGAAGATTCTGTTTAAGATAATT
>NC_051414.1:2665291-2665860 GCF_015228065.2 Penaeus monodon
GCATAAGAACGGGGAACGCAGCCTGAAATTGCCGTTAATGAGGATATTAATGAAGTCATAATTCTCTCCGGCTGACAGCATACCCGCAAGTAGTGATCCGTACCTGTCGCGGGATGACAAGTGTATGCCAGAGTATGGCACACTCGACAGCGAAGTGTGAAACGTAGCTGGATCTTGAAGCCGTAAACCAAACCCGGTCGGGCCAGAAGAGTCGATTTATGGGATAAGTGTGACGTGAATGGATTACAGGGCGAAGTGCGTAGGGTTATTCCGTGAAACAGCTGGCAGGTATACGAGGGCAGGCGGAGGGGCAAGGGGCGGGGCGGAGGGCCATGTGTTTACATTTTATTCATACGTTTAGATGCTTTGCAGGAAGTAACCATACGCTGATGAGCCTGTTATGGGGTAAGCCTCTCTTGGTATGGGCGTCTGTGTGTGTCTGCGCGCGCGCCGGTATTTTAAGATGCGTTTTTGTCAAATATTGCTACTATCTGTGGTGAGGTAAGATTGCTCTTTTACATGGAGACCCGGTTTTTATTCCGAAAAATTTCGTGGGTTGTGTATGTGCA
>NC_051414.1:2667271-2667580 GCF_015228065.2 Penaeus monodon
GCAGGCTTAGGTACCCGATTATCTTCTGGCTTGTATCTACCTGCCTGCCTGACGTAAACAGACTCAAACAATCGTTAATACACACTGAGCCGGTCATGTAGGAGTACTTTTGACAGCTGGACGTCTGCCAGAAGACCACTTGACCTCACTGCTAAAATATAACCTCCCGGAATGGTACCATACTTGAGCTTAGCGACGACAGTAACACACACACGTGTATACTTAGGCTACATAATTGCACACATTTGCACCAACACATGCGAGTATTTGTGTGTGAAAGGGGGAGCGGGAGAAGGAGAGGGAGAGAGG
>NC_051414.1:2668111-2668227 GCF_015228065.2 Penaeus monodon
TGGATATCAGTCCGGGCGAAGACGAAACGAAACGTTTGTGCAAATGTTGTTTCGTCACAAGAGATAACGGGCGACGCCTCATTCCCTGCCAAGCAGATGACGCACACCCAATCCCC
>NC_051414.1:2668257-2668598 GCF_015228065.2 Penaeus monodon
CGCACAAATGCAGCCTCTCTCTGCCAACGGCTGGGGAATTTTGGCTAACACATCCCAAGACTTCGCTGCTAAATATGTTTTATTTAATTCACTTTCAATCCCCTTTTTTATTCTCCGATACCACTACTGAAGAGAGAGAGAGTAATAAAAAAGAAGTAAATATTACTACATGAAAAGAGGGAGGATTCCGGTACCTCTTTTATGTGCATAGGTTGTATGTTTATTTCCCCACCCTCCTCCCTCGTTTCAAATCCTCTTTTATCATATTCTATTCCTTCCCCTTTCCCGCACTTCTTTTCCTTCTTTCTTCGTTTTTTCCCCACTACTTAGTTCCACTGTAT
>NC_051414.1:2668985-2669413 GCF_015228065.2 Penaeus monodon
GTGCTCCCAGGCCTTGCATCCACGCCGCTCAAAACGGTGATGACGACGACACAGTGTCACCCTTTGAAGCTGCATCTCCACTCTTGGCGTATATGTTGTTATTTTCGGTCAGGTGTTTATATGCGGAGGTATGTGACCTTGCGCGTGCGTTCTTGCTTACCTGTTTGCGTGTGAAGAAGAGATGTTGAATGGGGTGAGTGTGCAGGTTGGGTGGGATGGAGGGGGTGGGAGAGGGAGGATAGGAATAGCGAACAGGGGGGGGGATTGGTATGAGATGGGGGTTTGGAGAAGGGGACGATTGGTATGGGATGGGGACGGGAGGAGAGATGGAGACGGCCGAGAGGCGGAACGAAAGGGAGATGAAAGGGAAGGACGGACGTGAGTAAAAAAGGGGATGAGAAAGAAAGATAAATAGGGAGTAAGAAAGT
>NC_051414.1:2669494-2669605 GCF_015228065.2 Penaeus monodon
GATGAGTTTGGAGACCGACACAAAGATAGGAAAGGGGAAGGTTTGGGAGCAGAGAGATGAATTTTTTTTTAAATTTTACAAAGAGAATGTGGAATGGGAAGGGAAAAAACG
>NC_051414.1:2669734-2670295 GCF_015228065.2 Penaeus monodon
GATGGGAGAAGTTAGGAGCAGAATATAAAAAAGGAGTTGGGATGGGAGGGGAAAAAAATATAGGAATGGATGCTTATTTGCAACAAATTCATGCATAGATAGACAGAGAGAGCACAGACCAAGAGAATGCCTTGCTGAGCGAGCGACATTAATTAGAGGGAAATATAAAAAAAAAATACGTCGACATTTGTATCTTCTGATCTTATGCTCCATTATCCGTGCCAGCTACTCCACATTCCCCGAGGATTACATTTATTACATGATTTTTCTCAGAAGTTTCATTGGCAAGGCGTGGCAGGAGTGCACCTCTCGTGGGGCATGGCAGCATGCGTGTGTCAGTTCGCGTGCGCGTGCGTGGGTCACCCCTGTGTGTGCCCCCCCCCCCCCCGTTCGTGTGTAATTGTCAGGTGAGACGTTATGTAAGCGGGGTTGGCGCGGGTCTGCAACTGACTTCCTCGCCTCTCTTTACTTCTCGTGCCCTCTCATCGCCTGGCTCCCGGTCCTCTCCTCCCCCGTGTCTTCTTCATCTCGTCCTCCTTCTGTTCTTTGATGGTACGGCGC
>NC_051414.1:2670334-2670873 GCF_015228065.2 Penaeus monodon
CCCGTTCTTCATCCTCTCCCTCGGCATCTCATCCTCTGCTTTCTGTTCCTTTTTATTCTCACCATTCACCTTTTTATCACTTAATATGTTATTCCTCTCTCGCCCCCCTCCTCCTTCATTGATTTCCTCCTTGTCTTCATTAGAACTCTTTATTTATACTTTACTCATTTTTGACGCTGACAGAGGAATTTTACAGACACAGGCCAGGGTTAGACAGATTAGACAGTGAAGGTTAGACAGTCAGACAGATGGAGGGAGACGAGCAGACAGCAAAACGAATAAATACACATTTAAGAACGATAGAACCAACAGAGAGACGGTCAAGGATAAAGGCAGGTAAAGAGTGCGGGTCGTTGCTAGTTTTACTTGTGGATTCTCTCAGAAAGGCAGAGGAAACATGGGGTGAGTGGGGGGGAGGGGGGTGTCAAAGGAGATTGTGGAATGCTATGTGAAGATGGAGAAAGACGAAGCCGACGGAGATGATTGGAGAGCGATTGCAGAGAGGGATGGGGAGGGGGGGAGGTAGTCCATTACTCGTG
>NC_051414.1:2670912-2671109 GCF_015228065.2 Penaeus monodon
CTCCTGAATCCCATTGGCACTTCATCTCCCTCCCTCTCCCCCTATACACATGCTCTCATCACCCAGCACCCCCCCCCCTCCAAGCCTCTCTTGCAGTAGACGACCTTGCCCCTGGTGCCAGCAGCTGGTGAGCTTCTGGTGACTCATCCCCTACCGATTCACACGCCCACACGTGCACTTGGCTGTCTGACCCTCAA
>NC_051414.1:2671152-2671507 GCF_015228065.2 Penaeus monodon
GATTACCTCATGTCCTTGTCCTTTCGTCACCCTCGCCGCCCCGGATCGCCTCGCCTTCACGCCCTCGGCCGTCATTGCATTTGGGCGTGAAATGAAGCGGAGGGGATAGGGGAAGGGGCGGGGGCGGGAGGCAGGATAGGGGAAAGAGAGGGGGCAGGATAAGGAAAGGGGTGGGGGCGGGAGGCAGGATAAGGGAAAGAGAGGGGGGCAGGAGGGGGGAAGGGGGCGAGAGTGATTTGGGACTCGGGACAAACAGACTTACTAGCCCTCTCAGTCTCCTTTGCTCGTTGCCGGTAAGGTTCGGGCAGGTGAGGGGGCTTCGTTTGGATCGTTGGGTCCGATGGCGGAACGATGC
>NC_051414.1:2671888-2672725 GCF_015228065.2 Penaeus monodon
CAGCTAAGATCTCTGTATGGATCTGACTGTCAAACGGGCTAAATATCCTCTGCTATCTCTGTATGGATCTGACTGTCAAACGGCATAGAACTCGTTCATTGAAGAGGTTCCATTTAACTGAAAATACAAGCGTTATCTGGCGCTAAAAGCTTCATTTTGATGTCAATCACCAAATTGACTTGAGTCCCAATTGCTAAATGGTCAAACGTCGCTTAATTGATTGTACTTAACGAACTCTACACATTTTTCATGCATACACAAATATCAAACAAAAAACAAACACAGATATCGCTAGCTTCGTTTACCTCTTCCTTGACTCTTTGAAATACTCAACTCTTTGAAACGACACTCAGTCCCAGGTGTCAGAGGCTCTAAATCTCAAGCTTCGTTTCTCTCTGCATTATAGCCTTCTGTCGGACGCCCCAAGCTTCCCCTGGAATGCAAAGGCAGCCACGAGGAACACGGTTCACATTCCCCACGGGGCACGGCGACGTCCTATCGTCAGTAGCGCAGACATCAGCTGTCGTCGCCCCGGAAGATTTCCATGGCACAACAGGGTCTTACCGGACCCAGGTATCTCTATTGTACCACGAGCTCCGTCTGGCGCCACACAAGCTCTTTCTGGCAGCAGGAGCTTTAGACTCGGTACCACACAAGCTCTCCCAAACGGCAGAATCTTTACCTGGCGCCACGCGAAGGGGCCACCGCCAAGGAGTGGCAGGTGTGAGGCCCAGAACCGCCCACCTGCACTGTAGCTGCACTCGTGGAGGACAGATAGACATTCCATATTGGTGATCCTGCCTCATGTAGAGTGGCCGTCACTCACCCGTGCGCAGA
>NC_051414.1:2672795-2672968 GCF_015228065.2 Penaeus monodon
ATGGCATCGTGACAAGACATCTGAGAAACGTAACAAGGAATCTCGCAGTTACTTAACATCATGTGCTCCCACTGCTTTTGCCCTTCTTTCCCTTCCCCCTCCCCTCGCCCCTTTGTGTATGCATGATGCACGTCCAGAGGCATGTACTGGCACACGCTTATTCGCACTCGCGC
>NC_051414.1:2673472-2673614 GCF_015228065.2 Penaeus monodon
GACGGACTTGGCAGGCTGTCGTAGTGCGGATGCTTGAAGGGCCGACCTTCTGCGCCGCGTGTGACGTCGATAGGCGGAAACGGAAAGAGATACGGGGATGCGGTGTGATTCATCGCGTATTTGTGGCTGCTTGCACAAGGGA
>NC_051414.1:2673748-2673984 GCF_015228065.2 Penaeus monodon
CAGTTTTTAATCAGTATTCACCTAACTGTATCCAGTTCTGGGACTAAAATAAATTAGTCTCAGTATGGTAATGCCTGTCTTGTGTCTCAGAAATAATGTTTATTTTTTTCTTTACATGAAGTATGTTAATAATTATTCATGTTTAGGATTATATCAGCTTGAAAATGAGATAACGAGTCCTGCTTGAAATCTAAACCCTGTTATACTTTTGTAATACTTCTCTCCCTACTTACCTT
>NC_051414.1:2674067-2674475 GCF_015228065.2 Penaeus monodon
GGGAAGGGAGGGGGGATCAAAGGAAAGGGAGGGCGAAGAGCAGGAAAGGGGTGGGTAAGGAGGTCGAGGGAAAAGAAAGGAAAGGCATGTAATAGAAAGGGATTGGACGGGGTTTCAGGTACATTTAAAGCGGAAACAGAATTTGTCAAGGTTTGTAAATCTGCAGAGAGCAAAGATCATTGTGAAACGTCCCCCCTCACCCCACTCCACACCCCACCTAGCTTCTCAGCCCTCGAAGGAAAGGTGATGTTTGTATCTAAGCGTGATTCATAGTGTCATCATTTTATACTGGTTGTCGTCGATTTTCTCCTCTTTTTATCGTTTTCGGTTTCGAGATATTTTTTGCTGAAGTGAGGGAGACAGAAATTCGTCTCCGGATACTCGAGGCGACGAGGAAGATTCTCCCAA
>NC_051414.1:2674565-2674867 GCF_015228065.2 Penaeus monodon
AGAGGGAGAAGGCGTGCCGAAGCTTTGGCACGTGGCAATTCACTCGGCCGGGCCAGGCACGCGGCCATTCATCATTTGGGAGATTATTTTCGTTTCTCCTTATTCTTGATATTTTATAGTTCTTGTTTGTGTCTTTCCCTTACACGGTAATTAGAAATGGTGTGATCGACGATCAACGAATAGGATAGGATAGATTTTTCAGACACTTGAAGGTTTGCAAGCTAACAAGGAAACATGCCCGCTCTGATAAGATGTTGCAAGAGAAAGACGAATGAGGCAAAAACACACTAACGATAAGATTT
>NC_051414.1:2674902-2675330 GCF_015228065.2 Penaeus monodon
CATTATTGCAAGATTATGTAATCTCTTTGTATTTAGAGATGCAAAAGAATGTTTATCTGTAAAAGGTTGCCACACCGCAAAATACAAACATAGCACATACCTGCGCATGCGCGCGAAGCGAGACAAATGGCAGAGGAAAAAAGGAACAGAATGATTAAGCGACTAAAGGGCGGACGGACAGGCAAAGTTACTTAGGGCGCAAAGAACTAAAATTACAGCGCAAGACGAAACAGAAATAAACACAAACGTACGTTACTGACCTCTGCGTTGACGCAGACGGATTGTTGAGTGGTGACATGTATGTCACTGGAGAATGGGTCTGAATAGACCTGCACATTCTTGTTTAGTGTTGTGTGACCTTCGAGAAACATACGCATATTTTTTGCCATGGCCAGGCACTGTCTTGGGGCACCCGATATTGCACTACT
>NC_051414.1:2675393-2675653 GCF_015228065.2 Penaeus monodon
TTCTGGCATACCCTGTGATATGATACACCGCAGGTGTCGTCCACTCCCGCAGTGTTTGGAGCCGTTGTACACTCCGCCTGCGGCTCCTTGAGGAAAACTCGGATCGGGGACATGTTTGATGTTGGATGGATCTTCTCGGGCCATCATCTTGTGGGTTCTCCTCATTCCTCTTATCTGTTATTCTTATTTCATTTCCATTCGTGTTACCATGTTCGTCCCCACTTTCTTTGGATTTCCTTTTCGTACTCACCTGGTCATCG
>NC_051414.1:2675690-2676263 GCF_015228065.2 Penaeus monodon
TACCACCAAAGTGATCCGCAAGCGGAATGACAAATAAATCTTGCACAGGACAATAGAAGTGACTTCGATTTTCGCGAGCATTGGAGAAGAAATGGCAAAAATGTGTCGCGAAGTGGTTGCGGTTTGTTTACTGTATCCTGATCACTTTGGAGATTTAGTGTGAGCTCTCCCCCCTTCCCCGTTTCTGTGTTCCTCCCCTCTTGTTCCTTCCCCCTTCCTCCCTTTCTCCGTGCCTCGTGACTTGTTCATCGCCTGTGTTTTCCGTGTGTTCTTTCCTTCCTTCCTTTTCTCCTTTCCAGACCCCTTTTAATTTTTTTTCTGTTTTCCCCTTTCCTCTTTTTTTTTTATTCTGTCGTTCCCGATTTCCTCTTCTGTCTTTTTTGCTTTCTTCTGCCCTTCAACTATTTTCTCTTTGTATCATCCTCATCTCCCTCCGTCTCTTCTGTGTCCTCTTCCCCTTTCATGTTTTCCTTTCTCTTCACTCTTCCCATTTTCCCCCTTCAAACTTATCTTTCCTTCTCTGAAATTGTGTCGCAGGAGCGAAAAATAGCTCTGATTACAGTAAAAGGTACT
>NC_051414.1:2676415-2677269 GCF_015228065.2 Penaeus monodon
AACCTCCACCAAGAAGGATTTATTTTTGATTTTTTTTTTTACATTCTTATTTTCGGTTTCTTGGTTTGCCAGCAGGATTACGCGAAAAGTTACCGGCGCATTGTGGTAAAATTTGTGGCTGATAGGAAATTCTTTTAATGTGGTAATTTTTTAGGTGTTGGCAGAGGTTTGTGTTCTCTTGAGTGCTTTCTTGTACTTGCTTCTACTTGTTTGTACGTATTCTCTCTTGCTTGTACTTGCTTGCACTTGTGTTAATGCAAATAATTTCGGCTTGGTTTAATTCACCAACATTGGTAGTTTCTCATGTTTTTTTTTTTTTTTTCCAATATATTTTTGATTTATAAATGAGTTGTTTGTTGTACACCAGATTTGAAACACGCATTTATGTAAGTAATCCACTTCAAGACTTGTTTGCCCCAACCGAGGTGAGTGTGTAAAGTCACTCTCGTAATCTCGGCTCGATATTTAGGGGCAGGTGTTTATAGGTGGGTCACCTGCAGGCTTTTCATCCCGTGTTGTTCTAGGTCGTGTCGCCGGCTTTGCTGGAGACGGAGGTGGTCACGTGGGGCTCACTATCAGCTGATACGGGCTCACCGGTGTTGCTTCCTCTCTTTTGTGAAACGTTTGCTGAGTATCTGTGCACTTTCGACAATGTTCTTTCTATGTTTCTGTGTGTAATTTTCTTTTGTTTTTTTTATTTTTTATTATTTTATTTATTTATTTTTCATATTTTTAGTTCCTGTTATTTTTCTAATTATTTTTTTTTTCTCTTTTCTATATTTTTCTTTTTTCTTTCTCTTTGTTTTCCCCTTTTCCAGTTTTTTTATTTTCCATTTTGTTATTTCATATTGATC
>NC_051414.1:2677334-2677612 GCF_015228065.2 Penaeus monodon
TTGAAAATAGGCTAAGACAGGATGCCCATCAAGAGTGGTTCAGCAATATCACCAACCACAAACAGCACGCGCCTTGGTCCTCATTGGGAATAAAGCAAAAAGACGAGAGCATTTCCTCTTAGATGTGCGAAACCTTGAATCTTAGTGATGGTGTTAGGTTACCGTCGCTTTGGGGGGACTTTCGGGGCAAGAGAATGCCTCGAACTCGAAGTGTTTCTCGTTTTTATCGCGTTCTCTTTGTTTCCTAATTTTTCATTTAATCTCACCTTTTTTTTATA
>NC_051414.1:2677747-2677862 GCF_015228065.2 Penaeus monodon
CTGCATGAGCGGCTCCGCATCAGAGGACTTGCAGGCATCATTTCACCATTCGTGATGAGGCAGGCACAGCTTGAATAGCTTTGCGTTACTCCTTGAAGTACAGTCTCCATTTCAC
>NC_051414.1:2677905-2678693 GCF_015228065.2 Penaeus monodon
CTTCAAACTTTATCGTCTCCATTACCCTCTTTAGTGTGGTTACCTAGTCATGGGTCGGTGTGTTAATGTTAGAAATAGGAAAATGTTGCTGTGATCGCTATTCGTTTTGTATATTTGATATGTTTAGTCATATATGATAGAGGCAATTCATGAATATTTGTCATTTTTCAGTTAGTGGTTATTTACTCTGTTTCTCACGTACGTGTCTTTGAATGCTCACATTCGTTATCAGGATCATCTTGCCTTTATGGGGGGACCGTTTAATTAACGATAGTTTTATTTTGGTAATCTTTTGCATGTTGGTGTTTTTTTGTGTTTGCAATTTATTAGTGTATTTTAATTCAAACTGGCGATATACTGTCGGATTTTTATGATGATTTTATTGATTTTCAGCTTATTAACAATTTTTATATTATCTTGACCTTCACTCATGGAATATGTAAAGGCTCAATGATTTTTCCAGTGCGTTGTCGAATGCTACTACAAAATGTTGAGGAAATTTTAAATTTCAATTACCTGCCAAAGATCGGGAGGTGTGTGTGTCCTGCCAGTATTAGGAGTTTGAGTTTGAAACGTAATGAGAAGTAATGATCTTGGACCTGGACGTTTGTTTACGTCATTGGTTCACGCACTTAAAATGAAAGGGAACAAGTGGCATGAAATACAAAAAGGAACGGTAAAATAGATATAGAAAGTTCGGTATAAAAAAATGTTATGAATATGATTAAAGGAAAAAATGTGGGTAGAAAAAACGAGAGCTAGGTGGACCAAGAGATCCACTGCTCCCT
>NC_051414.1:2678889-2679414 GCF_015228065.2 Penaeus monodon
CTTCGAAAATAGGCTAAGACAGGATGCCCATCAAGAGTGGTTCAGTAATATCACCAACCACAAACAGCACGCGCCTTGGTCCTCATTGGGAATAAAGCAAAAAGACGAGAGCATTTCCTCTTAGATGTGCGAAACCTTGAATCTTGGTGATGGTGTTAGGTTACCGTCGCTTTAGGGGGACTTTCGGGGCAAGAGAATGCCTCGAACTCGAAGTGTTTCTCGTTTTTATCGCGTTCTCTTTGTTTCCTAATTTTTCATTTAATCTCACCTTTTTTTATACTCTTTCTCTCTCTCTCTCATTCCTTCCGTCCAAACATCCATCCTTGCTTCTGACCTTATCTTCTTTCCTTCCTATCTTCATTCTTTCCTCCCTCCCTCCCTCCCTCTCTTCTCTCTCGTTCTTTCGCTCTCTGCATGAGCGGCTCCGCATCAGAGGACTTGCAGGCATCATTTCACCATTCGTGATGAGGCAGGCACAGCTTGAATAGCTTTGCGTTACTCCTTGAAGTACAGTCTCCATTTCAC
>NC_051414.1:2679457-2680246 GCF_015228065.2 Penaeus monodon
CTTCAAACTTTATCGTCTCCATTACCCTCTTTAGTGTGGTTACCTAGTCATGGGTCGGTGTGTTAATGTTAGAAATAGGAAAATGTTGCTGTGATCGCTATTCGTTTTGTATATTTGATATGTTTAGTCATATATGATAGAGGCAATTCATGAATATTTGTCATTTTTCAGTTAGTGGTTATTTACTCTGTTTCTCACGTACGTGTCTTTGAATGCTCACATTCGTTATCAGGATCATCTTGCCTTTATGGGGGGGACCGTTTAATTAACGATAGTTTTATTTTGGTAATCTTTTGCATGTTGGTGTTTTTTTGTGTTTGCAATTTATTAGTGTATTTTAATTCAAATTGACGATATACTGTCGGATTTTTATGATGATTTTATTGATTTTCAGCTTATTAACAATTTTTATATTATCTTGACCTTCACTCATGGAATATGTAAAGGCTCAATGATTTTTCCAGTGCGTTGTCGAATGCTACTACAAAATGTTGAGGAAATTTTAAATTTCAATTACCTGCCAAAGATCGGGAGGTGTGTGTGTCCTGCCAGTATTAGGAGTTTGAGTTTGAAACGTAATGAGAAGTAATGATCTTGGACCTGGACGTTTGTTTACGTCATTGGTTCACGCACTTAAAATGAAAGGGAACAAGTGGCATGAAATACAAAAAGGAACGGTAAAATAGATATAGAAAGTTCGGTATAAAAAAATGTTATGAATATGATTAAAGGAAAAAATGTGGGTAGAAAAAACGAGAGCTAGGTGGACCAAGAGATCCACTGCTCCCT
>NC_051414.1:2680442-2680967 GCF_015228065.2 Penaeus monodon
CTTCGAAAATAGGCTAAGACAGGATGCCCATCAAGAGTGGTTCAGTAATATCACCAACCACAAACAGCACGCGCCTTGGTCCTCATTGGGAATAAAGCAAAAAGACGAGAGCATTTCCTCTTAGATGTGCGAAACCTTGAATCTTGGTGATGGTGTTAGGTTACCGTCGCTTTAGGGGGACTTTCGGGGCAAGAGAATGCCTCGAACTCGAAGTGTTTCTCGTTTTTATCGCGTTCTCTTTGTTTCCTAATTTTTCATTTAATCTCACCTTTTTTTATACTCTTTCTCTCTCTCTCTCATTCCTTCCGTCCAAACATCCATCCTTGCTTCTGACCTTATCTTCTTTCCTTCCTATCTTCATTCTTTCCTCCCTCCCTCCCTCCCTCTCTTCTCTCTCGTTCTTTCGCTCTCTGCATGAGCGGCTCCGCATCAGAGGACTTGCAGGCATCATTTCACCATTCGTGATGAGGCAGGCACAGCTTGAATAGCTTTGCGTTACTCCTTGAAGTACAGTCTCCATTTCAC
>NC_051414.1:2681010-2683325 GCF_015228065.2 Penaeus monodon
CTTCAAACTTTATCGTCTCCATTACCCTCTTTAGTGTGGTTACCTAGTCATGGGTCGGTGTGTTAATGTTAGAAATAGGAAAATGTTGCTGTGATCGCTATTCGTTTTGTATATTTGATATGTTTAGTCATATATGATAGAGGCAATTCATGAATATTTGTCATTTTTCAGTTAGTGGTTATTTACTCTGTTTCTCACGTACGTGTCTTTGAATGCTCACATTCGTTATCAGGATCATCTTGCCTTTATGGGGGGGACCGTTTAATTAACGATAGTTTTATTTTGGTAATCTTTTGCATGTTGGTGTTTTTTTGTGTTTGCAATTTATTAGTGTATTTTAATTCAAATTGACGATATACTGTCGGATTTTTATGATGATTTTATTGATTTTCAGCTTATTAACAATTTTTATATTATCTTGACCTTCACTCATGGAATATGTAAAGGCTCAATGATTTTTCCAGTGCGTTGTCGAATGCTACTACAAAATGTTGAGGAAATTTTAAATTTCAATTACCTGCCAAAGATCGGGAGGTGTGTGTGTCCTGCCAGTATTAGGAGTTTGAGTTTGAAACGTAATGAGAAGTAATGATCTTGGACCTGGACGTTTGTTTACGTCATTGGTTCACGCACTTAAAATGAAAGGGAACAAGTGGCATGAAATACAAAAAGGAACGGTAAAATAGATATAGAAAGTTCGGTATAAAAAAATGTTATGAATATGATTAAAGGAAAAAATGTGGGTAGAAAAAACGAGAGCTAGGTGGACCAAGAGATCCACTGCTCCCTCTCTTCGTCTCCCTTTGCTCCTCGTCCCTCTCATTTTCTTCCTCTTCATCGTCCCCTTCCTCATTATTTACTCTTTTCCTTCATCCACTTCCACTTCCTACTTCGTTTCCCTTCTTTCCCTTACCCTCCTTCATTACACTCTCTTCTCAGCCTCTTTCCCTCCTCTTAGCCTGCCCTCCTTTATCACTTACATCCTTATTCTTCACTTGACCTTCATCCTGTCCGCTAACATTTAACCTACTTCTTTCCACCACTTCGTTTTGTTTCTTCCTTTTTTTCTCCTTGTGTTTGCCTTATTCGTTTCTTTGCGTTCATTTGGCATTTTTCTTCGTTACGTAATTAACAGAATTGCTTACTCCGTGTTTCTTCTCGCTCCTTCCTTTTTTCGTCTCTTTCATCGTTTACATTTCCTCTTCCGTCGCCACCTCTCTGTCGTCACGTCCTTCTCTCGCCTCTCCGTCCTCCTGCCTTACGCCTTCCTGTTTCATGTTTCACCTCGTCTTCTCTCTCCTCCGCCATCTTTACTTTCGTCATCTTCACCTTCGTCTTCATCTTCATCTTCACCTTCGTCTCTACTGCCTATACCTCTTAGCAGGTAGATTAATATTTGCTTTTTACCATCTCTTTATGATTTTGATAATTTTGAGAAGGAAAATTCGTGTGTGGAATGTGGCCCACTGATAACCGCGCACGCACACAAGCAGACACGTGCGTGTCTGTCTGTGTGTACGTAACCTGCAATCATTGGAACTAATCGTGTCTCGCAATGGTTTTCGCTTTGATGTATAAAAAATTACTTGGCAACTGGTTCACCTGACTGTATGTACTGTTTGATAAAGTACGAGAAATCAAGTCTTTGATAATGTGATCATGGATAATCAAACCGATTCAACCTTTTCTTTTCTTTCGCTCACCGTAAAAGTGTAAGATCTTTTTAAGATGTTAAATATTGTAATTTTGTAAAATGATGAAAAATTTAAGGCATTATTGTGTTATTTTATGTTTTTGCACAGGAAAAGCAAAGAATTTAACTCTTTCAAGTGGTAAAAGATACGAACGGCGGAACTTTCATGGCATGTGATCGTAGAAAATGTGTAATGACGTCACGGCACGCAAACGATGTATTGACGTCACGATGCACATAGTGTCAAGATCGCTTGAATTTATGGTAATTGGAAAAATGTAGCCATATATATATATAATACAGTGATGACGCAATGAATATAGATTTCCTTTTTAACTATATTGCTCATTTTGTTTTTGTTGAAAGTTTCAGTCCTGCAGAAACTGTATCCCCTTTCCCCTAGTGAGTGATGCTAACGATAGAAATAATAGTAATAGTAATGAATACTGACACATACTCAGTATGCAAAGATTTCAGTGCCCAATATAAGGCTATTCGTTCGTGTATTTTTTATTCAAAGATAAAGCAGAAGGCACTTTTTTAAGCCATGAACTACGTAAGCTATTTCCGGAAGTGAAGAAATGGGTAAGGGAATACCTGAGATGATATTAATGATAATGGC
>NC_051414.1:2683359-2683740 GCF_015228065.2 Penaeus monodon
TGCATCGTCGCATCGGTTGACATGCCAGTTGGTCTATATCAAACTCACTCATTGGAGACCAATTCAGGTCAACAATTCCTAATTGAAGGGACGAAAACTGTCGGCTGAAAAAAAAGTCCAAGATGCGTGCTGAATGCCCCCATGCCCCACGACCCTCATCCACCTCCCCTCCCCCTACTCTGTTCCCCCAACTACCCCCTCTTGCTTCCCTCCCAGCGCATTCAGATGCCCCCCCCCCCTTGTCTGCCCTCATCCTCCTAACAGATCGCAGTAGCATGTAACTCGGCTGTCACTCCGCTTTTGCGTGGAAGTGAAGCGTGGTTGCGTACTTGCCTCACCTGGACACGTGTGCTTGTAGAGCCCTTTGCCATCTCTTCTTAT
>NC_051414.1:2683979-2684191 GCF_015228065.2 Penaeus monodon
ATTAATTCAGTCTTGGTAAAATCAGCTCGCAACAGCATCACTATGCGAAAACATGTGTGGGGGCGTTAGTATGCATGCTTCTGTATTTTTTCCTCCTCTGTCTCCTTTCTTTTTCTTCGGCTTTCCTTCATCGCCTCCCTCTCCCTCTCTGTGAGTGTTAGTTCACTTAGGCCTGATCAGGTTTTGTTGAAATATATTATTTCAGTTGATGG
>NC_051414.1:2684498-2685054 GCF_015228065.2 Penaeus monodon
GACATTCCCATTTTTTCCGTTTTCCAGGTTAGCTTAAAGGGACCGTTGGCAAAACGAAATCACGCTTCTTCAACAGGTCTGTTACTTTGACTGATTCATGCGGTATGGCATATATACAAAAAAATGTCAGTGGGGATGAATAACTAACGTTTGACGTGTTTCCATGGCATCGCCATTAAAATAAACGTATATACATTTCTGATGAAGGTTTAGTCGAATCGGCTTATATACATACCTTCCGCTGTAAAGTTTCTCATTTTAGTTTATACCGTTTTTTTCAGTTTGTTTAATGTGAGTTTCTTTAGATATTTATCACCCCCGTTTCCTTTGACAATTTATCAACCTCCATACACTCGCCCAGGCACACACACACACCTTAATGAGATCTGTTTTGTTGAAGGGTTACAGTGATACATTAAGGTCGGGGAACTTTCTTTATCTATCTGAAAAGGTACAGCGACACGCCAAGTGAAGAAGGCAGATTAATATGGCCCAGCGGTGTCCTAGCTTGGGAACTGATCGTGGGACATGCAGCCCACCCCTGAGGGCGAAGCTG
>NC_051414.1:2685225-2685435 GCF_015228065.2 Penaeus monodon
AGAGCAGACCCATGACTCGCTCTGCTTTGGTTGAGAGTGGGGTCACGTGACCACGCAGCTTCAGTTTGATCGCCGGAAAGTTAAGTGATGGCGCGAAAGAATGCTGAACGGAGATAGGCAGCTTGATCAGCGACATAGATTGAGTTGGCGTGACCTGTCTTAGATTTATGATAGGTTATAGATTTACGACCTATTTTTTCGCTTCCAAAA
>NC_051414.1:2685504-2686219 GCF_015228065.2 Penaeus monodon
ATTGTATTGAATGTACACTTCACGATTGGGTGAAACGGTACAGCAAAGAGAGGGTTCACAAACTGCCATGTATTTCTCCGGATGAAGAACACAGCGACTGCATGGGAGAAAAACGTCTTGATCTATGGTATGGCACATAACATTAAGCCATTGATCTGCTTTCAGCCCTCCTACCTTCAGAAACGCAAAATCAGTAAACAACATAAGGTTATTGTCCCACGTAGCCTATTCATGTGTATTATATACAGTGTGTATACGTGCATGTATGCTGTTTTAGCATGTCTGACCTTTTGTATTTTCCATTGCCTTTTAGATTTCGAGACGGCTTGGGAACATTACCACTGGAATTTTTCACGTTTTATTATGGCTATCCATCAGCCGGAAGAGGTATTGAGAGATAAATTTATGATCCCTAGCATATACGTCTCCGGTATATCAATGTCCGACGGATGACAGTTGTGCCCGTTCTGTCAAGACTGACTGAACAGTATCACGTTGTTGATAAAAATGTATTTAAAGGCCGTGTCCTAGAAATACCACGCGCGTGTCGTCAGAATCACAGATGCGTCAGAGTCATATGCAAATTCCAGCACCAAAAAAATATAACATGCAAACTCTCTGTTGGATAATTTCACAATTTAGTCTCAATTAATATTATCATTGAACTTGTACAATGTTAAGTCAACGTAAAATGGGAAGTATGAAAAGTGTTGAC
>NC_051414.1:2687639-2687989 GCF_015228065.2 Penaeus monodon
GAGTGAAGCTTTTAGCTTTAGACCAGTAATCGAACTATTTACCCGGAAGCGCTTTGTGTCGATCACAGACAGTCACGGTCTCGGTAAAGAGGTTTTGAGGAATGGCTTTCCGAACGCTCAGCCATCTAGATCAATTAGGGTTGGATGTTGGTAATTGATCAAAGTAGATTCTGCTGAAGTTCAAAAGGGAGGAAGGATTTTTTTTCTTCTTCCTTGGGGGCAGTTTCTTCTTTATCTTCTTCTTTGGAAGGGAAAGGGGTGGGTGTGGGGGGGGGGGGTCAGAAAACAGAAAAGTGCCAGCCGGACTTTGTTTAGAAGGGATTTTGTTTTATTTATTTATTTATTTTGTT
>NC_051414.1:2688051-2688390 GCF_015228065.2 Penaeus monodon
ATCTTTGAGGAATCGAGTGCGAGACCGAGTTCGTGAAAGCGAAAAGTGTGATTTTCTAAAATACGGTATTATTTATTATTTTTAGTGGGACTGGGGGAGGTGGAAAATAAAGAGCGATATTGCATTCGTTATTGTAATTTATGATAAGGAGATTCGGTTTGAGATTATCTTTTCTTGCATTCAGTAATTAGTAGATATACATTGTCGATGTTGCTCTGACATTCAAGATCCTGTTGCTACTTTCATTATTACTTACTGTAGGAGTAGTTATATTTTAAACATTAAGCTAAAAAAGTGAAATGGAATTATACATTCAATATCATGAAAAGACAGTTTACG
>NC_051414.1:2688446-2688604 GCF_015228065.2 Penaeus monodon
GCCAATTTTTTTGTTCACACTTATCCCTTTGACTGTGATGTGAATTGCCCCTTTGGTCCGGCTGTAACTAGATATTTGTAACCATTAAATCGATCCGTCTCGGCGGCTGTCTGGCTTCGTTTGTCGGCCTTTATCTGCATTTGCATTTTGCTTCGTCG
>NC_051414.1:2688659-2688758 GCF_015228065.2 Penaeus monodon
ACTTAGGTTGTTTCCTCTCTTTCTGTTACACTGTGCCTTTTTTTTCTCCCTCTTATTTTGTTGGCTTTTTCACTCGCCTTTTCTGTCTCCTTTACTCCG
>NC_051414.1:2688987-2689062 GCF_015228065.2 Penaeus monodon
TCCATATTGTGTGTAAGGAAGAAAGAAAGAGATGGACGGAAGGGGGACTGTGTAGGAGGTGTATACGTATGTGCT
>NC_051414.1:2689167-2689302 GCF_015228065.2 Penaeus monodon
CCAGCCAGGTCGGTGTGGCGAGGCAGTCAGTGTAAGCGCGAGGTGGGGCCAAGCGCTAGTGTGTGTGTGCGTGTCTCTCTGTCTGGGATCGCGGCGGCCGCTCGCGCTGGCTGTGGTTCCGCTGTCACGGTGTTA
>NC_051414.1:2689424-2689683 GCF_015228065.2 Penaeus monodon
GAAGGAAGTGGTGGTGCGTGGGCGGCTGTTCCTTTATCGTGGCGAACAGCTTGCTTATCGTTCTTTTGTGTTGTGAAAATCGGCTGTCGAGCTCGTTTTAACGAAGTTAAATAAAGAAATTCAGTGAAATGGCGTGTTCTTGTCTGTGTCTATCTCTTCATCCTCAACTTTTATATAAGTCGTACATTCCCTCCTTTATTTCTTTTATGTTTCTCATCCCCCATCTACACTTCGCTTGTTCTTCGCCTCCCTTTATGAA
>NC_051414.1:2689765-2689884 GCF_015228065.2 Penaeus monodon
GGGAAGGATGTGTTTCATCTGGGCCACATCCCCTCCCCCTTCTCTCACCCTGACCGGGACAAGGATGAGGTGTAAGAGAAGGTGATGGTGTGGAGATTATGGTGTTTCTTGAAAGGGCC
>NC_051414.1:2690239-2690678 GCF_015228065.2 Penaeus monodon
GCGTCAGCACACGCAAACGTACACGCTACTATAACCAAGATCGAGCCACGTTATTAATGAAGGAAGTCCACGCAAGGAACCGGAGTGCCACCAGCCGCAAGTGGATTATTTGTGATGAAACTGAGCAACTGCAATGGATATTGCGGGTCATTTCACCGAGGGCCGACACAACAGACTCGAAGAGAAGACCTTTTTGAATTTGGCGGTGTGTTTACAGTGCGTTTACCTTTAGTAGTGCGCGAGGCCCGCGTGTTTATCGCCCTTGAGCGGAGTCGTAGCAGTGAGAGAGGAAGTGGAGCAGGACAAGTGGAGGGGAGTGTGATGCCAAAGGAGATAATCCCTTATCCCATATTCTTATCCTTAGCTCCGAGTTCAGCTGAGACAACGGGCCCCCCACCCTAACATACACACATCCCTGCCGTAATCTTAGATACAGCAT
>NC_051414.1:2691415-2691604 GCF_015228065.2 Penaeus monodon
TGTTGTAGTCACTGTATCTCTACTATTATTAGAGGATCATTAAAGCCAATAGCCGTCTATATGTTTTGTTAGCTTTATTTCCGTAAACATGCCTGTACAGTAACAAAGTCATTTACCTAGGCCTACTTGAAATCAGCTGTTTGCTCCATTCTTTGAGTTTTCGAGGAAAAAAGTTGAATTCCAATACTG
>NC_051414.1:2692253-2692320 GCF_015228065.2 Penaeus monodon
AACATTGTGAAAGATGGCGATAGCAATAAAAAAATAATAATTTCCGAAAATTCATGGAGGGTAATTG
>NC_051414.1:2692402-2692726 GCF_015228065.2 Penaeus monodon
TTACGTTGACTCCCGACTGACTTTGTAAAATACTACAGTATAAGATCTACTTTAACCAGGTTTTAGCCTATGATCATGTGTTATTTGCCGGATGTACTCACAGGACTTAGGATCTTACCGTCTGACGCTAAGTAGGCCTATAATAAAAGGCCTACAAGTAGAGAGGCAGATGACATGCAGGATAGCGGGTCACTAGGGCGGAAAATGGGCAGGAAGTAGATCATCTTTGGCCTGTTTACCCCTTTACCCCGTTCGTTCTAGCGTCCTCTCTTGTCTACCCTTTACATTCGGTATCCATCTAAAGAGAATTTTAATGTTTTTTAT
>NC_051414.1:2692904-2692974 GCF_015228065.2 Penaeus monodon
TCCCGTTGTCTCTATCGCTATGCACGGGAAGACCCATATCTGCAAGTATTAATGCGTATATGTACCCATT
>NC_051414.1:2693195-2693613 GCF_015228065.2 Penaeus monodon
TAGCGTCTCTGTCATCATTCCTCTCCCACTGTTGATATTCATAGTCACGGGTCTAATTTACAACAACCAGTTCCTGCGTTTACTTACTCGCTTTTCGCTATTTTGTCTCACACAGACGATAAAACGATCATATTATTCTCGTTGTTTTTGTTTTTAATTTTCTTGCATGATAACTGTTTAAACAAAAGTGGGCGTAACGATTCCTAGAGTCAGCGATGTAGACGATGTTGATGACATGGAAAGTAATTAGTACTGTAAATGCGGTTTTGACCATCGTCTCCATTCTTCATTTAGTTATCGCCAATTTTTTCACATTTTTCGTACGGCTTTCTGAAGCAAAGTTGGCTCGCCGATTCCATCTTTTTGATAAGTAATCTGAGACTCGTGGCTTCGCGTCTCGCTGCTAAGGAGGCATGAC
>NC_051414.1:2693647-2693718 GCF_015228065.2 Penaeus monodon
AATGTTTCAAAGGGTACCAGTGACGTCATAAGGGACAGGAGTGTGACGAAGGGCGGAACCAGCCAGCGGTC
>NC_051414.1:2693761-2693967 GCF_015228065.2 Penaeus monodon
ATTGCTTTCCCATTCATAGATCTTCTGATTGCAGTGGCAGGAAGCGAAATCGATGATGAAAGAGAGACGGAGAATAACATAGTGAAGGGAAGAGCAAAGAAGAGCGAAACAAAGCAAGCAGCAGTAAGTTACAAATGCATAGACATCGAGAAGAGAGAAAGGAGAGAGAAAGGAGAATAAAGAGAAGTGATTCATGAATTATACGA
>NC_051414.1:2694008-2694208 GCF_015228065.2 Penaeus monodon
TGTGAGTGGAACGCACAAAACAGCAATAAAGGAGGACAAGCCAGGAAGTGATGAAATAGACGAAAAGTTTCGTGTCCCTGGCTAGAACATCGTGTGTGGGTGGGTGTTTATGTGTACATGTCGTTTACGGGCCGAGAAAAATAGCCTCGAATAAATAAATGCGAGTGTGAATAAGTGCGAGATACACTCACATCGGACCT
>NC_051414.1:2694314-2694507 GCF_015228065.2 Penaeus monodon
GTGTTACGAACTCTCCTCTTCTCCACGGACGGGACCGGTGTCGCCTGGTCAAGAGAGAGAAGAGAAGAGAGAAACTTGACTCGACGGTCGCCATCACGCTCTTGCAAGGTTCAAGGGGACGGACGGCGTCTCAAGCTTCTTTTGGTCACGGTGAGTTTTCGGAGGCTTAGTCGTGGCAGGGAAGGGGTGCAGT
>NC_051414.1:2694565-2694699 GCF_015228065.2 Penaeus monodon
AATACTACAACTATATTCTTCGTGTTCTTGTTTTCATTTTAATAGTCTCTTTTTTCCCCTCATCTTGTTTATCTTTTTCCTCCGCCGCTTCCCTTTAACTCCTACCCATCCCTTTTCCTCCTCCCCTTCCCTTT
>NC_051414.1:2694985-2695277 GCF_015228065.2 Penaeus monodon
GGAAGCAAAGAGATATAGTAAATTGTGTAGTTTCCCTAAACGCTTTTGCTTGTAGTATCTAATATAACAACAAGGCTTTAGAGTAATGATCATCTTTTGTGCGATAGTTATTATCATATGGTTAATATTCCGTACTTCACATCTGTTGATGGTAGAGACTATAGGAAGTAGAGACAAATTTGTAAGATTTTGTGTTTGCAATGATTAAAACACAGTTTAGTTTTCCCCACTGTCTCCTTTGTTTTGCGCTAATCTCTCGTGCAATATCTTTCGCATGATGCAAAACCAAAGA
>NC_051414.1:2695556-2695714 GCF_015228065.2 Penaeus monodon
AACGGCGTGCCTCCATGACGTGTATCCCCGATCCCCCGCGCAAGGTCGGCATTGGCTATATACTGCAGACCAAAACCCGTCACTCCCACCTTATTGAGACCAAAGCGAAGCCGAGCATATCGTTACTTCACGCATACTTGTAATGTGCTATACAGGGC
>NC_051414.1:2695790-2695941 GCF_015228065.2 Penaeus monodon
CTTTCTAATACGACTGTACTCATGATGTATATATCCCGAATAGTCGGCAAATATACTCATTTTTATTTTAAACTGTTGTATATAATAGACATGTACGTCCCCCCATTTGAGGAAACGTAAGAGTAACTTGCATGTGATTATCTGGTGACTG
>NC_051414.1:2696352-2696635 GCF_015228065.2 Penaeus monodon
GGGGAGGATAAACGCAAAGGAAAAGTGTGGAGTCTTGCACAACGTGTAGTTCCGGAGGACGAGTTCACGACCCTGACGCAAGGCCCGGCCGGGGGAGGAGGCTGGTTTAGGTTTATTCCTTTCGTCATTTTCTTCGTCGGAATTTCGTTTGGGTGGCTTCGGTTAAGGGGATGATTTTTTTTTTTTCCATTTCAATTTTTGATGTTTCGTTGTAGCGTCTGCCTGTTCTGACCGATTCGTTTGCGTCGCCAACATAGATGGGCAAATAAATGCATAAATCTAG
>NC_051414.1:2696721-2696925 GCF_015228065.2 Penaeus monodon
TGTTGATAAAGAGAACACGCGGATGTGTTGCGTGCGCGAGAGGCGTAGATCTGGTTCGTAGATCCCTTTAGACACATCCACGTCCCTCTTGCCTTCCTCTCACACTCTCTTTCCTCTCCCTCTTTTCCCATCCCCTTCTACTCTTTCTCTCTAACAGCCTCCTGCTTCATATCTCTTCTCTTTCTACCATTTCTACTTTTTATC
>NC_051414.1:2697146-2697811 GCF_015228065.2 Penaeus monodon
ACTCACGACCCCCTACACAGCCTAGGTCACAGCGCAGCCTTGAGTGCTTTGTCCTTGCTCGCAGTGTCACGGAATATGAGTTTACAAGATCTCGTTTTAACAGAAGTATTTTATAGCAATGAGTCTGTGGTTTTGAATTGTTTGATTTAGGAGATACTGTACAGCAGCGCATGGTAAGTAAATACAGTACACAGGCACAGGCATAAGCACACACACACACCGAATGGGTCCACAGGTGTTGTAAGCGTCGAAAACAAGTAATCTTTGCTTGATGTCTTTCACACCTTTTGGAGACTTCTTTATTATTAAATTCATTAATTTACTTCAGCCCGAACACGTTTGTCTTCTCAGCGAATGAGCTTTTGAGTTTAGAAAAAGTGGTGTAGTATGTTGGTAGTGTAATGGCGTTAGGATTATGCTGCCATGCGGAAGAGGTAGAATGCAAAGGAGGGAGGATTTTACATCGCCGGCGAGACACGCGGCCCTTAAGGCAAGGTTTTTCAGCTTAAACGTAAGAGTTAGCTCGTGACGCAAAGCCTTCTGTTCAGTATTTTGTCACATGTAGAAGGTGTCTGTGTGTGTTTGTGCGCGTGCCGTGCAATATATGCTTAAAGGAATGCGTGTACCTACATTTATTTATTTTATCTACATTCTTACATACTTAC
>NC_051414.1:2697868-2698093 GCF_015228065.2 Penaeus monodon
ACGCAGCAATATATCTCGTAAAAAAAGCTATTCAGTAGAATGTTCTGTTGAAAACATATGTTATAAGTCACCTCTTGAAACTTTATATTTTATTGTCGAGATTGGAAAACAAGATCACGTGTGGTATGTCTTTTTTTTCTAGCAGTCTGTCTGGCAAAAGAGCCTAGGTAGTCAGGGCAAGGTAGTCATGTGAGTGAGACCTCTCCCTTTTTCTTTCTTTGGTAT
>NC_051414.1:2699340-2699482 GCF_015228065.2 Penaeus monodon
GATACGAAAAACGATTAGGTTATAGACTTATTATTTCAGATTAAGAGGATTATGCTTTCTGATTGCAAAACTAGTTGTTCTGTGTTTGTTTACCTCCTTTTGTCTAATGAACTTTCTTCCCTCTTCCTCCTTTTCAAACCTC
>NC_051414.1:2699530-2699833 GCF_015228065.2 Penaeus monodon
CCGCAGATAAAGAATTTAGATACTTTTTTTAAGGGAAGGGAGGGCGGCTGCGTTTACCTCAGATAAATCAACTTCACGCAAAACAAGGGGACATCTTACTAAAAAGAATAGGGTTGGGGCGGGGGGAGGGGAGACTTTAAACACGCATACAAATGTTCGAATGATCAAAGAACTTGAAAGTCCGGGACAACTAATGGATTTAGAGGGCCATTAAGTCCCTTCTCGTAAGCTAATCTTTACCCTATTCCCCTCTAGACAGCAAAACAGTAAAAACAAAAGCTATGCAAAATAATAGCTTTTAAG
>NC_051414.1:2699916-2700059 GCF_015228065.2 Penaeus monodon
CCCGGGGAGATTAATGATATTAGGGAATGCACGTCGGTAGCTGTTGCTTGTTAAAGTTAGATGCTGAACGATTAGATATTGAACTGTTTTATATATAGAAAAAGTAAATAAGAAATGATTATCTGACGGACGATGGTATAGCC
>NC_051414.1:2700094-2700644 GCF_015228065.2 Penaeus monodon
CTGTTGACGTTAATGTAGGAGTGACACAAAGATCTGTGTAGGAGTTTCTTGTTGATCGGCCCCAGCCCCATATCACAGGAGTCTCGGTGTAAAAGTCTACGGAAATGAAGTGTAGCATTTCACTGTCCGCCTCGGAGGTCGCCAGGGAAGTGCTTGGAAAATCTTTACACTCGACAGGTTTGTTGATAGCCGCCATAACTGAAACGACTGTAATAACGCTTAGTATCATACTTTCAGGTTAGTTCATATTAGTGATTTTTCGAACTTCATAAAGGGATTACCCGATTTTTAGCTACGTGCTGTGTTTTGAAATTTAAAATTTACCTGATACGGTATTAACGTTAATGCGATGCTGTGGATCAAATAAAAGGTAGTTATACGATACCTTATATATACACACACAACTCCTTGGTCAGAAAATAAACAGAATTCAATGCGTAGTCCACAAGACTTTGAAAGTGAACATTAGATTCTAGTCACTTCTAGTGTTGGTTAAGATGTTTTTTCTAGGATGGATGTAAAATTCTGAGTTGAAAGCATCTCTGTAGTG
>NC_051414.1:2700761-2700896 GCF_015228065.2 Penaeus monodon
TAGGTTGTACGGACAAATCGAAACATAAATCGTTCAGTACGTTAGTGTAACATGCATTAGGAGTTAATTATTACATACACTGAAGTAGATATCACAATCTTCATTTTGAAAGAAAAAAAAATATGATATATAAGT
>NC_051414.1:2700955-2701224 GCF_015228065.2 Penaeus monodon
ACCTACATACATCTCGATTCCCATACTTATTTGGCCTGCAGAAAGTGCTTACTAACTAACTACAGGTTGGGTCTAGCGGTGCGGGGTCCATGAATTTAGGTCGGCCTTGATATGCTATGTTGAAGGCGTGATAGATGTCGAGTGGGTGTGCATGCCTAGCCCCCGTGCTGTTGGTGTTAATGATGCGAAAGTTCTTGGGGAAATGGTGGCTGGACTTAAGGTAGGGTCTTCCTGATCACAGTATATATGATTCTGTTTGTCTCCTTTAG
>NC_051414.1:2701459-2701571 GCF_015228065.2 Penaeus monodon
CCTCCAGTCTTGCATCATGTTCCTCCGCCTTTTCTTATTTATTACCAAATTTTCTGCTACGCCTGTGCCTTCCTGCCACCCTCGTCTGTCATTAGCATTTATTTCTTACTTG
>NC_051414.1:2701708-2701828 GCF_015228065.2 Penaeus monodon
ACACAAGAAACGTTCAATATTCGATTACTCTCTGTTAACGTGCGATAGTGCAATGGGCACGGTGGCCTCCCAGTACGAAGTTGAGGGGGGGATGGGAGGGGGGCAGGGAAGGGGGATTCA
>NC_051414.1:2701853-2702292 GCF_015228065.2 Penaeus monodon
CAAAAGTCGTGTTGGGAAGATACTTAGGCTGCGAGTTATTGGTCCCCGCGGGCTCATTAAGCTCTTGCGGCCGACGATTTATATTGTGTGACCAACATAGAGATGTCTTGTTTTGTCATAAGGCGCTCCATTAATTAGCTTAACGGGCTCGAGCGCTTGTACATACTCTCTTATGCCACCCCCCCCCCCACCCCCGACCCACTACTCCAACCCCCAACCCCCCTCGCCCCACCCCAACCCACCTCGCCCCACCCCCAACCCACCTCCTACACCCGGACTTTTTAGATTTTCCTTTTTTCATCCTTGTTGTTGCTGAGCCTCTTGATACTTTGGAACAGGTTTGTGCCTTCACCTGCACAACAGATTCCTTTACATGTGGTTGTTTACTACCCTGGGATGGCGGGGTGTGAACAGGAGAAGGGGAAGGAAGGAGGGGAAG
>NC_051414.1:2702642-2703399 GCF_015228065.2 Penaeus monodon
ATCCATTTGTAAGGATAACGGTGCTTGACAACCGCTGTATCTTAACGCACGCTGTTAAACGTGAGAAATCCCCCCTTCCCTTGACAGCACCTCCCCCCCCACCCACACCCACTATGGTAACATTTACCCCCGCACGTCGTTCTCGGTCGTTGGGAGTGAGTTATCGCGTGAAGAGGTGGCGAAAGCGCTTGTTATTTTGGGTTTTCCTCTAGTAGTTTCAGGCGATCCCCCCCAACCCCACCCGTTCTTCCTTTTCTTCTTTCGTCCATCTATTCCCTCCGTCTCATCCTCTCCACCTCCCCCCCTTCTCTCTCTCACCCGCTCCCACCCTGTGTCTTCCTAGCCTCCCTAACACCCCCCTCCATACTTCTCCTTGCTCTCTTCCTACCTCGCTGCCCACGCCGCCACTCATGCCAGCCACCTACGCTCCCCGTCTCTCCTGCCAATCGCCCACCGCACGCCACACCCCCCTCTTCCCTCCTCTCCCCTTCCCGAAACACCCCACCGCCCCCTTCCTCCCCTCCCATGACCCCTCCCCTCCCATGACCACCGTCTACCCCTCCCCATCTCCATGACTCCCTACCCATCCCCGCCCACCCTCGCCCCTCGCGGAACCGATGCCCATTCGACGGTACCTGTGTGCCGTCGCTGCCCCTACGCTACATCGTCTTCGGACCCAAGGCCTCAGCCTGATGCAGTGCGTTTTCTCTCCATATTGTTCTCCCTGGTTTCATCCCCACTCCTATCTTCTCTCTTG
>NC_051414.1:2703867-2703979 GCF_015228065.2 Penaeus monodon
ATTCCCTCGGCCGACCTCTCTTAATTACCGTGATTGTTGTTGTGATCGTGACGTATCGCACATGCCATGCTTCTAAGGCTTCGTGTCCGTTTTGGTCGGACTCGGTGGCACG
>NC_051414.1:2704951-2705168 GCF_015228065.2 Penaeus monodon
ATCGCTTCGTAAACAAGTGGCCCCTTGTGCTGCTTGTGTCTCTGAGGCCTTCCCACTTACCGGTCTAATTTTGGCTCGCGGCGGGTATTTTCGACCGCAGTGAGAGCTGGCCCGGGAGGGACCTAGGGCCTCCGTCCTCTCTCCCTCTCGCCCTTTCTCTTGTTTCTCGGTTTGTTTCGGGTGTTTTCTTTTCTCGTTTTTTCGTGTTCTTTTTGCA
>NC_051414.1:2706364-2706601 GCF_015228065.2 Penaeus monodon
TCTCTTCCGTTTGTCATCAACATTGCATTGGGTGTTATCATTTCTGTTTAATCATCATCGCGTTGTTGATGTATTTTGTAGGATGTGATCTTCAAGTGCTGTTTACTGGTTTTTTTAGGAATCTGCTGCGTAGAATTAAGCGTAGTTTTGTATCGCCATTGTTGATGATTCTATTGTTGGTAATGTTTAGTAATGTTGTTAAGCACTTCATCGTGATATGGAATATCGATATGATGG
>NC_051414.1:2706890-2707154 GCF_015228065.2 Penaeus monodon
TTATCGAAGGTTTGGCGTCCAGGTACGTCAGCTGCCACCAGATGCGATCTTAATATAGTGCTAGTATGCAAATGACTCTATATTTAAGTTTGCCTTTCGTTCTGTTTGTTGTTTGTGTTATATATATATTTATCTTTCTCACACTGTCTTTGTTTTTTATTGTTTCTTTTCTTCTAACGATTGCACTTTATTTCATTCTTTTGTTTCTCTCTCTTCTTTTTTCTTTTTAAATATTTTTGCATCGGCCTCTTCCCCCCCTCCCTC
>NC_051414.1:2707248-2707671 GCF_015228065.2 Penaeus monodon
TTCTTCTTAATTACTTTAGTCAATATATAGTTATGGTATTCATTCAGTATTATTCAAGTGTACATTATTTCTTCATTCTGTATAGCAACTCTTATACTAGGTATTGAGCACTCATCCATATGGATCCGCAGTCATAGTTGTCATCCAGATGCATGTGCAATCGTATTTGTCGCATGCCTAGCCTATATAGGCCTATATACAACGTGGGGTTGCTATTAACACTGTTGACTCAGTGCTAGCGAATAAAGTAAAAGGAAAAACAGAAGCTCAAAATACCTTTGTGTTCCTTAATGTGCGGTGCAGTATTTGGTCAGAAGTGTTTGGTTCGACCGGATGTGACGCTTGTTTCTTGGTATATAAGGAAATGCTGTCTTCTTTCACTTTCTTCCCCCGTTTCTCACTTCCTCTCTTTTTTTGCATTCT
>NC_051414.1:2707887-2708102 GCF_015228065.2 Penaeus monodon
TTAAGTTTTAATCACTGGAAACCCGGTGACGTCATCTCATCGACAAGGTGATTATGCGATGCCGGAAGCTGCAGCAAGTCAAGCATTCTGTTTATTCCCCGATGCGCAGAAAGCAAGGGCGCGGGGGTGCGAGGCCCCGTTCAGATACAGACTATTTCCCCTTCCTCCTTCGCGATATGATGTCAAGAATTCTGTGTCTCGGTTTGTTTGCCTCA
>NC_051414.1:2708277-2708398 GCF_015228065.2 Penaeus monodon
TTTAAACTCCTTGGTATCTTTTTGCCATATGTTTTTTCCTCTTCCGCTGCTCTTAATATTTTTTCCTGTCTTTTGAACATTATATTCGCGTGACGTATTTCTCACTTGTTGCTTTTGGATG
>NC_051414.1:2708471-2709304 GCF_015228065.2 Penaeus monodon
GTGCGAATGGGGAAAGCAGAAAATGAAGGGTAAAGAGTAAAAAAGGAAATTGTATATTAATAAAAAGAGAGGAGAAGGAAAGGGGATATGGAATATAAAATTAGGTTGAAGGGAGAGAAGATGGAGAGAGAAGGGGAGGAAGGAGACGGGACATCGTGATTAGTCAGTGTCTTGTTGCAAGAGGAACCCAGTTTACAAAAGCAGTTTTCACGTCAAGCGTAGTAAGTCTTCTGTGTTGATTCGTTGAAAAAAAAAAAAAAAACATACATTAATGAAGTATATACTTAATATGCTTTCAGGAGCATGCAGAGAGGCCATCTGTTCAGCAGAATAATGTAAACAGTAGACTGAAATTGTTCTACAAGAAAATTGTTACAAGCCTGTCCTCACATGTTAAACAAGAAAACAATTTGCCCAGTTTTATTTGTTTGTGTCGAGTCTCCTTTTTATATTTTGTTATCAACATGTTACTGTATTTTGTATAAAATACTTAATATCACTCTTTCTACCCCCCTCTCCTCCTCTCTTTGTCCATGCCTCCCCATTGCCCTCCCTATTGATATGATTTACATTACAACATTTGATTACATTTGCCTATTTACCACCGTGGAGATGTAGGTCATGTCTGCGAAACGTGATTTTTTTTCGTTTTTGTAAGTCTTATTTATGTCTGTATTTTCTTGGAAAATATTATGTGGAAGTATGTACATCTGCAAAGTATATTACAACAAACACTGTGAAATTTAGATTGAACAATGAGTTGAGACATTTGAATAGTATGCTTGAACACGGTAAGTGCATTACTTTTAGTGTTTGTGTGTTTGTATGTATAC
>NC_051414.1:2709547-2709675 GCF_015228065.2 Penaeus monodon
TGTTAGAAAATTGAGTATGCTTGAATTAGCTCAGTTGTTTTTCTCCACTTACAAGGCCAAAAATAAACGCAGGCAAGTAAAACAAGACCGCATAGATTGCATAGAAATAGAATAGGCGGTCGTAGGGT
>NC_051414.1:2709938-2710145 GCF_015228065.2 Penaeus monodon
GACAGACTTGTAAACTGGGGCTGTAAAGCTTACGTAAGATTTAGGAGATAAGTCGATCCCTGGCCATGCGTTCGCCCTGTCGCCAAAGGAGTGTGGCATCGCAACTGTACGTGAGACCAGGGGAGTAAATGGCTGTATTTCCTGTTTGGTTGCTATGCCACTGGATGCTCGGTGTTATGCCTGCCTCAGATTTATCGTTTACTGAAT
>NC_051414.1:2710496-2710716 GCF_015228065.2 Penaeus monodon
GAAAGATCAAGGGCCGTTACTCCATCACGGTTTAGTCGTTGTATCTGTTTTTAGCCCTTTCGTTTATTATTTTTTTTCTTTCCCCCCTTTTTCAGGGTTTATTTCGAGGGTGTGTATTTACTCGCGTTCTTATTTTTATTTTTGCTCTTCACGTGATGCCAGGAGTATGCTGACGTCTTGATTTTTTTTTTTCGTCTGCTTGGTCGGTGGCGAAAGATAA
>NC_051414.1:2710935-2711213 GCF_015228065.2 Penaeus monodon
ATTCATGATAGTGGCAAATGTGTCAGGGCTTTTGTCATTCGCAGAGGAACTGTGTCGTCCACCGTTGCAGGGAAAGCATATTGCCATGTTGGCGGGTTATTACTCTCAGATGAATGACCGAGAGTATTCTAATGGTAAGCATAATAACCGCAACGTTAAAAAAGGACAAAAACATTGACGGTAATAGCATGAGTGACAATGAAGATAACATAATAAAACCGAAAGACGAAGTCCCAGCACGGTAAGACATTTAGTAGCGAGTCGACGAAGGTAACGAG
>NC_051414.1:2711270-2711432 GCF_015228065.2 Penaeus monodon
GAGGATCTTCCAGATGTCAAAGAGTTCGGCATGTCAGAAAGCGAAGAGCAAGAGCAAGAGCGAGGCAGCCCGACGTTGATTGAAAGAGTTCTTCATTCTATATTGGAAGCGAAGTCACTTTTTAAAGCAACGCATGATTTTGCGACACGTGCAAGAACACGC
>NC_051414.1:2711611-2712213 GCF_015228065.2 Penaeus monodon
AGACCTGCGCACTAGGTAGGATTCTTGCGCATGTGAGAACTCGGGTTTCCTTAGGTAGGGAGGGGGAGGGGAAGGGAGGAAAGACTGAGGAAGGAACGGGGTGATGGGGAGGGGGAGAAGGAGGGATGAAGAAGGTAATGAGAGAGGAGGTTTGAAGGTGGAGTTGGGGAAAGGGGTAGGAGGAAGGGGGTGATGAGGGAGAAAGAAGAGGTTATAAGGGAGGAGGATAAATAGGGAGGGGGGGAGGAGAAAATAATCAGGGAGTAGGGAGGGAAGGGGGTATTGAGGGAGGAGGGTAAAAGGGGAGGGAGAGAAGGAATAACAGGAGGGGGAGGAAGGAAAAGGGTAATCAGGGAGTAGGGGAAGGGGGGAAGGAAGGGGGTGTTGGGGGAGGAGGGGGGCGCGGCGGGGGAGAGATTCAATGGCATACCTGCTTCTCATAAGAGGTGACGTCCGGCTTTATTTCCTACACTATTTCTGAAAGGCATTTTGTTCCTGTGTTTTTTTCTTTCTTTATTCCATTTTCCTTTTTTTTCTTTGGCATCATTTCTTCTTTCATTTGTTTTTTTTTTCATTGCATTGTTCTCTTTTGACGTTTCTGT
>NC_051414.1:2712475-2712624 GCF_015228065.2 Penaeus monodon
CTTGCATTGGCCCTCCACCATCCTCAGCGCGACCGCCCGGCCGCCGTTGGCACTCATGTGGTATGTGCAAGGAAGTACGTCATGGCCACACGACTGATGGGTCAGATGACAAGAAGGATATAAGCAAAGAGGGATGGTAGCATAGGAAT
>NC_051414.1:2713145-2713218 GCF_015228065.2 Penaeus monodon
GAATGAAAGGAAAAGTAAACGAAGGTGGAAAAGGGGGAAAAGAAAGAGAAGTAAAACAAGAGTAAGTAGTTGT
>NC_051414.1:2713315-2713770 GCF_015228065.2 Penaeus monodon
GAAATCTCAAGAGCTGTCCCGGTGGCACGGTGGCTATTTCACGGTAGAGTGTGGGCGCTACGGTATTCTTCCTCCCAGGCATTGGCGGCGGGTTGCGGGTGGAAGAGGGGGGAGGGAGGGGGAGAGGAGGGGGAAGGGAGGACAGAAGGAGGTGGGAGGGGAGGGGAGAGAGGGGGGATGGGAGGAGGGAGGATGAAGGGGGGTGAGGTGGGAGGGTGGGGGAGAGGGAGGAGGAATGGGGGGGAGATGGGAGGGTGGGGGAGAGGGAAGAGTGGGGGTGGGGAAGAGGGAAGAGTGGGGGTGAGGGAGGGTGGGATGGGAGAAGGGAGGGAAGGAAGGGGAGAGGAGAGAGGGCATTGGGAAGGAGGCATGAGGGAGAGGGAGAGACAAGGTGGGGAAGAATGAGGATGAGAACAAGAAAGGTGGGGGCTGGGAGAGGGGAGCACGAGAAAAAA
>NC_051414.1:2713793-2714080 GCF_015228065.2 Penaeus monodon
AATCGCCGAAGATGTAAGTAGATGATATTGATGAGGTAGCGGTGCCAGCAGTGCCAGTGGGGCCAGTGACGTCACCGTCGTCAGGGCATTTGGCCGCCGAGCACGTGCTGTTATTTATGTTATTCCTGATGGCGATAACGCGTCCCGTCTGGGTACTTGGGGCGCTCCGGGCGGGGGCGGGTGGGGGCATGCTGGAGAGGGGGAGGAGGAGATTTTTGGGGTGTGGGGTATTGGGGGCAGGGGTTGGAGTGACAGGGGGCATGTGCTTCGTGGTGTAGGACATGTTG
>NC_051414.1:2714125-2714286 GCF_015228065.2 Penaeus monodon
CACCTAACATGTGCTTGTGCTTGCGGTTTGCGAAACAGAAATTGCCAACGATGCCAAAGTGTTTAATGCGAGGGTGAGCGCGTGCCTTCGCAGAATGAAATGGGGTATCCATTTTCAGCGGAATGGCTTCAAAGTGCGCTTTCCTCATGCAGCTCTGTTTA
>NC_051414.1:2715001-2715282 GCF_015228065.2 Penaeus monodon
AAAACTACATTTATTTTTTTAGTCATCACCATATTTCGACTGGTGTCATTGCGACAACACCTGAAAACGGATTTCGATTCGCGCATTTTCCCCGAGGCGCAGGTTCCAAGTACGAACTGTAGATCCGCTTGTAAACACGTGACGTCATGTCGGCTGGTAGGACAGGGGCGAGGGCATCATACTGCTATATTTGCGATGGCGTCATACGGGCGCTTCGGAGGGCGTGGGAAGCCGCTGCTGCTCCGCCCGCTTCTGGGGTCGGCCTGCCGGGGGCGGTGCGG
>NC_051414.1:2715777-2715858 GCF_015228065.2 Penaeus monodon
ATGCGTACATGAAGGTGTGTCAATGTCCGCAAAGTTCAAGTGGAGTCTTGCACTTCGCTGTGTATATATTCATTTGCCAGC
>NC_051414.1:2715884-2716105 GCF_015228065.2 Penaeus monodon
GCGCCTTGCTCCCCCGCCTCTTCCCGATCGCAGTCGCGGGCGGTGACATCAGCGGCCTCGCGCGTCCTCGTCGTCGTCGAGGCGATCTCGGCCTTCTTCCGTGTTCCTCCGCGCGAGGTCTTGCGTTCGGGCGTCGTTTGTAACTTCACGTTTCGGATTGAGGGATTTTGGTTCAGGTTTTCAGGTCGTCGTTTCCCTCCCGTCTGGTTCGTCGTGTTCGT
>NC_051414.1:2716381-2716788 GCF_015228065.2 Penaeus monodon
CCCAATTCCTCTCACAACCCGCCTTCGTGTCTCCCATTTTCCGTTTACTCTTGCAACGACCGAGTGCACACATTTTGCATGGTTACCGCGCCATGCCTCTCTCATCTCTCTCATCCACTTCTCCCATCACCTTTCTCTCCCACTGCGCCTTCCATCCTTCTCCATTTTTATCATACGTTTCTTCTCTCATCGTCACGAATTTTTCACCATTCCACCTTTCTCCCATACGTCTCCATATACTTATTTCCTCTCTCTCTCTTTACTTCTCCCCTACTTCTCTCCTCACGTTTCTCCTCCGATTCTTTCCGTACCTCCCCCCCCCATATCTTTCCCCACCTCTTTCTCCCACTTTTCACCTCTCCTCGCCTCTGCTCCTAACATAGACCTTCCCCTTATTTTACCCCTAG
>NC_051414.1:2716886-2717012 GCF_015228065.2 Penaeus monodon
GGCTACCTGTAGGAATCTCTAGCAGCGAGTAAACGAAAACAAACTCGCCCGTTATAGCCGACCTGTCTCGATGACCGGATGCTATGTGTAAACTGTACTGGAGACTGGCTGCCTGAGACACGTTAG
>NC_051414.1:2717416-2717737 GCF_015228065.2 Penaeus monodon
TCCTCCCACCTTCCTTACATTTTTTGGGGGAGGTGAAGGGGGAGGTCCTTTGATGTGAACGCTCCTCCCCTTTTTCCTTTCGCCTTCCATCATTTTCGCTTCGTTGTACGGGCGTCAGTGTATGTTTCCGCGTGTGTCCCCTTTCTCGCCATCTTTCTCTCTTTTATCTTTCGTCTGATATCCTCTCGGTCTATCTCCTCTTCTCCCTATACCTTTTTCGTTTTTACTCTCTTTTTTTTACAAATGAATTCGTAAATCCTTTCCTCTTTCGTTGCAAAGTGATACTCAAGGGAAGGATAGCTTTCTTAATTATTAGTTTCA
>NC_051414.1:2718450-2718631 GCF_015228065.2 Penaeus monodon
ACTTTATTTTGCAGTCTGTAAACATCTGTTTATAAACAAGATATAAATCTGCGTATAAATCGCAGAGGCACACATTTGCGTTGGTGTAATAATTAACTGTTATATATTGGAGTAATAAATTTAGCTGAATGATCGTTTTTAGTTCATTTCCGTTTCTTATCTTGTGAATAGCAAGCAAGGG
>NC_051414.1:2719402-2719529 GCF_015228065.2 Penaeus monodon
AAATTGAATAAAAACGTAACTAAGGCGTCCCTCCCTTCAGTGTTTGTTGGTGTGTGGCTTCTGTTTACGTCAGCAAGTGTAGTTACGGTGTTGCCAGGACCTCGGTGTGTGTGTCCCATGGTTGCTT
>NC_051414.1:2719612-2719934 GCF_015228065.2 Penaeus monodon
TTATCTGTTTTGTTTTTTATATGTTTGTTAGGATACGCAGCATCTTTTCCTTAAATGAATCCATCATGTATTGTAGCTTGGGTATTTGTTATGTATAAATCCCTATCTATTTTTTTCATTTTTATATGGTAATCGTACTCGCCTTCTATCGATGCAGAATTCTTACAATTCATCATTCAAAATCAGCTGGTTCGTTCAGAAAGGTTCCATTTTCCAGCTGTGCCATCTATTGTGTGAAATAGTTATAATCTCCCTCAGCCTCTCCTCATTTAAGGAATCCCCTGCTTTATCTCTCTCCTTTGCGATCTTCTTTTGTTTATGG
>NC_051414.1:2720702-2721026 GCF_015228065.2 Penaeus monodon
CATCCGATCGAGCGTCGTGGCGCAGCTGCTCGCCTTGGTCATTAAGTCGTCTCCTGGCGGCCACGTGCGACCGTGCCTGAGGGAGACAGCTATGTGTATTGCGAGTGACGTGCAGCTTGCAAAGTATTCGTTTAACTTTGCGGTGTTTAGTTGAGTTTAGGTTTGCATCGAGCTGGAGGTTTGATGTTGTTTTAATGTTGCAGGTTGCTCTAGGGGCGCTTTAAGGGTTTATTGCGTTTGTAAATGTTGGGGTTTCGACTTTACGGCTCAAGTTTTTTTTTAAGTATGTGGTTTTGTATGTATAGTTAGGGTGATGTTCTGATG
>NC_051414.1:2721046-2721134 GCF_015228065.2 Penaeus monodon
GGCTCGTTTAGGGGTGGTTTAAATTTTATATGGTGTATGTTGTCTTGTACATTCAATTGTGATGTTGATAGATGCGTGCGAGTTTGTA
>NC_051414.1:2721226-2721414 GCF_015228065.2 Penaeus monodon
AATGGTCATTATTAATATTTTATAGGTTTGTGAGCGATCTTGCCGTTTAATATCAAAGATTTAATACAGGTGAATGTTTAAAAAAATACTATGATCTTGTGACGATTCCTAAGAGGTTTTTGTAATAAATTAAGCTTGGGGTGGGATTTTGTCAGGTGTGAGACAAGGCGTCCCCTTCCCTTTTCAGT
>NC_051414.1:2721728-2722020 GCF_015228065.2 Penaeus monodon
GAACTTGCACACAATGCATTTTATAGACTGAAATTACTCGGAATCTATGCGAGTCACTTTACCTGCGCCGGAATACGTAGTCGAGGCGCTGACTTTTCTTATTGTAAGTGTAAGATAAGATAACACGATGATAGAGCGGCCTCGAGAAATGTCAAGAGTCGACAGCCCTTCTGTGTTATTTGTTTATTTGTTCTGTTTATTTGTTTATTTTTTGCTATTTTTTTTCATAGTGAGGGTGATGGATGGGGGATGATGGTTACGTCGGGTGTGGAGAGAGGGAAGGGAAGGGTGA
>NC_051414.1:2722380-2722918 GCF_015228065.2 Penaeus monodon
ATAGTTATTTTGGCCAAAGTTGCATTACCCCGGACTTCACAAGAGAATCATGAATAGGAGAGTGGACCCTTTGATAGATTTTCCAAGCAATCAAAACTTCTTTTTATCTTGTGAAATCGATTAAGATATGGTTATTTTTGGCCACGATTAGTTAAAGATACTCCCCCGCTACGTCTTAGTTTGTGCTAGACACTCCTAGACTACGCCTCAAGTATTACACTGTTTATAACGTTTTCTTATGGTAAAATTACTATGGACGTTGCCTTAATTACTAAAACCACATCTATGAAAAGATTCTGCTAATTAGGTCTGCCTCAGTAAGTAAATCGGATTGTTAGGACTAGTGGTTATGCGGAGTAATTTGTGTAATGCAAGATTTATGACTTGTTTTGCGTGGAGCCCTTTGGTATTTTCACGGTGAATTGATTGTGATGTCGATCGGCGACACGGAAGGGAAAGTTCATTATGACTTATTACAATGAAGGCTTCGTTGGTTTAGTCTTGGGGCGTTAGAGACTTAATAACGGCGATAAGAGTG
>NC_051414.1:2723440-2723808 GCF_015228065.2 Penaeus monodon
AGTTGACAGAGTGGACGAAGTTTATGAAGTAGATAGTGTGTTTACAGCGTTGGCGAGGAAGTGAAGCCCGGGTATTAACAGACAGGAGCTGGGTTCTGGTGTTGGCAGCGGAGTGTGGTGTCCGGGCGCGTTGGCAGTGCGGGAAGGGAGGTGCATTATTGACAGGATTGGAGCATGGTGGTGCTATGGTGTCGTGGTGATGACTGTGGGAGTGATTTTGCGGTGTTGACGGACCGGAGTAATGTTGCGGTGGCGGCGGTGTGGCACATTGTTGGCAGTGCGGGTATGACAAGGTGCCAAGTATACCGTGGTGATGACGCAAGACCCGAGCCCCGCCCACCACCCCCGCTCTTCACCCTTGCCACTCC
>NC_051414.1:2723979-2724076 GCF_015228065.2 Penaeus monodon
TCATCCACCCACTCCTCCTCTTCGCCATAATGCCGCCCATTATCTTTCACAACCCTCGTTTTTCCGCCCGCGTCCACGCTACTCCTGCGCGGTGGTC
>NC_051414.1:2724107-2724365 GCF_015228065.2 Penaeus monodon
GGTCGGGGTGACACTACTTTCGCCTCTCTTTATTCCGGCCTCCTTATCCATCATCATTAACTTCATTCCACGCTCCACTACCTCCATTAACTTCACCCCCTGCCTCTCTGCTTGCATTAGCTCCCATCTTGCCCATTGCTGCACTTCCTCAACTGAATCCACTTCCATTCGTGCTCCCATGCCTGCTTCCAAAAAATCCACTCTACATTCTGCTCCACCAATCCCTCCCTATCCCTTGTCTTATTCTATCCCCGTATA
>NC_051414.1:2724733-2724843 GCF_015228065.2 Penaeus monodon
TGCCTGTGGTCCTGGTGTATCCATCTTCATTATTTATGTTCTCCCGAGCCGTCCTGATTAACGATAACGCTCCCTTTCTATCTTGCTCAACAGGTGAGGGTGTGTGACGT
>NC_051414.1:2724884-2724959 GCF_015228065.2 Penaeus monodon
GGAGACAAGGAGGTAAATCTTGGGGGCTTTTCTCAGCGAGGCGTTGAGCGCTCGCTTTGGTGAGGGAGGTGGCCG
>NC_051414.1:2725211-2725366 GCF_015228065.2 Penaeus monodon
GTACGCGCAGCCGTAGTTTCTTCTTGGGGATGTGCATTCTCGTAAGCCTTTGGTACGGTAAGATCTCCATCAGAGCCTCACATTCTTTGATCTTAATTTCCGGCCGCGTGTTAGTCCGAATCTTTTGAGTAATGATTGTCAGATGGGAGATAATT
>NC_051414.1:2725717-2725881 GCF_015228065.2 Penaeus monodon
AGTTTGGATCCAGAAACAACATGACGGGCGGGCATGTGCGCCTTTCACCACAAACTCGGGTTTTTCCGAGTGCAAAGTACTTCAGACAAAGCTCCCTTGCCGAGCGTGACAAAGACTCGGTGAAGGACACCTTTTGGCGAGGATTGCAAGAAAAAAGGCCTCCT
>NC_051414.1:2725928-2726009 GCF_015228065.2 Penaeus monodon
ATGGCGAGGGAGACGCAGGCATTAACTGCGTGTCGCGGCCAGGTGGGTGACGTAGGTCGGACACGTGCTTGTGCTTGTGCT
>NC_051414.1:2726176-2726284 GCF_015228065.2 Penaeus monodon
GAGGCGAGGGAGCCTTTGTGTAAGACGTTGGGGATGGGATGTACATGAACAAGCAAGCAAAGAAATTATAGAATAAACAGTAGCAGCACTGCCAGCTGCCCCACAGCT
>NC_051414.1:2727500-2727763 GCF_015228065.2 Penaeus monodon
ACGAACTCTACCTTCACAAGGCTAATCGTTTTGAGTGTTTTGGATAAAGAAGGTCAGGCGATCGTCTGCAAATGCCAACGGACAGCAGTCAGGCTCCGCTCTGAAGTGATTCTGGTGTTTTGATCGTATTTTATCTGTCTATTTTGTGGTTATTTGTGTGAGCGAGAGATGAAAGAGATATTTGAGGTTTCTGTGGAACTGAGTTAAACTGTGTTAGATCTTGTCGGTTTTTTCGTGCTTGGGAATACAATTAGGTTTATCTG
>NC_051414.1:2727821-2728698 GCF_015228065.2 Penaeus monodon
TGCCGTTCCTGTTTACTATTGTTATCGCCAATGAATCGTATCTGAAGATAAATCTAAGAGGGCTTTTAAAACGTTGTCTGTCTTTTCAAGAAATCTAATTTGTGTAAAGTGTTCCTCTGCCAACGTCATCACTATAATTATTGCCATCATCACTTTCACTAATATTGAAAAGCAACTCCATTTTCTCTGTCGCCATTGTCACTGTCTGCCGTACCTTTAGATAATTATCTCCATCACCGTCAACAGTGACTTTCTTCTTTGGCATCATCGTCAACCGCTAACATTAGCGGCTCGCGTCAGAGTAGCGGAGCGAGGGGGCGGGCGGCGCGCGCGCTCGCCGTCTCCCTCGGCCTCTTGCTGGCGCTAAAGGACGCTGGTGGCGAAGGTGCGCTCCACCTGCAGCGGCCTTGGCACGCAGGTGGGGTAACGCGCGGGTGTTTATGGTTCAGTTTGAGCCACCTGCGCGCCGCTGCGTGATGCCACAGGGCGGGAATACCCCCTGGAGGACGCACCCCGCCGCCCTAAAAGGATCGCACCAGAATTCATGAATATGCCCCACCGAATGACGTCACAGCGCGGCGACAGTGACAAGCGGATGTCACGTGGGGACATAACTGTCATCGCTCGGGCCCGATCTCTGCCAGTGGCGGCGGTGACGTCACGCCACAATATTAAAACGGAGAACGTTGCTACCTGGCGCGCACGCGGTCGGAAGGAGGGACTTTCGCTCAGGGATGAAAGCTGCCGGAAAGGAGGCGGGAGCAGGAGGGCAGTTTGGTGATGGGCAGTGTGGTGAAAGCTTCGAGGTCATTCTGTGTCCTTTTCAGGTTTTTAAGGTCTACAGGGATGTGCGTGCGGTGTGTGTATGGGGGGGGGT
>NC_051414.1:2728841-2729099 GCF_015228065.2 Penaeus monodon
ATTGCTATTTGAAAATATTCTGTATGCCAAATTAAAAGGCAACTGCATGGATACAATGGCAGGACGTGGAGACTCGCCGAGGACTGAATACGGTGGATCGCAAAGCCTACGCTCCACCAGGCCTATCCAGGTGAATGTGGATTACTCTTTATCATCTTGCGTCCAAGGGCTACTCCACCAGTCCCAGGAGTTTCGAGTGTTATCGCCAGGCCTTATCGCGAAGGAATCGAGGTGGATGTGGGAAGTTGTACTATTTTC
>NC_051414.1:2729642-2730581 GCF_015228065.2 Penaeus monodon
CTATCACGAAGGCGTCGCTGCGTCAGCCTTTATGTAACTTCCTTCGTTATGTTCTTACTGAGTTGTGATAAGGGGGTGACTCACGATGGTCGAAGCAAAGCCTTAAATTTTTTTATTTGGGGGTTTTTTTTTTTCCCCCCCGGGGGGGGTTTTTTTTTTCCCCCCCCCCCTTTTTTTTTTTTCCCCTCCCCCCCCCCTTTTTTTTTCTTTGTCGTTTTCCCCCCCCCTTTTTTTTTTTCCCCCCTTTTTTTTTCCTCCCCCCCCTTTTTTTTTTGGGGGGGGGGGGGCCCCCTCCCTATTTTTTTTTTAAAAAAACCTTTTTTCCCCTTTTCCAAAGGGGGTTGGGGGGGGGGGTCCCGGGGAATTTAGGTTTTTTTAAAAAAGGGGGTTCCCTTTCCGGGGGGGGGGGAGGAGGAAGGGGGAAAAGGGGGTTTATTCGGGGGGGGGGGGCCCCCTTTTTTTAAGTTTGGGGTGTCCAGAGGGGGGAAGGGGGGGGGAAAAAGGATGGGAAAACCAGGGGTGGCATGTTAAGGGGGGGTTTTGGGGGGTTTTTTTTTCCCCCCCCTTTTTTTTTTTTTGGGGGTTTTATTTCTTTTGGGACCCTTTTTTTTTAAAAAAACCCCCCTTTCCCCTTTTAAACCCCCCTTTTTTTTTCTACTTTTGGGGGGGCCCCCCACTTTTCCCCAGGGCCCCAAAAACGTTTTTGGGAAAAAAAGGGGGGTTGGGGGGGTTTTTGGGGTATGGGGGCCCCCCCCCTTTTTCAAGGGGGGGGGTTTTTTTTTCCCCCCCCCGGGGGTTTTTTTTCCCCTTGGAAATTTTTTTAAAAGGGGGGGGGGAAAAAAAAAATTTTCCCAACTGGCCACCCTTTATCCTTCCCCCCCTTTTTTTTCCCCCTTTTTTTTTCCCTTTGCCCAAACCCTGCTTTTCCCTTCCTAAACC
>NC_051414.1:2731792-2731869 GCF_015228065.2 Penaeus monodon
CTATTTCCCAAAACCCTTGTACCGTTAAATACCCAAGGGTTTTAGGTCAGCAGAACTCAAAAGGCTTCGCTTTGTAT
>NC_051414.1:2731900-2732016 GCF_015228065.2 Penaeus monodon
TAAATGTTCAGAATCATCATGTACTGTATGTTTAAGCCAAATAAATAACTCCCTCTCCTCTCTCGCTTTATTTTTTTGTTTGTTTTTCATACTCACGCACATGTCCCTACCTACAC
>NC_051414.1:2732283-2732536 GCF_015228065.2 Penaeus monodon
CACACGTATGCACGCGCTCGCTCTCTCACATTGTATTCACACATAGAGCAAACGAATCTCCTTGCCCGTGAATAAAAATTCTGAATTTCAAGGGACCGTTGCAAAGGCGAACGTGACAGGCGAAAGTTCAGGGGGTTTAATAGCGATCATTACCGACAGCTTTTGAGCGAGGCAAGTGCGATGCTGGTGTTTACCATATCGGAGCTTATCCAGGAAATAATGCGGGATGTCAAGGTTAACCTTCATGTAGCCC
>NC_051414.1:2732568-2732837 GCF_015228065.2 Penaeus monodon
CTTATGAATTGTCTGTATTAATTACATGCAGCGTCAGCCTGGCCTGTCCGACATAGAGCTGGACTCCGTCGTGTGTGGCAGGCATTGGCGTGGAGTTTTTGTATTACAATTTGTAACATTGCTGTTCGTGTTGACATAAATTTTAGTTTTGAACTAGTGAATATTCAGGTAGTAAGGGTTTAGTTTTGAGATAGAAAGAGAGGGGATTGGAAAAAAAACGTATGAGAGAGAAATAGAAGCAATGCGGTGAATCAGAAAAAAAAGTCGTC
>NC_051414.1:2732983-2733161 GCF_015228065.2 Penaeus monodon
CGACATCTTGAAGTCTTCCTGCATCTTGTGATCATGACGTCAACAAGTAACCTTTACCTTATGATATAAATACGAGTTCCATTTGTACATTTCGCACGAGGAGAATAAAACTAAATTCGAAAATCTGCGAGACGAGCGTTGAAGTGACGAGCGGGGACAACTAGCAGCTATTGGGTGG
>NC_051414.1:2733235-2733508 GCF_015228065.2 Penaeus monodon
GGGATGGGAGGCCATTAAGGGGGTGGGGGTCGACAAGATCACACGCGGGCGAGGTGCAGCGCCTGTTTTCAAATGCTTTAACGAGTGTGAATTAATGTGACATGCCACGTTCTTTCAGTGTGATACAGGGTCTATCCGCGAGTGCTGTTCGTCGAGCTTGTTTATTGCTCTTCTCGAGGGGAAATGTTTGGCAGGTTATTTTTTTTTCTAAAATGGTTAAGAGTAAGTCTCACTCTTTCTTTTAAGAGTAAGTCTCACTCTTTCTTTTGGGTT
>NC_051414.1:2733616-2733802 GCF_015228065.2 Penaeus monodon
CAAGCAAGAAATAGCACAAAATAGATAGTCTCCCACAGTTGATGGAATACCGAAAGGGAGGAGGAACGACAGGCACCAAAGAAGCAACTTGAAGCACCATCCCCGGCCCGACGTCACGGCTGACGGATCGAGGGCGGCGCGGAACAAAGGCGATGGCGGGGGCGGCTGGATTTCACGGTCACGGGT
>NC_051414.1:2734034-2734203 GCF_015228065.2 Penaeus monodon
TTGGAGGAATGATCACTCCGCTTGTTCCGTTGCTTGGGAGAGGGAAGAACCGGGAGATGCTGATGCGCATCGGTCGTTTGTCCCGGTGAATTTCCCGTTGGATTTGTTTGGATTTGGTTTGTTGGCGAGTCGTCGCTCCTGGGTTGGGGCTGTGTTGCTCGCACAAGCG
>NC_051414.1:2734841-2735095 GCF_015228065.2 Penaeus monodon
CAAAACCTTTCGAGAAGTAGCGATCAAAGGCGGAGAATACCCAAACCCTTTTAGGTTTACCAGACTTTGGAACTAAGCTTGCGGGGCGTCCCTCCCTCCCCTCGCGGTCACACGCTTCATTCTGAGTTCTCGGGATGGCTGAGATGGCCGCCTGGCTCTCACGCTTTGGATGGGCTATTTTCGTTTCATTTGGAAAAAATGAGAAATATGCTTATCGGTTTTGTATTTATAGCGGTCAGCTGCTTATGGATATC
>NC_051414.1:2735131-2735958 GCF_015228065.2 Penaeus monodon
GAAGGTGAATAGTATTTGAATGATATACTGTAGGTACAGTAATAATGAGAATAGGGTTGGTTTTGTAGGTTAATTTTCAGGAGCACAGGAAAATATTTGATTTATGCAAGACAGGTGTATTGATACTGAAGGCCATACTGTGCTTGATACCGTTTGTTAGGTTTGTTTAGTATTTTTCTGTACTTCGTTGCATGTATGATACTGGTCATGGTTGATTTCATGAGCACTAGTGTTTCTAGCTGTTGCAGAAGGACATTTGATCACTCAAATGAAGAGAGCGCAATGTCAGTAACTCAGTTGTGATAATAGAAGGAATGATGACAGTGCAGAATAGTAAGTATCAGGAGAATGAGTTTTCGTATCGTTATTCAGCTTATGCACAACAACTACATGGTCTCTCATTTGGAATGTGCGCTTTAGATCTCCATTGAAATCATTGTCATAGTCACGGCATTAGTAGGACGGGGTAAAACAGTCATAATGCTTGTCATTTGTCTTTATGTCTCGATATTAACTCTAAGGGCACGGTGCGCCACATTTGATTTACCTGCTCTTGAAGGAAAGTATGTTATAAAACCTGTGCTGGCGGTAGTCATTGCGAAAGACCTCCGCTTGAGGAAGATCATCTTTGATAATGGAGATTCTGCTTAGTGGAATTTAGGATTTGCGGTCACCAAAGACTGATAGAAATATCCTCTTGACATTACATTTTCGGCTGCTTCGAGATAATTTTTTGACATAAACAAGGTGTTTGCCCTCACGATCGCACAAGATAATACAGGTATACGAATACTGTCATATCATGTGATTACAGTCACATCACAAGA
>NC_051414.1:2735988-2737823 GCF_015228065.2 Penaeus monodon
CTGATCCCCACGCCCACGTACTTATTTGAAGGAGAATAGCAGAGATTTGTCTCGCTCTTTGCGTCAAGACTTCGCTGACGTCATTGTATCTTAAAGAAGACTCGTGAAATGAGATCCGAGAGGAGTCATAAAAGTATTTCTTTATTTGTATGTTCATATATATTCTTCTGGTTATTTACTCATGTTTGTTTAAAGTTCATTTTTTGCAGGGTTAGACTTGACATAATCGCGGGAGTTTGTCCAGTGATGTATAGCTCGTTCCCTTCTGTCTGATCCAAACCAGACTTCATTAATATTTAGCTGGCGAGGTTCAGCACCGGAGAAATCTCTAGACCACAGAGATAATCTGTTCCATTTTACACCAAATTTGTACCGTAGCGACACTGCTGTATCTCCGTGTGCATGGTCCGGAATTATTTAAATGTTTTCTTTTGTAACATATCGCTTGTAATGTTAAATGTAATATATTTTTTTGCGAACTTTGACAAATGTCTACTCCATCGGGGTTTTTTAGTAGTACGTGGTGTATATAAAGAATAAGTGTGATACTTTTAAAAATTAGTTTTTTCTGCTATTACAGATGCTTTTAATAACAATGAGCAGCAATGGTAAAATAAGTAAAAGAGTTGCAACTATCCCGAATATGATTTTTAGAATGACGAACTCACCGAGACAATAATGTAGCCTATAATTATTCTGTCTGATTAAGGGGCTGTCGTGTACTTTCTAAGATCCAAAGTGCGTTCGCTGTCAGTTTATGTGCTGCTACAAATAACATCATTTCAAACATCAGGAATGTCGCTTGCCAACCCATCAAAGGCGTTTCTAGGCTATTTCAAAGTTTTTTTTTATGTAATGTTATATGTGCACAGCATTACTTATTTTTTTTAACGACTATAGGCTGTGGAAGGAATTAACGGACTAGGACCCAGATAGTCCGCGTAGGCATGATCGGAAGGACTATAATCCCGTAGTTGAAGTGTTATTTTCCTTTATAAACAATCTGAGAGGCGAGAAGCTTTACATGCTTGAATTTGGCTTGTTATGATTTATTACGTTTTGATGAAACTTTTTTTATCTGGTATTTTTGCAGTTATAATGTCAAAGATCTCTATTTGGTTTGTGTAGAAAGCACATATTGAATAACTCCCGCGATATTTTCGTGTGGGCCTACATGACAGTATACTATAAGCGTTTATATTGTAGAAAGTACGTGAAAATTTGGCCTTATATGATAGCTCTTTTATTAATCGATGAATTGTAAATTACATTTGCAGACACCATATTTTGTTAAAACCTTCATATTTAATTAACAGTTAATTAGACATTAATTCGTTTACACATGTTGTTTACCCCAGAGTGATGTATGCCTTTTTGTCCTGGCGTACAGCCTAATGTTTGACTCGCGTTTGAATCTTTAATGTCTTGTTTACATCTGTTTTTTTGCATCTTCTGCAATGAAAGCAACCTTAACGTTTGCTATTTAATGCTGCAAGTAACCATTATATCACATTATATAGTCAGGAATGTCATTAAAGAAATCGATGTTTATCTTTATTGTTATCGTCTTTCGGATGACAGTTTGTGTACCGTATAACAATTAAACATTCCTTTCGTATCTGTGTTGAAAGGCATTGTTGTGAGGCAGGTTGGCGCCAGACGGGGCTTCTAAACTATGTTGCCTCATTGCAATGCAACGCCCTTTTAAGGAGACGAGAGAAGCAACATCAGGTTTGGGGTTTGGTCTCCAGGGAGAGTTACCTTGTCTCGCGGTGTGTAGGGGGGTGGGGGTGATGTGCTGGGGGAAAGGGGTCATATTGGCTTTGTCTATGTAG
>NC_051414.1:2738613-2738735 GCF_015228065.2 Penaeus monodon
ACCGTATCACAGAAAGTTCCTTGTCTTCGGAACCTGTTGCGTGGAGATGCCACTGGCCGAGAGTTCGGGATCTATGTGAACTCGCGTAAAGGTTAGAGTCAAGGGAGTTTTGCCCCTTGGGG
>NC_051414.1:2739164-2739263 GCF_015228065.2 Penaeus monodon
TTTATATAATAGTATCAATAAAAACGTATTTGTCCAGCGCTTCGACACTGATCTACAATACACGATCTCTTTGACATGAATGTTGTTCGTTAGATTGTA
>NC_051414.1:2739320-2740012 GCF_015228065.2 Penaeus monodon
CTGTGGCACAGTTGTAGGCATGCCATTGCGCTAGGACTTGCGTTAACGCTTTGATGTCTTAGCATGAGCCTCTGCCAAGAAAACAAAGACAATTTGGGTCATGTTGAATGGGAAGAATAGGCCTTGTGAATGGGGGGTAAATCAGGAAATACACAGGCGAGTTGGTCGGTGGAAAGACGGATAGGTGTTGAAGTTAACTCATCACTAGTTGGTTATACATTTCTTTATATGTCTGCTTATCAGTTATTTTCTGGTTATTTTTTCTAGTAAGTCGAATGTATTTTATAGCAGCAGCTCTTAGTCAGCACTTTATAATGCAAAGCAGGTTAAAATCATAATTTGATAGAACTAGGCTTGTAATTAGGACTAATCATACGACCGATTATTAGTGTCTCCGGAGCATTATTTTCGCATACTTGTTGATTTAATTAACCTCATGAAAGAGGCTGATTTTTGTTTCCATGCAAAGGCACTGACCTTACGTATCATTATGGTTTGTACAGGTGTTGTTGTTTCTGTTGTGGATCCTTTTATAGTGAGCCCACACCATGTACACACGTAGCATGTAGTCGCCCACGCTGGTTTACTCCATAACTGCAGGATGGATGTGATATCTGACGATTTTCTACACTAGGCACTCCCTCGGGAATGCGCTGTGTAGTGCAGGGGGCTTGGGAGTTAGGGCAGGTGAC
>NC_051414.1:2740047-2740897 GCF_015228065.2 Penaeus monodon
TGGGTGAGGCGTGTGATATCCGCAGCGTAGTATTATATACAGTAATCCCCTTTAAGGAATTCAGGACGATTTTTTCGTTTCTTCCATATTCCATATTAACGTAAGATTTGCTGGTTTAGATTCATATATGCAAAATATGGAGGATCGATAATGTTTTTAAAAATCTAATACCACAAAGGTGATGAAGAAAGACTGACAAAAGGAGGAAATCGAACAGCTGATCGTATCTATGGACGTGTAGTCAGAGTGGATCTTTTATATAAAATTCGACAATCCACCTTGTAAACTAGATTAAACAGCAAGACGAGAAGGTAATATCATTCAACCTCTTTTTTGAAGGTTATTTCGTTTGTCAGCAGTGGATTAAGGCATTTAGTACATGAGGTGGGGCACTGGGGTAGATGAGGTTGATAAGGGCAGATTATGTGTAAATTTTGCAGAAAGTTAGGGGAAGTTTGGTGAAAAGAAGAAAAATCGCAGTGGATTAAAAAACTAAGAGCAAGACTCCTATGTTCTCCGAATGTTGTCTGTTTTAGTTTAGTTTAGTTCCGAGAGATAAAGGGACTGGAGGTCACGCCCGTTGGGAAGTCACGAACCAAAACAACAGCGCAACACTAGTCTGCGCCGGTGTATGTCAAGGCTCCGAGGGACCTTGTGTTTATCCTGGCACTTAGTCCGATATGCAAATCATCTGCGCCTGCTGCCTCTTCAGCCCGACGCACCGAAGACGCGCCAGCTGGTTGCGTTTTTTAGTTTTTGTTTACCCGTTTACATGTGTGCATGACGCTGCTTGACGGAATAGTGTCTTGAGTTTGTCAAAGTGCGAATTTTCAGTCGTGTTACGGAGGAT
>NC_051414.1:2741363-2741483 GCF_015228065.2 Penaeus monodon
TTTTAAAGTTGTTGATTAAAAGATCCCAGTTGCGAGATGAGCGAAGTCCAAGTCATATTATTTTCTCGGAAGAGGAGACTGGGAGGTTGAACGTGCATGTCCATAAAGGGATCCTGGGAA
>NC_051414.1:2741503-2741756 GCF_015228065.2 Penaeus monodon
TAGTGCAATTGTTGCAATGATGCTGCAAGGCAATAGACATCAAACTATGCTGTGAGAGTATTTTTGAAGAGAATGCGACGGGCTATTCCTGGCCGGAGGATTATCGCGGTGTATCGAAGTGCAAGGGCGTTTTATTATACTCCTCCCCGCCGTTGCATATTGCAACCAACTTGCTTATTAATTAATTACTTTGTTGGACGAGTCGGGGCGAGGTGTCTGAGTCGCTTTGAGTTCGGTCGTACCTCACCATGTA
>NC_051414.1:2741818-2741926 GCF_015228065.2 Penaeus monodon
CTCCTCTTTCGTTCACTTTCTTTTGCCTTTGGGTGCCTCTCTTCCTATCCTGTCTATATCCCCTTCCGATCTCATTCTCTCTCTTTCCTTGTATGTTCACTCCTCTTC
>NC_051414.1:2742243-2742342 GCF_015228065.2 Penaeus monodon
CTGAAAGTGTTGCTGGGAGGGGGCCATTTGGGGGTTATCGAGAGCGGGAATCTTCCAGGGTCACCGTCAGTATTTTTATCGACTCCACCACAGGGCCTT
>NC_051414.1:2742961-2743256 GCF_015228065.2 Penaeus monodon
CCCCCTTACTTAGGAGCTTTGTTCCGAAAAAAGTGTTATTGAATCTTTTGTGAAGCTGGAAAAAGGCCCAAAAATAAAGGAACGCGGGAAAAAGAAGCTTCTTTTTAAACTTATTTTTAATTTACCCCTGAAAGTTGTGAGAAATACTAACCCCTTTCCCCTCCGTTTCAGACGGTGCGGAGGCCCCCATGACCGGCCCCGGGGTCACGGGAGGCAGCGGGGCCCCTTGACCCAGCGGAAGGCGAGCATGACCTGGCGCGTGTGGCTGCGGGTCCCGCCGTCGCTGCGCTGAGGA
>NC_051414.1:2743439-2743563 GCF_015228065.2 Penaeus monodon
CAGCATGGACGGAGCGCGTCTCTCCGCCGACACGCGCAACATCCCACACATGCAGCTCTTCATCCACCTCAAGCAGAAGTTCCCGGACCTCAAGGACAACGACGTCAACGAAAGCATACAGAAG
>NC_051414.1:2744951-2747658 GCF_015228065.2 Penaeus monodon
ATGAATATGTGTGTGTGGGGCATGTGTACATGAATGTGTAAAAGAGAGCAGCCATGTGTTCATGCCATGTTGTAGTGTTAGAGAGGGGTTCTTACTGCCAAATATGTTAAAGTGTTTCAGAATGTTTGTTGTGTGTTCCTCAAACTTGCTACCCAGTGCGAGAGTTGTGTACCAGTTAGTATGTATATGTGATAAATCAGTGTCCATGTGTTGTGTGCATGTGGGCGTGTGAAGGCAAAAACCCGCCTGCCACCTTTCTTGGTAAATGTGGTCCCTCTCTTGTGTGTCTACTTAAGTAAATGTGTTGATGCGTGAGAGCAAATAGAAAATCGGCATCCTTCCCCAACTGCAGGCGTGTTTACCTGAATTTATAGTTCAGCAGATTATATACGAGACAGCTTGGTTGATAGATCAAGGAGGAAGTGGTTTATTCTCACTTGGTATTTTCAAGTTGTCATTTTAGTTCAATTAAAAAAATCACCTAGATTTTTTACGCTCACTATACACAGAACAACTTGCCATCATAAGATGCCTCCTCTCTTTTTTTTTTTCCTTCTTTTTTTAGACACTTGACTTTGATTGATCAGTTTGATAGAATGCTATTCTGGCAGACACGGTGGGAAATAAGGTTATCCCTTTTAGATCGTTGTCGGGTTAAGATCAGCACACCAATCAACACATAGGGGTGAGGTCATGTATGGAGCGGCGCCACAGGAGGAGGTGGGAGGAGTAAGTGTTGCAAGCTTAGTCGTAAAGTCCGCCATGAAGGTGAGGTGTGTGCGGGGGCGGGGGTGTGGGATGGAGCTTTGGGGTGGGTAGGGAGTGGGAGTGTGGGGGCATGGAAGGAGGAGAAAGGTTGTGAGAAATGCTACTGGAAGGTGAATTAGGCAAGAGGGAGTGAGAGATCAAGAAGGAGGGAGAGAATGAAGAGGAGGTGGGGACGGGTGAGGTGTGAAAGCAGAAAAGTTGTGGTGGACGTTATGTTGTGAAGATGATGATGCAAAGAAATGGTTAGGGGGTAGAAGAAGTATTTTGGGATATAAGCAGTCAAGATTGTATATTGGAACTTGAAACCTTTCCCCATTGTTTTTCCCAAAGGGTATGGGGGCCCCGGTATATCTTTCCATTCAAAATTTTCTTTTGTACCCCCAGACACAATATTTGAAAGCCTTGGATTTCCCTTTGTCTGCATTTTCCAGAGAATAATATATTAATACAGTTATTCATAAATCCAAGCACGTTGGTCGGTAGAGCACAAGGAAGTGACATAAGGGGCATAGTTGTACAGAAATGAATCCTTGATAGATGAAAATGTATGGCTGATCAGGGTGAAACAGGAGTGCCAGATGGGGGAGAAGGATAAAAGGATTATGTATAGGATGGGGATGATGGCGGGGAATATAAAAATTGCATGTGTATGGAAGTAGGTGAGAGAGAGAAAAGGCAGTGAATGTGGGAGAGGTGCAAGAAGAGGGATCTGAGGAATGTGATTTTCATTTTGTTGGGACATGTTTTCCTTTATATGAGTTTCTGACATTAAAATTTTATTTATTCATTTTGTCTTGGATGGTTTAAAATGCCCCTGGAAAGTCTGATTCATTTTACCAGACATGCTGCTGTGGAGGCTTAGGTGCTTCATAGTTTAGATTTTTTTGCTCTTAAAGTCACAACTTAGAATTACGTTTTCACACTGAAAATCTAATTATCTTTATAACAATTCCCCCTTTGGCATACTGAGGGGCCGCCCAAATAGCAATAAAGATTAATATTTTGCCCCTGGATATAGCATTCTCCAAATATTTTCAAATAGTATTTCTGGTTGATTAACACTTACACTATATGTTTTCATGATTTTTTACATTGACTGATATGACCTGTATATTCAACCTGAACTGTTATTGTATTAAGTTTATCTCTGTTTTATTGAAAAATATAACAAACCCATGTTATTCTTTGGTTGCAGTATGGTTTGGATCGCGAGCGTTGTGAGGAGGAATTGTCGCAGAAGACACACATCCACCATGGTGGATATTTGGGCCCCCGGGGGAGGGCCCTGGCTTTCCCTCCCCTTTAATTTGCCCCCAGAGTCACCTCCCCCATCCGGACAGGCATCCCACCAACACCAACAACACCTGTCATCACCAGCAGCACAGCTGTCACTCCCGTTCCCCCCCAACCCCCAAAAATGCCACCCACCATGTGTTTGGTCCCCTGCAGTCCAGTGGCTACCTAGTGTACAGCTATGGCCCGGGAATGGTAGCAGGACCAGGGCCAGTGTACACTTCGCCCAATACAACTACCATTGCAACCAGCCCTGTTTTTTTCCAGCCACCAGTCAATAGTCCCGCTGGTAGGGTGGACCCTCTGTCTTAATGGGTTTTCCCAGGGCAGCGTTCAGCCTTCAAGAACCTGAAGAGGGGAAGGGGAGGGGCCAACACCCCAACTCCTCTGTGGCTCCCAAATCACGTCCAGCACACCTGTTTTACCTAACTCTGCGCCAGTTGTGCCTAATTCATATGATCCATTCAGTGCATGTGAAAATCACCCAGTCCTGCCAGAGCGACGCAGAAGTGCAGAAACCCAGTTCGATGGGAGAAGAGGACTCTTTTATAATGTACATAATCTTGAACAACATTTTGAAAGACTAAATGATAGTGCACATCATTCCCCAACTCCCCCACTCAACAATACCATTGACTCACTTTCT
>NC_051414.1:2747738-2749499 GCF_015228065.2 Penaeus monodon
TGTCAGTCGACCCCCCCCAGGTCCGAGACATGTCTCATCTATATATTTAACCCCTGTACTTCCACATGGCGCTCACCATATTCCTGGGCCTCCTTCAAGTGATGGCACAGTGTCAGTTTGTGGTCGGTCTTATACTTCTGTAAACCTTCAGCTAAGACAACCGTCCACTGATCCTCAACCACCTATTCAAATCCGCAGTAGCGGTTCTTCTTTAACTTACTCCACTTCTTCTCTTGATCACCGCCATGGTTCACGCTCTTCCCTTCAGATATCCATAGGTCCCACTGGTGGCACTATCTCCGCTATGCGTACAAACCTTGACAATAAAAATTCCCAGGCCAACACAGCGTTCCACATCCAGTACAGCTCAGGTGCAAATGGTGGTTCCACTCCCACTGGGGCAGCATTCCCCACAACTGAAGATATAGTGGGGCAGGAGGGGGTACAAGGCCAGACAAGGCGCCCACAGACATGGTACATGTCTGACCCTCCACCAGCAGAGTCCAGACCACGCAAGTCATCACTACCAGAGTGTGTGGGGCCCCCTGTGTCCTTGCACCCCCTCCATTACCCCCCTAGTACTGATGCCCCACTGGGTTACTCAGAAGGAGAGCCTGTCTGGGCAGTGCCACCTGCCAGGCCAGACATGGCCTACACTCAAGGTATAGCAGCATGTCCTGGTGCTGTGTGTCCCCTCTCTCTCCCATTGATGTGCTGCCTGACTCCACACTCACACAGCCCCACCACCTGTCCACTGTACTGTGGGGGCTGATTCTCCCAACTGTGTTGATGGGTTGCCCTTAGAGTGAAAACCCTCTAATGTTAGTTAATGTGGCTACTAACTGATTTTATACCATTTTTTCCCCCACGTGTGTAAAGTAGTATGGTTAGCTGGCTGTTAGATGTTCAGTAACAAAGATATGAGTAATATTGTGTTTGGCTGTGTTGGGAATTTTTATTGGTTTTCTATTAATATATATATTTTTTCCTTTTTTTGGCTCATTACCTGATGTGGCTTTTACTTGTTCAGATGTTTCCTTAATCTCTTGTTGAGTGCCTGCAGATGATTTGGTCTCAGCATGATGTTCATGGATTTAGAGAGAATAAGTCTTCAAAGAACATTATTATATACCATACCCTTTTTTCCTTCTTAATGATTTTTTTTCACAATATGGAAAATATGAGAATAATGTAGATTCAATACCTTTCTTAGATTGAGGAAATACTACACTATGTAGATGGATAAGTAAAACTTGATGCTGTATGTTTTAAGACTCCTGTTGATCCACAGGAATACAGTAATCAGAGCCTGATGAAACAGAAACAGTTTAGCTGTATTATTTAATGAATACATTTTTATGATAAAGGTTTCTTGCTTAAAATAAACTGTACTATGAAAGGTGTGATTTTAATTCCACACATCTTTTATCAAAATGCTTTCCCCATTCAAGGTTCTATAATATTTGTTTTGCAACACCCCTGACAGCGCTAGTGCAGGAACAGACTTTACGCAAAGAAAAGTTGAATGCAGAGCTGGCGAAACAGATAGAAGAGAAGGGTAAATTAGAAAAGGAGGTAGATATGATGAGGCGGGAATTGGAATGGCGCGAACGACAACGGAAGCAGAATGCAGACAGAAACACGAAGGTAAGAACATTCAGCTTTGGTTTCCATTGAAATTTGATGCCTTGCAATTGGTTGATTTGTTTGCTTATTTGATGATGAGAGTTTGTTATGATTTATTAGTAAACTTCATAAGAC
>NC_051414.1:2749554-2750222 GCF_015228065.2 Penaeus monodon
ATTATTATATCTTTGAGTGTTTAGGGGATTCAGGAATTTACTCTTCTTTTCCTTTTATGTTGGTTTTCAGATAGAGATTTTTTTGACAATAAACATTATCATTTTGTAGCAATGAATTACACACTCCTTCAGAAGAATATTCTGTTCTTAAATTAATTGGTTTGTGAAATGGGAGGATCACTGTATGGAAAGATTGGGCCCCATAGAGAGATCAGTTGCTTACCCACAACAGAGTAATACAGTACGTGATAGACAATATGCGAATAATGTAGGCACCACTGTAAATATGGTTGTACTGAGATTAGTAACTTAACTTTGAATAAGGCTATATGAACATATCATTTCTTTTGCATGTATATGTATTTGTACCTTTTTTCCTTGCTGAAATGATGAGAACCTGGATGTCAAAAATCCTACTAGGAAGCTTCCCTTTGAAACAGCTATTACTACTGTCTTTTACATAGAAGTGTAGATTTGCATATGCAGTTTAAACATTCTGGAATTTTATTTTTGTCCTCTTCTTTTCCAGATGATAGAGGATGTGCAGCAAGAAAATCAGAGATTACAGTCCGAATGTTATGAAATGGAAAATAAAATTTTACGATTAGGTAAGAACTAAGGCATACAGTTGACAAGTTACTTTATTTTAACAGGAATACAGTTAGATG
>NC_051414.1:2750775-2751451 GCF_015228065.2 Penaeus monodon
GCAAGAAGCTGATTTCTCAGGAAAATGAATCTCATATATGAACCTGCTTTGTTTCAGCACCTGAATTGGAACCAGAATACCCCTTACACGTACCCTCAAATCTACCCTTCAATGAAGCCCCACTCATCCCCCAGCTTACCAGTAAGTATTCTCGTGCCGTCAAGATATTTCGAGACATTTTGGCTTCACGACTGACAGACCCCAAGAAAGAGAGAGTGGAGGAGGCTAGGAGGCAGCAGATGCTAAATGAGGATGTAAACATGGAGATCATTGTGGAGGATTGGGACAGTAAGCAATTCACAGAAGATATCGGTAGGATTAGGACCCTGTAGCGAGATGTTTTGTGTATTGTGGGGCTTGATGTAGGTTGGCTATGAAGGCTTCCCAGTGTAAAAGGGATTTATTGTTATTGTAGCAGGTGTTGTATGCCTGTGGAGGAGAGACCAAACTGAAGTATGTAATAGCTATATGATGTTTAATATAGGTGTGTACTCTTGTGCTAATTAGGTCATCATATTAACAGCCTAGGCAATTCCCCACTTAAAGATTAACTAGAAGTGGTAAGAGAACTTGATTCTTATATTGGCCTTAGTTTGAGCAAAATGTATTTTTGATTGGTTGTAATTTATTATAAATTCATAAGGAACAGTTGCATTTGAAAAAAAAGTTTTAAAGT
>NC_051414.1:2755760-2758569 GCF_015228065.2 Penaeus monodon
TGGGGTTTTCATCCCTCCGACCAGACCTGCTCTGCCTCCGCCTCTACCTCCGACATCAGTACCCAATCATGGCTACTGCGTAGTCCAGGTCAGGTTTTTCCAGTTTGTGTATGCAGTTTATATGTACTTATTTATCTAGACATATTGAATTTGAAAATTGAGTGTCATCAACTTTTTTGTCTTTCAGATTTTCCTGTATTGCAGTTTCTCTTTTTCATTTCATTAGATATGTTTCACACTAATGCTGATTTGACCCCATTCATCTTTTGCCTCTTGGTGGACAGGGAGTGCCAGGAGATACAGTAGATGAGGTGGGCCCTAAGTGGGCATGTACCAAGTGCACCTTCATCAACCACCCTGACATGAACAAGTGCGAGATGTGCGACTACCCACGCTTCACCATAGGTACGGCCCCTTCCAACCATGCAGCTCACCCCCCCAACCACCAGGGCCCTTGCTACTGTCACCGTCACCATACTCCAGGTTCTGTTGCGGGTTCCATAGGGGCAGCTGCGGCTTACTCACCTGACCGCCCTTACTCATCACTCCCACTTGCTGCTGACAAACCGAGTCTTGCTAATATCCTCAAGGAAAAGCTTATAGGGCTGCGGGACCGCTCTGATAGTGTGTGAGAGGGACAGAGCCTGAGCTTTTGCTCTGTGCATATGCCATCAAAGTTTGTTTTACCTTGTATTCATTCTTGTGTGTCCCACCCAGCCTGTAAAGAGTACTGTATGCTTCATGTATTTGACAACAAAGTAAATGATATGCATTTTGGCATGATTTATTTTTATTATTGTCCAAATGGAAATATAACTATTATCAAGGAACATACAGTATTTGATGAATGCTTGGAATTAATTTTGTCTCATACGTTAAAATGACGTGCAGAATGGTTAATGTATAAATGTTATGTGCATTAGTATATTCTATAATCTAGACTTGTGGATGACTAACAAAAATTGCTAACTTTTTTTATGAATTCAGGTTGTCATTTGAATGCATTTTCAATTTCACACATAAGCAAGTCATTTTGAAAATACAAAAGTTTTCTTGGAGAGAGGAGACAGTCTAGTATGATAATAATACTGTTCCTCATTTCAAGAATTTACACTTCTTTGTATTATTCTGCTTGTTAAAATGTTGTCGTGCAGACTTTATCTCTGATAAGCATAATGATTGTTATCATGTTCACTTGTTTTAATGGCATAATTTGCACTAGAATTGCATATTGCAAGTTCTCAATATATTAGTATTGGAATTAAATGCTGTATTTTACATATATTGATCAGGGAAATGAGTTCTAATTTAGTTCTGAAGGAAGCTTAGTACAATTTTCAGGCAATAAGCACATGCAACTATTTTTAAAAGTATTATGTAAGATTTAGATATTTAATTGATAAAGATAATTTTATTTTCAAGTTTCACTGTAGCAATATCAGATTCTGATATATATTAATTTCTTGTCAATTGTGGAAGAGTTCCTTGCAGTATTTTATATAATTTTGTTGATGAGTATTGCCCAAAAATTTTACTGAAGTAAATGGCAGTTGTGGAGAATGAAAAAGCTGCCATGGTGATATAGTTAATAGTCCATATTTTGCACCAGACTGTTGGTCTTTTTGTTTCAAATTTTACTTATATCATTGCATTGAATAACTGGGCAATTAAGACTATGAATCTTCAGGAATTAGACAATAAATAATACACAAATTATCTGCTTCTATAGTCTTTCCACTGGATGATTTTGAAAGGATGGTGTGCTCTCATAAGATTACTCCCATGATAACACTGGTTTAGGTGTTACTAATTCTTCCCTTAATTACATACATATTTATGTTGTGTTGTAATAACCTGAAACAAAGGAAAATATTCTTTTGGATCTAATGCTTGAGAAGAGATGGAAGGTAAGATTATACTTTGCATTTTAAGCATTCATGCACTGTGAACTGTATATTGTGTCCTATCCCTGCATCATGTACTCTTTCTACGTAGCACAAATTCATGTGATCAAAGAAAGATTTGGAAGACTATTGTACCTTGCAAGTGAACTTTATTTCAGCCTTTTAGATTGGCATTGTAATGTATAGAGGCAGTATAGTTATTAATAGTTTGTGAAGGAAAACACTAGTTTTTACCTTGAAAGAAACTATATCTGTCATTGCTTTCAGAAGTGATTAAGGCTTGATATTGTAGAGCAGATCGAATGTTCATGCAGTATTTTACCCAGTTACAGTAACATTTGGCAACGAGTGAAAAAGCTTGAGAATTATACAAATGAAAATGGTTAACACTGCATCATGAATTTAGTCATATATGCATGTCTAAATATATTGATTATGAAGCAATAGCAAGACTCAATGTGGAGAAAATTGTTTTTAATCACATTTACACATCTGCTAAGTTTAGATTATCTGTTCTTTGGTGATTTGATCAAATTTTGTAGAATTGATGTTCATTATAAGTCCTGGTTATAGATGAGTTTTGATTACAACTGAGAAAATATAATTGAAAGCTTGCCATAACCATAGGTGGCAAACCTTCTCTGAATTTTTTCAGTTGAATGGTGGGCAAGTTGAGGAATATATTTCATGTAAATGGATGTAAAGAACAAAGAGTTCTATTTAGATATTTAGTTTTTTGACTTGATAACTGAAATATTTTCTGTACTGAAAGCAAGAAGTTATTGACTTTCCCATTAATATTCTTTTTTATCATACTCACATATATGATGAATATTAAAGGAACTTGCTTAGAGATCTAGGCAAATGGTATTCACAGTCAGATTGGGTTGTTGTTAAAAAAAAAA
>NC_051414.1:2758615-2759434 GCF_015228065.2 Penaeus monodon
TTCCCCAAAGTTCAGCCACATTGTCTTGCCATTGCTCAAAGTACCTAATTTGTTTAAAGTGCAAGGTTTTCATTTCTCTACTTTCATTTCTCAGGAGAATTGCAAGATATTCATATACAAGTTAGGCACCAAAACTTCCAATCTCCACGTAAGCCAGAATTGCATGCCCCGAATGGCGCCTTTCTGCTTCCCTCCTAGCCAGCACACTGAAGATAATCATATTAATATCCATGTGGAAATGTCTTAAAAAAAAAGAGAGAAATTGTTGTTTTTATTTATATAAGTCAAGACCATTTTAGACGAAGGGTTAAATTCCTTGGTGTGATGTGCAGTGATGAAATGAGATGAATTATTAGTCACTAACAGGTGAATCCTGTCATCACTCATATGGAACTTGGTCTGATACAGTGATGAACCACTCTGGGACGGAGAGGTTATGATTTCATGAAATTTTATTTGAAGTTAGATTCTGAAGGTGACTCTTGTCTGCTCTCTGAATATTGATTGCAAAATCTGTACTACATGAAAGGACAGAAATGAATACTATATCAAATCAAGCAGTTTTATATATAAATGATTTTAAAAGTTTATATGCTCAAGGAGAAGCACAGGTCGCTGCAGGAGGCAAGCTGTGATATCTAACTCATAATAACAATACAGAGTATTAATAAGATGTGACATCTTTTCCTAACTTCATAACATGTTTATTAATATAGGAGGACTAAATACAAAGGTGTCTGGCTTGCAGGGAGAATAAAGGTTCCATTTACCATTGACGTTGATGGGTAGCTAAAGAACATATTAGCTTTGATACTTGAC
>NC_051414.1:2759474-2760290 GCF_015228065.2 Penaeus monodon
CTACTCTTATAATATGATTATAAGAACATGTTTAAATAGAAATAACTCAACTTGATAAGATGAATACTTGTGAATTAAGAGCTGGGAGATTTTTCCCTTTTATGTTTTGAGATATTTTCCTTAAATTACACTGTCATTAACATCTAAACATTGTCTTGCTCCTGAAGTGGCAATAAATGAGATGATATTCTGTTCATGAAATCAGAGATTTTGCATGTATTTTGGAAGCTGTGCTTTGAATGCATGTGGTTATTGTTTGCCTTTAAATACATTTTATTTTGTCTAGTTTAAAAATCATGTGACACCCTCTAATCAGTTACGTTGGGTAAACCAGTCCTACGCAGATGTATATGAAGTTAAATTAAGGGCTGTCAACCCCATACTATACAGAATAATGTGATGGTAGTTTGGCAGCATTTATATTCATTGTACAGATATGACTTCAAACTGGTTTCCTCAGCTTTTGAATTGTTTAGTGGCACATGACTCTCTTTCCTGCAGCATTGCCATTATGTAACATGGGTTTTCTAACAGAAACTTAATAATATAGATTTATTGAAGAATGAGACAGAATGGAGCATGAAGGACTGGTCTTCTTCTTGCGCAGATTGTTTGATCCCTTCCGCTGTGATCAGCTCATCCATCCAGTAGCAGGATGTTACCTAATGATGTGACTGTCCTTCCCCCCCCCTGTAATGGAGTAGGATTTTAATGTGATAGCCTATAGAATGTCTTTCCATAGCAGCTCCCCTGTCTGTTATTTGACATAGGGAGACGTTTTACCTCAGTTTGTACATGGTTTTATTATACTGGAAT
>NC_051414.1:2760654-2761132 GCF_015228065.2 Penaeus monodon
TCTGGACTGCAAAAGGCAAAGAGAAGAGAGGAAGTGTGTTTGTGACTGAGAATGTAAGGTTAAGATTTAACTGCACAGATACAGAGAAAAATATGTACATGAAATGTAGTCTAGTCTTGATAATAGACAAATCTAATAATGTTAAGAGTCCTTATTGCTGAAATATCAAGTAAATTTTGTTATACTTTCTTAAACTTGAAAAAGAAAACTCCTTTTAAAGAATTATGAAATTCTGTAATAAATTTGTTAACTCAAAATTTGGAAATCAGGAGAATAGATACTCCAGATGATCATTTGTTTGTGATGTACATATCTCAAAATGCATTCACTGAATCACCTAAAATTTCCCTTAAAAATCTAATTATGCATTTCTCACTGAATCATTCCATGCTTAATGGGGATATGCATGTGGTATGGCAGCAGTCAAAACGCCTATCAGTGTAGCACTCAATGATGGAAGCTGCACCACCATGTTTCC
>NC_051414.1:2761156-2761340 GCF_015228065.2 Penaeus monodon
CTCCTGTCTGCTTGCTCACTAACCACCTACGCTCTCTTGACATTCTAGGGTCACAAGAGTATCCAGGCTGGGCGATGGTGTAGGCTTCCCTCTCGCTCCTTGCCCCAGCCCCCTCTCTCGGGTACAAAGGTATACATGCACCTAGATGTAGTTGTACACATTTAATTGATTGCGATGAAGACTT
>NC_051414.1:2761417-2764114 GCF_015228065.2 Penaeus monodon
TATGTCTGTCTTATCTTATTCTTATCCATTGGCTTCTGTCTCTTCTACTGCTTGTCATGTCTTGTGCTTCATCTTCTTTTTTTCAGTTTCCTCTTCTAATGTGTTTTACTTACTGTAAATGGTCTTTCTTCTTCTTTTCTTTTTCTTGCTTCTTTTTCATTCTCTTCTATTTATCTTCCTTTTTCTTTATCCTCTGTACTTTTCTGCACATTGTACGGGCAAAGACTCCTTTCTCATTGACACTTGTACAGTTAGCTTTTGTTTTCTTGTTTTTATTATGATTTACTAATGACTTTATTTAAGTATTGAGGTCCTTGATATTTTAAAAGTGACTGCCCCTTTCAGATGATTAGAGATTGTTTATAAGGAATCACAGATAACGGTGTTGCTGCACTGTGATAATGGCACGGATATTCTTTTGCCTTTTACTAAGCATAGTATTTTTACTAATAAGATGCTATTATGTAGAGTAACCTCAGTTTTAGCTGTACCTCACAAAAACTATGAAAATATATGTTCATTTTAAAAAGTTGTATACAAGTAAATATTCTGCCTTACTGACTACTCAGTACATTAGGCCTGAGATAAGATTAAGTCATGCAATATTTAGTTTTACATATAATAAACTACAATTTAGGGGTGTATTTTATGTTTATACAATAGGATAAAATACAATAACTTTTACATTCCAGTGTACAGCATTTTAAGCATAAAAAAAAAAATCACATAATAACATCCACATGGCTGTTCTTAAGTTACTAGTTTAACCAATTATGTTTATTTTTTTTACCATTTTTCACAGTTTCACAGTTTTTATTTGTGGCATGTATTAAATCAGTAACCTTGGTGTTGTTCTTTTAGAATTTTTTTTTTTTCTGTTATTATTGTTCTTTGTCAATAGGAACAGTCCTCATCCTGTTCATTTTATATGTTATATTAGTTTCCTTAAAAGGGGGCATCTGGTTGGAAGTTAAAAATAATTGGATATGTTTTGTTTTAGGATATGCTATACTTATAATGTAAATATCATGAGCAGTTAATGAAAAGATTTGAGTAATAGTACATTTTTTGAGATTGAAAACTCAAAGAGTAGATGTTTGAGATGTATAAACATTTTGAATAAAGTTTATGCCATTCTTTGAATCTCTGGAAGAATACAATACAATATTTTATTCCTAAAAGATTTATTTTGAGATTTGAAGCTTCAGAGTTTTCTTATTAGATTTCTTGCCATGTATTATTTTTTCTTGAACTCTAAGCATTACTTACTAAAATTATTTTATCAGATCCATGCATGGATATGCCTGCCAGTGCATTCCAGTTTATGGCAAGAAGGAGAATGGCTGACTGCACCTATTTTTATATGCATGTAAACCACCTTATCTTCCTTCCTGTGTGTGTTGAGGGGGATTCACCTCCCCTACCTCTTTTAATATTTGTTTTGCATTGAAAACTTCCAGATACAAGTCTCATGGCTTTTTTTTTCAGGCTTTTCCAAAAATATTACTAATTTTCCAACCAGACACCCCCTTAGGTATATTTAGATATATATTATATTCCTATTAAGTTTTGATAAGCCTCACAATATACCATGTTCTTTTGTTGTATATATTGTATTTTTGTACTGTGTTGTATGTTCATATTTGCAGTTTAACTGCATGCACATACAGATAAAATTGTTGTGTGAATGTAATCACCTAAGTTTGTATAACTTTTGTTAACTTATGCATGTTATTGTTTGTTTTACATTTGTTATTTGTAGGTCAGGTTTATGTACTAGGTTTTATGTTATTGAATTCTGGTTAGGCTTGCCTGTGCTAAGGCAATGTCAAGACTAGTGGAATTAACAAAAAATCACACATGTTCACAACTTACCTCATATGTGGCAATGTATATACAAAAAGCATCAGGGTTTCATTATGTAAAATGGTTCAAATATGATAAATGACTTCAGGATACACTGCTATATAGGTTATTTTATATAATGACATATTTGCATGCATGGTTTGATACTTGATAATGGTTATTACTTTTAATGTTGCACCCAGGGGACCTATAACCACGGAGTTGGCCAAAGCACATGCTCGTAACGCTTAAGTAGCCATAAGTTAGATTGCGCAGTGCTAGTTTGGTGATTTTAGATATTGTTTGCCATGCATCCTCATTTCTAGGGGCTTTATTTACAAAAGTATGATGTATGAAGACAGTGTAGTCCACTGTGGTGAACATAGCTAGTTACACTTGGGCACACTTGGGCAAAAGACTTGGCTGTTGAATAAGCCATAATACCTGGGTGAAATAGGTTAATGTATAATTGGGCCAGAACTCATCTTTGACCCAATTGGGATTAGTGTTAATAGACCTGAATAATTTAAGGAATTCACTAGCCTTCTGATAGATTTAGTATTCACAGCAAAACAATGCTCTTTAGTGTTCATCCCACAATTTTAATTCATCATATAGAGAACATATTGACTTATGCAAATACTTCTAGAGATGTGACACAATGGCTCCTCTGTGTATTCTTTTACTTCATTAGTGTTTGACTTGAAAACACAATACCTAAGTTTTGTTAGATTCACATTCTTATTAGAAGGGAATCTTAAACATTAGTTGTGTTGTCCATTGTTTATTCATTAAGATAAGACTTTGTGTGGAAACTCACCTAGGACCATTTTATCCCTTTCTTGTGTGATG
>NC_051414.1:2764146-2765341 GCF_015228065.2 Penaeus monodon
TAGTTTTTATTTATTAAAAGTCCACTTACTTCTTCTATCATGATATTCTGAGTGATGTGTTGCAATTACGCTGTTCTAAATATGGTAGTGTATAGAAGAGTATAGGGAATAGTTACAAAACATCTTTGCATATGCTGTGCTTAGGATATGGGTAAAAAGAATAGGCATGAGATACTCTTCATTACTCAGTGTAAAGGAAACAGCATTCATAATGGTTTTTAAATATTGCACTGTTATAGGGTTATGGTTATGGTGTAAGGGTTATGTAAAGGAAACAGTTATTCATAATGATTTTTGAAATATTGCACAGTTATAGGACTAATATATTAAGCTAGTGAGTATTAAATATACCAGCATTAGACTTTACATTATGCATTTTTAAACTACTTTTATGAATATCAATTGAACCATGATAGTAAAAGTGTATTAATAGAAATGTACAGAGTTTGGTAAACATATACAGAAATAAACTTATTCCTGGCATGTTAGAAGTAAAGAATATTAATTGTTATAAAAATCATATATTTTTTATTAGGACGTTTAGTAATTTTTTATTCTTATCTCTTCTACATGCTGTCTTTATTACTTTGATGTAACTCCGAACATGGATAGAAATGGGCAGAAATCAAACAAATTCATGCATTGTTCTTTGCTTTCTTATAACTGAACTGCTATTTAATCACTCTTTTCTTTATTGGATTTTGAGGTTTATGAAATATATAACAGTGCTGTATAAATTAGATTAATGTGGTGGCGGCCTCTCATAAATTTGTTACGTATATATGCATGAAATCTAAATGAATTATAATCATTACATGATATATTGCATAATAAAAGGAATAGTCAGGAAAGGAATGGTGTTGCAAATATGTATTTATAATCACTCTTACACATAGAGCTTGAATCTGAAAGTTAGATCAAGTGCATCTGATTGATTTTGTGAATCAAAGGAAAACATTTCTCTGATATTTGAATAGCCCAATATACAGGCAGTAGTGACAAATACATCAGATATTATAGATGGTAATTGTCATTATTGCCTGTATATTTGGCCATTCAGTTTATATTGACAATGGTTTCCTATGTGTTTAATGAAACCTGACACAGTTGAAACGCTAGGCTGCCAAGGGCACAATAATTCAGCTCAAGTATGTGGCTGTAGTAATGGCATGAAACGTAGTTGATAGGAGTTGCA
>NC_051414.1:2765375-2767614 GCF_015228065.2 Penaeus monodon
CTGTATATGCATTACATAATTTAATGGGGAAGAGCAGCGTGTGCCATAAGGAGCTTAAAGTTGATTTGGAATTACAGGATGTAAGGGTTATGAATTCAATAGATGCTAAATAGTATTAGTTATTTCTAGAATTCAGATGCTGATTTTTTGTGGGGGTTTATATAGATCAAACAGTTTTTCTCATATGAGTTTGTTATTTAAACAAGAGAAATAGTAGAAAATACATATTTTGCATGAGTACCACTCAGTAGCTCTGACAGATTCCATCTGTAGCAGATTAGTATCATAATCATATACAAAGCATGTACCTCTTATGTTCACAATATTTAATATTTTCAGTGCCTCCTTTTTCAAAGTAAAATAAATTTTCATACTATTATATATCCTAAATGTTCAGTTTTAGTAGTTATTTCACATCGCCATTTTGTGTATTAGGAAAACTTTTTAGACCAGTTTAGAGAACTGATATACCTGGAGTGCTTACATGACTTATGTTTGTTCTGTTATTGTTTTCGTTTTTTAAATTTTTTTTGTCCAAGATATTTTTTTTTTTTGGTACACATATACAGGTATTTAACATATATTGTTTCACTTGGTTTTGTTTTATGTTTTAACGTTAGTTTTATGTGCCTGTGATGATAAAAAGGGGATTTCTTGTAAATTATTCATTTTATTTCAGCACTGCAAACGTGTAAAAGTAAAAACGATCTGATATGTAACTGGTCCTTTACATGCTGCAAGAATTTCCATGAATTTTTAATTGGACAGTTAATTTTCTTTGTTTTCCTTAATGTGTATTTTTAGTATTTTGCATGAATAATCACTCTTGTGTGGTTTCATTGATTACACTCATTCACTTATTACTACAGGAGTTCAGTTTGTGTGATTTTGCATGCATGTAATTTAATCCTCTCGTTAAACATTTTGATTTAAAGGAGATTGTGGGTAGAGTAGTAGAGGTAATGCATGAAGAAGACGCCAGTTTATACCCCACTCACCACAGTAACTTCAATTTCTTTTTACTGATTTTTGATGAAGATTAATACACTAATCTGTTAGTAATTGGATTTTTTTTTAAAAGAGGAATTTCATGGTGAAAATGAATTGGTAAAAGGCACAGGAAAAATATTAACTTGTTGATTCTTCTAACATTTCAGTGAGAGACCTTCCTTAGCACTGTTTCTGTGGCAACACTTCCATGAGAACCTGGGCCTCATCTTCCAGCCTTAGAAGATAAAAATGTGCAGCTTACGTCTTCCAGACTCTCTGTGCTGTGAAAAGCTGTGGGAGCATGAGATTTTCTGGCCTTGTGCATGCAACTGCCATGGCCCAGAGTGTGTGTACTGTAACGACAAATTATGGATTTTATATACACCATCTCTTGAGGAAATTGCTCAATTCCCAGTGATAAGCGATACATTTTACTCTTTAAAATGCTATATAATCATACATTCAAAATATATTTATTTTGTACTGAACAACCATGATATCTGAAGTCTATTATGGCTGTGTGACAGAATAATCCTTGGAGTAGATGATTTTCAACACTTGTTTTCCCCATCAAAGTTATGAAGTTCAGAATACTACTAAATGAAGCCAGATATGTTCAAAGTCCCTAAAATCCAGTCTAAGAAAATGAGAATATTCAGTGACTCATAAATGCTCATGCTTGAGAGAAAGATTTTATGACACATAGCACTGCATGCATCAGCATCTCTTACTCTTGCACAGACAGAAGACTTGTGATCGAAGACTCAAGACACTGATAGCACATCATTTCATAAAGAGACAAAGGAAATAGATAATCTAAACTCTTTTAAACTTCAGCATGAGCAGCAGTCACTTTCGTTTCTGTGGAATTATGTACAATAATCAAGAAGGTTAGAATATGGGAATAAAACCAATGACTTCCACTGATTGCAGTGATTGCTATAATTCTGTGCAGCTCTTTGGAATTTATTCAGGATAAAAAATATATATATGTTTATCAATAGATTCCAAGTTATGTCATGGTTTGGTTGTGATATTTGATGAATGATTTCCATTGCACATGTATTGACTTGCTCTATTGGCAATAACTGTACTATAATTTCTGTATATCATAGAGGATGAAAGACAGTGGTCTTATCTACTATACTGGGAAGTCAATAGAAGTTATGTAATCAATCCATTATGCTGACTATCATTCCATGGGCCAGAGTAGATTTGCTCTTCTTTTCTTTAAATATTGATGTTAACC
>NC_051414.1:2767638-2768380 GCF_015228065.2 Penaeus monodon
ACCTAAGCACCTCTTTGATGATGAAGTACACTATTTTTTTGCGACTGTATTTTAAAAATCATACTGCCCTTTGTGTATATTGAAAGACAATGCATGGAAAGCTCTGGCCCTTTTATTTGTTTAGAGTATAACAATTTGATTGTGAATTTCAAGACTTCGGGGAAATATCTGCATTATATTGCTGGCAAACCAAAGAGATTTAACAGTGGCCTATTAAAACACTATAATACAGATTGTATGTGAAAAAAGATAATAAATATAGGCTTATTAAACATAATAAAAAATAGACTTAAAGCTATTCAGTCATGTGGAAACAATTATGCCTTTGTTGTGTCACATCTTTATAATGATCCTTTTCATTACTGTACTTTGTGGTCTGGAATAGAATATATACCATTACCTAGTGAAATGTTTACCTTTGAAAAGAAAATGCACACACAAAAAAAAAAAACTTATTTTGACCTGCCCTCCATCATGAATCTACAAAAGGCAACAGTACTAGTCTAGCACTGCATGACAATGTACAAGAGGCTGGAATTTTTACATTCTTCTGCCTCACAGGGACACAGAGTTGCCATTATTTCTGCATTGAATACCACAAACACGACTGTATAATGCCAACAAATGATGTACACTATAATATTGTCAGTGATTATTAAAGTATAATTTTATAAGTGTTTTCTTTGTGTCCTTTCAGTTAAAGTAACAAATTGAGAGCTTAGATTGGTTTCATATGATGTCA
>NC_051414.1:2768408-2768961 GCF_015228065.2 Penaeus monodon
TTGGGGTGAGGGGGCTACAAGAAAGTGGGCTGTCATATGGATGCAGGTTGAAATTTCTAATACAAAGTTAGCCTATACTTGTAAAACATTTTTGCAAATATAGCATCTTAAAATGTGTGAATATTGCTGGTATAAAGGGGTTAACTGTAGCTGGATAGTATTCCCACTTTTCAACTTATGAATTTACACACTGGAGCATGTGTACTGGAGTGGAGGTGAAGTACAGCTCCAGTAGAATTAATTACTATAAAAGCTATAACCAGAAGGCAGGAAGAGACAGTTTGGTGCTAGAGTATCATTTAAGTTGAGTATCTTCCCTTGAAGATTTGGATTATTAGTCACATACACACAAAATAATAATAGGATGGTATCTTTACTAGTTTCCCAATATACAGTACTAACTTATAAAGTAAATTTAAGGACACCTACTACTACATAAATTAAAATGTGCTAATGAAGGATACTAATTCAATCAGTTAATTCAAAGGTTACCCAAAATGACTCGAGAGAGCACTATATCAAATGCCAACTAAGGTGCATTACATAAAATCTG
>NC_051414.1:2769496-2769953 GCF_015228065.2 Penaeus monodon
GATACACCTTGTAAACCTCCCTGGTAATATGTACTCAAATTAGGAACCAGTCACAGCTTGTAAGCTCCTAGAATATGTGGAATTTTGTTGTGACCTGTCCACAAGATCAAACAGTGCCCAGTGGACTTTGCCCATTTACCAGTCAAAGCTTGTGTCATAAATGGGGGTGCTGATGTCTGGCAGGGACATTCTATCCATATTTGGCAGCAAATGGTAATACTACCAGGTATACAGCCTATATGGTGATTTCCCTTGACCCTGGGCCTGGACATGGGTGTGCCAGTCAATTTTGCTCAAACAACATGCATTAAGCAAATGCCTATTGGACAGTGCTCAATCATGTGGACAGGGCTTTAGCCTTGTCCATTTCAGAACCTGGGTAATCAATTATAAATCATCATCCTAAAATGTCAAATTTTCCTCATTCAAGTAAAGATAAGTAAGATACAACTTGGAC
>NC_051414.1:2769999-2770973 GCF_015228065.2 Penaeus monodon
TTACTGTTGTGCTTTCTAAGTTCCTCCGGTACTGATACTTGTACACAGATACCATGCAATTTACAGAAAGAGGAAGAGTAAAACTACCAAGGTTCATCCATATTATTTATAACTTTATTCTTAGCATTATCAGTTTTCCAAATTGGTCATTTGTTCACATTCATCCAGACAAACAAGACACTTGCAAATATAGCATTCTATAAATGCTGCTTTGACAATTTTCATTCCACTTAAAAAAACAAAATATTGGAAAAGTAATCAATATACATGAACCATTCCATATAAAAAGGTCCAGCACAGAATATATGTGAACAGGCCAGAAAAGAGGCCACTGGTGAGAAGAGACTGTCGACTGACAAAATACTGCTGCCACTTTGACCCTGCTTTCAAAAGCAGCATTAGCCACAGTATGAGACCAGCCAGGAAGAAAAACAGGAAGCCATACAGGCCAGTCAAGCCCAGCATACCTGTTAAAATAAAAGCACTGTGGTTACAAGACACATTTTGTTCATTTATTTTTGACATTTTCTGGGGCAACAAAACATTTTTTTTTTTCTAAATTTGACATTTTCTGGAACAATCAAACGAAAATCTCTCACCATATATACAGAAATGAGCCAAATAAACACCATAAAAAAAAAAAAAGTTTCTTGTAAAGACAATCTTTCCACGTTTTCCTTCAAGACCTCTCTGCTTACCTGCTGTAGCTCCAGACAATGCAGCCATTGATGTTCTACAGTACTCAATCACAGCCAAATTATTACGGACAGCAGCATCACTATAAGCTACGATCTCCCCAGTCCCACGATCCACTCTGGTGCGCACTCTGCCCGACATCTTGAAATAAGTCTGAAAAAAGACAAGAGGAATGAGTCAAGTCATGGAGATACCTGTGATGTACAAACAAGAAAAGAATCCTGGCTTGAAGAATCATCCCAACTTTCTACAAAGAAATCAGATGTACATAACTAAAT
>NC_051414.1:2773199-2773635 GCF_015228065.2 Penaeus monodon
TCAGTTCTGAACAATTCAAACTTTATAGTATGAATAATATCCTGGTAATTCTTGAATACAGTACAACATCTGGCCAAGACTATGTCATACCAATGCTATGACCTCTGCACCTTTGGCACTCTGGCAAACACCAACAAACCTTAATTCTATAGTCAAATTTTATTATTTGTATGGGTGAGCTTATCTCATTTTTGACAATGGGTATTGATAAAAAACATTACTTAAAAATAGTTTTCTCTGTTATCTTGGGAAACAAACAATAATAGAAATAATATCTCTTATTCTTTACTATGTTTTCCAATTATTGGGTGAGGTTGTTGGGTCTGGCATGTTACACTCATGTTCCTGATGATTTTTCTTACCATGAATATGAGGTGAAGATTTGTTATCCTAGGTAGGGGAAAGGGGACTGCCTTTTTTGGGGGCAAAAACCCTG
>NC_051414.1:2774203-2774428 GCF_015228065.2 Penaeus monodon
AACTTTGAAATACACTAGTAATGGCTATGGTACCCAAAATAGAAATGGCGGTTTGTTGTTGTAACGAAGGCTGAAAACACACAAAATAAGGAAATCAACTAGAAAATGTATGTTTCATACAAAATGGCCACCCATACTTTTTCCAAAGTTACCAATTTTATATGTATACTTCATATCTACCCAGCAAGATACAGCTTGTACTCATTCCTTATTAGGTGGAGAGGG
>NC_051414.1:2774449-2775646 GCF_015228065.2 Penaeus monodon
TCAAGGAGGTGCACGAAATAAAACACACTAAGGAAAAATCCTTTGGCTCTGTCATAGCACAGTAGAGGAAGCAACAGTAATAGCTCGGGTCACAGCCATTGTAACATTGGAGGTGACGGTGGATTTCATAGCAACTTCTAAGAGATTGCTTTCTAAAACTCATGATCATATCTCACATACTCTTTGGGGATATTAGCTTAATATTCCTCACTTTCCGCAAGCGCCGGGATTCAAGCTCTACCAACATTCCTACAACACGTCTTGCTCCTCCCATATCAAAGGCCTATATTTTTTTTGAAACTACGATCCATAAACCAAAGGCTCCTCATGAATGCAAGTATTTAGTGCATGCAACAAACTACGGAAGATATTCTCTCTACCTCGGATAACTAATTGTCTTCAAGAACTGGAATTTAATCTGGAAATTTCAATAAACAATCCCAAACACGCTCTACACCAAGAAACAAGTAAACCATCCATTACACCGACAAACCAACCAATATTTACAAATCCTGCTCGAAGGAAGCATTCACCTACTGCTTTAAAAGAGAATAAAAGGCAAAAAAGGACTTACGAGACGCTAAAAACACAGAGAAAAACTTCCGTCTCGAGATCAGCTGGAAAATCAGCTGTTTGTTGACAATCCTCGAAGGACGTCGTCTGCGCGAAGGAAAGTTATCGTACAGAAGGATTCGTCATTTCCGTTCTTTCGGTTTGAAAACAGGACTTGTATTATGATTAGAATTAATGTTGATTAGGTTTAATTGCCATTATATTCGTTTGGGTTTATATGGGTTCATTATCTTCGCAAATATGAGGAACATAAATGCAATAATTATCGTACATCGGATTAGCTTTAGTCAGAAAAGTCTATTTAACAAGATTAGAAGTACTGCAACTTTGTTTTTAAGGGAGTTTAAGTGTTCAAAACAACAGGGAAGTTTCCGTGATCTGTACGAAATACATTCACTATAACAAATATCACAAATCTACGCATGAAACCTTTAGCTAGAGCATCTGAATTTCGTGACTACAAATCGATCTTCATAAGTTAGAGCATCTAAAGATGACGATGAAAGAAAACGAAATATATTTAAGACAAACAATTTTAAAGTATTTGTACTGTTTATATGCATTTATAAATGGATTTTGTTGAAGTGGCTCGAATAATTCCGAAAACAGCATGAGCGTATAGGC
>NC_051414.1:2776848-2777168 GCF_015228065.2 Penaeus monodon
CAGTCGATTAATTCACACGTTCCTTGCATGGTCTCGCATATCGGCATTGCAATGTTCTGATTGCTAATCGTGCCCGCGAAATATTGCACTCTGAGTTGTTTGGAAGCTAACATTTGCATTTTATCTCCGCTGTGAAAATGTATTTCTTAAGAATAGACTTACAAGAGGGCAGTGGATGGCAGCTTAACAGATCTAGGAGATTAAAAAAAAAATTCTTGTTAATTAACATCATTTTGTGATTTCCTTTGAAACTCGAGCGGCACGTAGTATGTAGGCCTACTCTTGCGAATCCATTGAAATTCTGATTATACTTACACGTA
>NC_051414.1:2777334-2777837 GCF_015228065.2 Penaeus monodon
TTTCCCAGCCATTTAGCACATCAAGAGGATCCAGTTTGTAAACTTGAGAAAGGACCACAGCACACCCATTGCACACAGTAAGGGAATATCAGTGTGTAGCGAGTGAAGCCATGTTTTTAGAACGCGATAATTCGGTTGGCTGTTAACTTGGATTAGTTGATCCAGCTTTCGATATAATTTAATAGCGATGACTAGAGGAGTAAAGGTTTAAGAAACATTAAAGAAAAAAAAAATGTTTGTGATCAGAAGTGAATTTATCTGTAAACTTTCGGAAAGGAAAAATAATTCGTATTTTTTTTTATTAGGAACAGTTAACATGACATTAAATTAAAATTCCTTAGTCAATCAAAAGAATATTAATGCTCAAACAAAGGAATAAAAACAGGAGACGTACAGATTTCATTAAAATCGCTTTAAACAGCAGTGAAACGTAACTGACGGAGGGACATCGCTGAGTGTTTGCTGTTCACTACTGAATGTTCATTTACGAGCTCCAAAACTGC
>NC_051414.1:2779200-2779565 GCF_015228065.2 Penaeus monodon
GGAGAATCGACGAAGCGGCCCTAGCGGCCGCCCGCAGACCGAGGAGCCTCGCCGCCGAGGACTCGGCTCCCCAAAGTTGCAAGTGACAGCGGAGAGCGGTGGGCCTCGCTGCGTCAGTGCAACTTCCCCTTTAAGTGGCATTTATCACTTTTGAGGCGGCGGGGCTGGTGGCTACTCCAGAGGCTTCGGCCGAGTTGGGAATATGCTTTACAATCCTAGTTTCTGCTCTTTAATGGCTGCTGACGCGGGTTAAACAAAGCCCGGGCGCTGCGGCGGCGAAAACGGGCGTAAACGCGACTTGTTGTCTTTTTTGTTGGGAGATCCTTTAGGGTTTCCGATGCGACGCGTCCGTTCTTATTTGGAAG
>NC_051414.1:2779652-2779966 GCF_015228065.2 Penaeus monodon
CCAGGAGAACATCCTTGTATTATCGAGCCAGACATCGAAAAAGCACCCAAGCCTGACACAATCACCCGGACGAAGATACAAAAGGCAATCATTAAAAGGCGTCGATTATCACACGTAGCCGGAGCCAGCGAAGCACAAGCGAGCGCCGTCTCGGCCTCTCGCGTTATCGCCTCCGAATCGCGCGCGGATGGCGTCCCGCTCGAAGCTAATCCTCCGTGAAATCTACAGGCGCCTCCCGATGACGCGCTGGTGAGGTCGAGGGCGAGGATGACCGTGTAAGGAGAGAGGCTTCACTTGCATCCTGATTGGCGGCG
>NC_051414.1:2780004-2780518 GCF_015228065.2 Penaeus monodon
CAGGCACAGGCGAAGGACGGAGGCGGACGGATGCGAAAGCTTTGGTCATATCGTCTTAATATTTTTGTAGGTCTCAGTTTTCGGTTAGAATAACATGTACTTCTTTTGAATCCGAACGTGGTGACGATAACCGATAAAAAAAGGAGATGATCACAGCAGTCCTACACTTAATCAAATCAAATAGACAAATCATTGAAATTATTCATTCTAATTCAACGCATTCACAACAGAGATTGTACCAGAGTATCAAATGCTTTTATCTCGTCATTAACGGGCAAGTTACGTGAACGGCTCCGTGACCCGGAGACCGACACAGCTCGCGGCGCAGACTGGGGCGTTTCTTAAGCCTGTTCGCTGGATGAGATAAATAGAGCATGACAGTCGCCCAAAGCATTCCTTTTGAGAGACAAGTAAGCTTTTTTTACACACTTTTAAGGCATCTACTTAATCCTAAAAAATGTGTCAATTGATTCTGCAGCAGCGGCGTGCGAGAGTATCTTCAGGTTTAGTAATA
>NC_051414.1:2781187-2781352 GCF_015228065.2 Penaeus monodon
GGAACGAAGTTTCATGTGAAGAAGAACTAGCATTGATAATTAGTCATTTGAATAACCGTGAAAAGAAAAAACGGAGGCGCTGTGTTTAAGTATCACCACGCCGAATGAAATGAGGGTAGACCATACCGTAGAGTTGTTGCACCTCTTTAAAACTAGTATGTTAGG
>NC_051414.1:2781806-2782573 GCF_015228065.2 Penaeus monodon
TGCTTAAAAAATGTTCACGCACACAGATCGGTCATGCATATAAGGAAGAACTTAGCCGCCCCGTAATTTACGATTGCGAGCAGCGGGATGAAATAAAAAAGTTATTCCCGAGCGACCCGCTTTATCTAGCGGCTTGCGTGTCCGCTAAGCACACTGCCGAAGCAAGGTAATAGCAGTTTATGAAGCAATAGTGTGAGGTCTTTTTCCCACGAGATTTAACCTTCCTTAGCGTGATTATAATGCTGCCTTATCACCTGCTTTGATTCGGTTTGCGGAATCTTTCATGGTTTGGGGGTTTAGTATCATTTTAACTGTGAATATCTGTTGTGAAATGAGTTTTTTTTTGCTGTTTATGATATCCATTTAGCCGTAAGACCAAGTGTCTGTAAATCTCGCAATATCGAGATATAAACTTTCATCATAAACTGTCATGTTACTCTTGTATTAGTTTTTTTTTTTAAATACTGACCATAAGTAACGCGTTAAGTACATTTATCTTCCTGGTAACAATGGCTTTTTTGGGGGGGGGTTAATCCGTTTGCATTTAGAACGCAACATTCTTCAGTCTATTCCCTTCATTTGTTGCAAGTTTGTTTGTTTGTTGCGACCTTTCGTTATGTTTAAAATTTTGCAATGATGATTTTTTTTTATGATGATTTGAACCTTACTTTGGGTTTGTGCGAAAGGTTAAGTTGTTTTTGTTTGTTACAGCTATTGAAACAAAACGAAAATATCCTTTGTTTTTCGGAGCATGGTTTTGTAGACAA
>NC_051414.1:2782598-2782846 GCF_015228065.2 Penaeus monodon
CCATCTTCACACAACTATAAGTAACATTTCATTTGTCACGATTTAGGCTAACATATCAGGAATGGTAGTAGTCAACAGTATAGAATAAATCTTTAATATCGGTATATACAAATAAGCAATATAAATAAGCAGTTAAATAGATGTAAATAAATACTTAAAATCTATATGTGCAATCACTAAATATGGTTAGTTTAAAATTTATAAAACCAAGAAATATAAATAAATAATTAAAATCAATATGTACATAC
>NC_051414.1:2782936-2783287 GCF_015228065.2 Penaeus monodon
GGTTAAAATCGATATTTGAAAAACAAATAATGTCTTTGTTACTTGTTAATGGAGGAGTATTTCGCAAGTCCTTTCGCATACCACAAGAGATTAGCGAAGCCGCCGTAACAACATAGACTTATAAGATATTAACTAAACGATTCCTAACTTTCAGTCAGTTCATATAACTTGGCAATTATTTTTATTTGTCTTAAAGTCACGACGTCGAACATATTGCAAAATCGCCGTGTGGAAATACAGAAGGGTAACGACTCTAATATATTTAACTCACAGGTCGCTTAATCATCTAAAATTTCCTCTCCTTTTCCACTACGGCAACACAACCCAACTCCTGCAATCTCAGAGCAACTC
>NC_051414.1:2783342-2784657 GCF_015228065.2 Penaeus monodon
CCCTCTCTTCTCCCTCAACAAACAAAGTGGCAGCGGCAGACAGGCCTCCGTGGAGAAAATTAACAACTAGACGCTATAAATTCCCGCTCGCGGACCGACTCCCTTATGTCACGTGTGATGAAGTCAAATATTTGATTTAAACTTTTAAAGACATACACCACTGCCCGGTCTTAGGACGTGGTGTTTGCGTTATATATTGAGATTGGGAAACTTTTCTCCTTTCCCCCTTTCACTCGTGATTATAGTTTTGTAAACTGCAGTTGGAAAATCGAAGGAAAATGGACTATTAGTGTCGGATCCGTTACAAAGGTTAAAGTGTTACTTTGTTTATTTACCAGACGTGAGTTATACTTGAAAGCGAATGTCAAGGTTGAAGATTTCGGGGGAGGAAAAAAATTACACGTTGAGACTATCAAATTAGTGATGGGAACGAGCAGTCATCCCTCAGCGATGCCAGAAGTTGATAAGTTGGGTCGAGACGCTCCCCAAAGTCTGTTGCTAAATGACTATCATCTAAACAGCCATGTGATTAAATTGAACAAGTTTGTTCCGAGGCCCAGAGTATGTGTAGGTTTGATGTGACGCGACGGAGATGCTGGTCATCACCTTTAGTGCGGGTTTGGGTACAGCACTGTGTTGCCCCGACTGATCTCTGGTGTGCGCACATCGCTGCTCACCTGTTCAATTTGATTCCAACTTCCGCCACCCGCCTCCAGGTGTCTCTAGTGGTCAGGATCACATGACCGGCGAGGCGTGTGTTGATTGGCTCTTCACAGTCACCTACCCGCACTTCCCGCCCCATTGTTCCATTGTATGTAAGTAGGTAATTGGCCATCTTATATCCTGCCAGCCTCTCCATCTTCAGTCCGCGAGGGGGCAGCACGCCCGACCCACGTCCATCACCTCGTCCGAAATTTCCCGTCCGTTTACGCGCCCTCGGAGCCTAAGCCCGCGGCGGAACGGAGGAAAGGAATGTTCGCGACCTGCCCTGCGAGCCGCCATCATGCCCAGAAGACCCATTTCCCAACAACAAGCGCGAATTCCGGGGGAACGGCGTTATGCCTGCCTGCCTCTCCCCACCCACCTCCCGTGCCCACCGCCTTCCTCTCCCTCTATCTGCTTACGGAAGAGAAAGAGTCTCGCCGTTTTCCACAGGATACTCTCTTCACGTCCTCTGGCTTCGTCCTCGTCCCCATTTTACGGTCTCCTGCCTTCAATGCTCTCCTTCTCCGCCGTCCTCCGCGGAGCCTTTCACTACTTTGCTTTCCCATCAACTGGCGCTTATCAAAGGCCTCGCCTCGCCGACAAGACGGCC
>NC_051414.1:2785006-2785666 GCF_015228065.2 Penaeus monodon
TTGATTTGGAAATTTTTATTCCGATGGATTTGAATTCGGCTTTTAAAGCATTCCTATTTCACTAAAATACTTGCATAGTAAGAGTCGAAGTATTCGTATTCAAATGCCCCGACAAAGTATTGGCATTCACGGAAAAGTATAATGAATATTTATCAATTAACATAATTCAGTCGACAAATATTCGGTATATTTTTCCCCCCCGCTGTGTTTTTTAATCGACATCGAGGCGCGGCCAGTCTGATAAATTGGCGTTGTTCCACTAAGCATAATTAGCGCCAGAGGAGCTGGGTGGGTCAACTTTAGTCTTGCGAGTGGACGGCCGCAACACCCCGGGCGCGGGCGGGCGGCGCGGGACGGAAACGTTTGCGGCGGAAGGGAACGTTTGTGGGAGAGTAACGGTTGCGGGGTGGGAGGAGGGGGCTGGGAGGGGGGAACGTTTATGAGGGGGTGGGGGGCGGTTGTGAACGTTTGTGGGAGAGTAACGGTTGCGGGGTGGAAGGAGGGGGCTGGGAGGGGGCTGGGGGGGAACGTTTATGAGGGGATGGGGGCGGTTGTGGGAGAGAATGGAGGAGGTAGGGGGTGGGGGTGCTTGTGGGGGAGAACGTTTATGTGGGGGGGGAGCGGTTGCGGAAGAGAACGTTTGTGGGAGAGAACAGTTGC
>NC_051414.1:2785696-2785850 GCF_015228065.2 Penaeus monodon
TGCGCAAGAGAACGTTTGTGGAAGAGAAACTTTTGCCTGAGATAACGTTTGTAGGAAACACTGTTTACGGACGCCATCGTTAGCAGGAGACAGCGCTTGTGAGAGATAAGTATTGCGGGAAATAAGATTTATGACAGACAAGATAGCAGCTGTC
>NC_051414.1:2786938-2787124 GCF_015228065.2 Penaeus monodon
CAAGGATTACACCATTTATTCCTTCTCGGATAAAAAAAACGATTACTTTTCAGAGTGAAATGCATCTATTTTTTAGAATTTGTGTTTTATTTATCGCTATTTGGATTTTGTTGCTTCTGCAATTTGGAATTGTGCAACGAAAGAAAAAAACACTGACGCTTAGTGCTTCATCCCTTCATCAACATT
>NC_051414.1:2787986-2788185 GCF_015228065.2 Penaeus monodon
TTCGTATCGTTGAAGGCGCGGTAGTAAACGCGGGCAAAAACGACCGTAGATTTCCCGCCAATGAAGTATCCGACACCTCTCGCCTCCCGCCATTAAGAGACCTCGAGGGAAGCTGACAGCGCCTCCTGACACATGGCGGCGGCGGCAGAGCTGACTCGGGCTGATCCCGGTCCGCGCGGCGATAAAGCGACGGTTTCTA
>NC_051414.1:2790094-2790509 GCF_015228065.2 Penaeus monodon
GAGGGCCAGGGCGGAGGGCCAGGGCGGAGGGCCAGGACGAGAGGGCCAGGGCGGAGGGCCAGGGCGGAGGGCCAGGGCGGAGGGCCAGGGCGGAGGGCCAGGGCGGAGGGCCAGGGCGGAGGGCCAGGGCGGAGGGCCAGGGCGGAGGGCCAGGGCGGAGGGCCAGGCCAGCGAGGCGCGCGGCTTTCCGGTGGGTGGCCTCGTAAGGAAGCAGCGGGTGGAAGTAACATGAAAATGGCTCCTCCGCTGGCCTGTCCCTTTAATACCGACCTCGATGCCAGCGCTAGTTACTGTGGCGTCTGTCTGTAATCTAGGGGCTTTTCACTCCCTCATCGAGTGGGCGTGCAGGCATGCCGCCCGACTGCAGTGTCAACAGCGACGCATCACGCCCACGCTGTGTTCTGAGGGGGTGTTC
>NC_051414.1:2790802-2790913 GCF_015228065.2 Penaeus monodon
TATACCCAACTTTATCAGGAAAATATGTTTATAAATGAAATAAAAATCCAGGAAATCAGATATTCACCTGAATTTAACCCGATGTCTTCTCGACTCTCGGTTTTCTTCAAG
>NC_051414.1:2792177-2792244 GCF_015228065.2 Penaeus monodon
CATCGCAGGTCAAGGTGCCGCGATGACCTGGGCACAGGGTGGGGTCAGCGAGGGCGAGGGGGTCTAG
>NC_051414.1:2792534-2792883 GCF_015228065.2 Penaeus monodon
TCTTCTGAGACACGTCGCGCGTGAGTTTTAATTTTCTTCATCTGCTTGTCTGCACGAATGAGCTCAGAGGGCGAGAGGAGAGGAGAGCTCGAGATGGGGAGGGAGAGGGGGGGGAGTGCGAGGGGATGGGAGGGGAGGAGAGCTCGAGATGGGGAGGGGGAGGGGGGGGAGCGAGGGGATGGGAGGGGAGGAGAGTTCGAGATGGGGAGGAGAGCTCAGGATACCGGGGGAGGGGAGTGGGAGGGGAAGGGGATTGGAGGGAGCTCAAGCTACGGGAAGAGGGGAGTAGAGGGGGGAGGGGAGAAGGGCTCAGGATACTGGGGGAGGGAAGAGGTGTTTGGAGGAATAC
>NC_051414.1:2793635-2793717 GCF_015228065.2 Penaeus monodon
ATACTAGAGAGAAGTGAAAATACGAGAATTAGAAAAAGGAACCAAAGAAAAAAAGATAAAGGAGGTAAGGCAGAAGGAAGAC
>NC_051414.1:2793801-2793884 GCF_015228065.2 Penaeus monodon
CAGAGACCTTTCGAAGTCATTAGAAAACGTGAAAAGAAAATGGCGAAACCACAGGAGAAGGAAAAATAGTAAAAAAACGAATG
>NC_051414.1:2793991-2794425 GCF_015228065.2 Penaeus monodon
TAGGTACGTCGTCAAGAGGTCATGCGAAGGGGGAAAAAACCGGGAAATGTCCGCTGTGACTATTCTTCCCTCCAACGCTACCAACTCCACCTCGACGTGCATGGATTTTTGCGTGCATGTAATTTGCGTGCATGAATTTTACGTGCATGAATTTTACGTGCATGAATTTTAGCGTGGATGAATTTTAGTGTGGATGAATTTTACGTGGATGAATTTTAGCGTGCAATGTATTTTGTGTGCATGAATTTTTGCGTGCATGAATTTTGCGTGCATGAATATTGCACAAGCATGAATTCGTGCCTGTTGCTGCTTAACCGTTTTATAATCGTATTATATATATTATGTTCGTTCTTTGTAAGAAATACGGTTTAGATTGAGCTTTTTTCGTGAAATAACTTTTAAGCTCGTGGTTTTAGGATGACGAGTTAATAAGA
>NC_051414.1:2794854-2795126 GCF_015228065.2 Penaeus monodon
TCCCTCTCCTCGTATATGTTGATCAACTGAACATCCTCTGCAAGACTTAAAATGCAACATCTCTGAAGCAACGATTTCCATAAGATTGCCGTACATCCGCAGAAAAAAAAAAATCGCCTAAGCAGAAGTATTCTGGGTCGTTTCATGTTGTGTGGGAAAAAAATTAGCTTCGTTGGGCATGTTCAAATCACCATTTTTTTTTTTCCTTTATCATCTCCTGGCTTGTTGTCGGGGAGGTACATCAGGTGGATGGCGCAGGTGGACGGCTCATC
>NC_051414.1:2795221-2796922 GCF_015228065.2 Penaeus monodon
CCGTCCCCCTTTCTTCCTCCACCTTCGTTCCTCCCTCCCCCCCTCCGTCCCCGTCTCCCTCCTTCATCCCCCCTTCGTTTCCTCTCCCTCTTCGTTCCCTCTTCCGTCCCCCTCTCCCTTCTCCCTTCCCCTTCCTCCCCTCCCCTTCTCCCCCCCTCTCTCTCTCGGGTCATCGTCGACGGCCGTAAGCTCGCCAGACTAAGGGTGGGGGGATGGGGTATGGTGGGAGTGTGTGGGGGGTGGGGATGTGTGTGTGGGGGGGATGGGGGTTGGGGGGTGTCCGGTCGTGGCCACTTGTCTCAGCCAATTAGCGCATTAACTCGAGTGCTTCCTCCACCTGATTGGTCCGTCCAAGTAAAGGGGCAATTTTCCCCCCGGGGGGGTTTTCAAAAGACGAAAAACCAAACCCGTAAATTGCGCGTCTGATAAAAAAATCCCTGGGGGAGTGTGGGAGGATCAAAAGGGGGGGGGGGGGAAGGGAAAGGGAAAGAGAGAAAGGAGGGGGGGGGGGGGGAAAGGGGGGAAAGAGGGGGGAAAAGGGGGGGGGAGGGGGGGGGGGGGGGAGGGAGGGGGAGGAGGAGAGGGGGGTGGGGGGGAAAAGGGAAAGGAAAAGGGAGAGGGGGGTGGGGGAAAAAAAGGAGAGAGGGGGTGGGGGGAAGGAGGAAAAAGGGGGGGGAAGGAGGGAAGGGGGGGGGAGCGAGGGGGGGGAGGGGGGAAGGGAAAGGGGGGGAGGAGGGGGGGGGGAAGGGGGGGGAAGGAGGGAGTTGGGGGGTGGGGAGGGGAAAGGGAGGGGGGGGGGTTTTGGGGGGCCAAAGGGTTTTTGTAAAGGTCGGGGGGGGGTAGGGGGGGAGGAGGAAAAGGGGCAGGGGGGGAAGGGGAGGGATGGAAAGGGTTTAAAAAAGGGGGAGGAAAGGAAGGGGGAGGAGGATTAAAGGGGGGGAAAAGGGGAAAAGCGGGGGGAAGAAATTTTGGGAAAACGGGGAGGGAGAAGATAGGGGGAAAAAAAGGGGTAGAAAAAATTTAAAAAAAAGAGGGAGGGGGTAGAAAAAGGGGGGAAAGAGGGAAAAAATTTAAATTTGGGAGGGGGGTTTGGAGAGAGAAGAGGGGGAGAATAAAAATTTAAAAGAGAGGGTTTGGGGAGAGGAAAGTGGAGGAGGGGGAAAAAAAAAAATTTTAAGGGGGGAGAACGAAAGGGGGGGGTGTTTTTAGAAGGCGGGTTAAAAAAAAGGGAAGGAAAAAAAAAAAAGGGGGGGATTAAAGGGATTAAAATGAGGGGAGAAAAAACGAAAGGGAGGTTTTTAACGGGGGGAAAAGAAGGGAGAAAACGAAAAAGGGGGGATTTGCAAGGGAGCCAAAGGGGGGAAAGGGAACCCCGAAAGCGGGGAAAACAAAAAGGGGAATGGAAAGAGAGGACCCGGGGAGAGGAAAAAGTTTTTGAGGTTTTAAAAACTGGGGGATTTTGGGATGTTTTTAAAACTCATTGCAAATGGCGACTAAAAGATATCCCCAAAAACCTTAAATTCTGAAATTTAGAGTGTTTAATTGGGGGAGTATACCCCTAAAATTGGGCGATTTTATACATATGATTTTTACTTAAAAAATCCCATTTTATTAAATTTCCCCACTCTTACTCGGGAAAAAAAAAAGGTATCCAGATTTTTTTTAATTTAAAAAAATATTTTACTTTTATACAATTTTAAT
>NC_051414.1:2797086-2797254 GCF_015228065.2 Penaeus monodon
AAAATTTTTTTAATTTCCCTTTTTTTTTTTTGGGGGGGGGGTTCATATAAAGGGTTCATAAAAATCGAAAAAAAAAACTAAAAAATTTACCTTCTTTTTTCCCCATCTATCAAAAATTTTATTTATCCCCTAATCCACCAAAACCACATCTCATTATTATCTACCACG
>NC_051414.1:2797306-2797547 GCF_015228065.2 Penaeus monodon
ATCTAAAACATCCTTTAACACATTTCACAGGCTGTACTTTATCTCATTATTTCCTGCATTATCTACACACATCAACGCCTTATCAAAATTTTTACTTTATCTGCCCATAATCGACCCATTCATAAAAAAATCGTAAACACGAGCTGCGTGAGACTGTCTCATCTCCATTGTCAAATATTAATTATGCATTAAATTATTTACTTATCGGCTTGTTAACTGATTACTTCTTGGTATGTACTAT
>NC_051414.1:2798699-2799225 GCF_015228065.2 Penaeus monodon
GTGGACGAAAATGCATATTCACAATCGAAATTCTAGTTAATAATATATAACGTTTTAATGATTTTAAACTGAAAGTGTGACAAAGTACACAAATCCAGTACTGTGAATATGCTGTATGTATCAATGATTTCTTCATTATTATATATCAAATACAACGAAATAGTGTAATATCTGTAAAATGCACAATCGAGACACAGACGGACAGACACGTATCCATACACAGAGTAAGGGAATTGGATCCTCTTGGTTGACTCTCTCGTAATGAGATCGAAGACGGTAAGCAAGGCAGAGTAGATGCTCATCTTTCAAGCTTTAAAGACAGAAAGAAAAATGTATAAAAATCTATAGATAACATAAGACCCACTTAAATATATTTGTTTTGCTGTGAATTGTTTATATGTCTTCGTAACAAAGTATTTTTTTTCATCAACCATTGATAAAAGGGTGAAAAATATGAAAGGATAATGAATATAAAGTAGATAAAATGCACTGAGAAAAAATCTTACCTTTGATTTGCATTTAGATA
>NC_051414.1:2799271-2799369 GCF_015228065.2 Penaeus monodon
CAATTCGACTACGTCACCAAAACAGAAACACAAAACAGTAAACTACATTACGAGGCACATCAAAATACACATAATTAAAGATAAATACAAAAGGGTTT
>NC_051414.1:2799468-2799977 GCF_015228065.2 Penaeus monodon
CGTGGGAAAAAATCCTCTAACACCGAAAAAAAAGAAGTGAGAGGCGGCGCAAATAAGCTTAAATCAACCACACGAACTCAAATGAGCGAAATGGCTTAAATCATTTCCAGAATCAATAAGGATCTAAAAAAAAAGGAAGGGGTTTGAAAAGAAAATGACGGAAGAGGGAACGAGGGAGAGAGTAAAAAGGGGGGGGGGGGAGGAAGGGAGAAGAAGGGGGTATCTCCAACCCTTCGCATCATTACAAGGAGATTTAGAACCCTTTTATCGAGCCCCGATTCTCACTTGTTTAACACAGCGGGACAAGATTTAATCCTTTAAACATTGATCGCAACACGTAGGTCCTTATACTCCGATGCTACAAGGCGGGAATAGTCCTTGTTAGTGCTTTAGAGTTAACTCATGGGGCAGCCAAAGATATTTTTTTCTAGAATGGAAAGCCTTTTTTGTATTTCAAGCCGAATATAAAGTACTCACCTTTGATGAAACTGGATGGAACTTGGGCGGCC
>NC_051414.1:2800667-2800778 GCF_015228065.2 Penaeus monodon
GACTCAATACTGTCCCACCGTGTCATTCCAGACACCATTCTTAGCGTCTTCGTTTCTGTAGCAGCTAGTTGCTTCTCTTCTACTAGCTTGAGTGCTTCCAACCCATGCATC
>NC_051414.1:2801346-2801668 GCF_015228065.2 Penaeus monodon
GTATCGAGGGCCATCCTTCAGTCCACGCGTCCGCACACCGTCCGCGAAGACGCTGCAGTCTCTCTCCGCAAACCCTTTCTCTCGCCATTCACAACACGGAAAGAAATAATAGGAAAAAAGGAGGCGACTAAGTGCTAAGATAACGACAACAATGTTCCCAGCCGTTTCTCTCGCTAATTCCCCCCCTGTTTTTTCGTCTCTGTTTGCCTTTTCTCCTTGGGTTTCTCCTGAAAAATACAACCCCAAACAACCCAAACACAAAAACCAAAACACCCCCCCAAACCACACACCCCCCCCCCGACCCACACCACACACACACACC
>NC_051414.1:2801707-2801881 GCF_015228065.2 Penaeus monodon
CCCCCCCACACACCCCCCAAACCCCAAAAAAACCCCAAACACAAAAAAAAAAAAAAAATTATAAAATTATATTATATTAAAAATTTTAAAAAAACAACAACACACAAAACACACACCAACCATTTCATCCACCTCCCACACCGTCCCAAAGGGGGCACCCCCCAACCCCCCCAC
>NC_051414.1:2803448-2803534 GCF_015228065.2 Penaeus monodon
AATTGCAGTTTCGTTGTATCTCGTTTTCTAAATTTTTTAAGAATAAAAAACAGAGAGAAGAAAAGACAGAAATAGACAATAATAAC
>NC_051414.1:2803745-2803950 GCF_015228065.2 Penaeus monodon
ACCTTCCTGCTCTTCTTTCATTCGATTTTCCTTCACCTTCTTTTATTTCACATGCACCTTCCTTCATCTCATATTCCTTCGCATCCTTTCCATCTTTATCTATTTATTTTCCTTCGCATCATCTCCTCTTCATTTATTTTTCCTCTTTACTTCGTCTTTATTCACAGAATTTTCCTTCACTCGATTTTTTTTTTTATTGTCTTTC
>NC_051414.1:2804325-2804688 GCF_015228065.2 Penaeus monodon
TCTTAATCCCTTCTCATCTCTCTTTCGTTCGAATTTCCTCCTCTTCCCCCATTCTCTCATGTCCCTTCCTCATTCTCCCTTACGCCTAGCCTCTTTATCTCTCCCTCCTACTTCCCCTGTTCGTTATCCTTTCTTTAACTCTCCCTTTCCTTATCCTTGTCCTTTCTTCCCCCTCCTCCCTCCCCTCCCTAAGTCGTTCATCCCCTCTTCCCCATCCTTCGCTACCCGTATCCTCCCCCCCTCCCCCCCCTTTTTTCATCTTTCCTATCCTCTCTTTCATTCTTATTTCTCCCCCTCCTCCTTCTGTCTCTCTTTCTTACCCTTTCTGTTCCCGTTTTCTCCCTCCCTCCTTTACGCACGTCA
>NC_051414.1:2804857-2805138 GCF_015228065.2 Penaeus monodon
ACTTCGCCCCCATGCCGCCCCCCCCTCTTCTCAGTGCCCAGCGGAGCGCGAGAGAGGGTCGTGTGTCAGGGACCTTGTCACCGTATGTCATCCCACCTGCTCAGCCTATCCGTAATAGTGTCACGTACTGCCTCCTCGCCTGCTTCGTCTTCGCCTGCTTTTGCTGTTTTTTTTTTTCTTGCCTGCTTCGTCTTCTCCTGTTTTTGCTATTTTTTCCTATTTTTTCCTAGTTTTTTTTTTCCCTTCGTAGTTTTGCCCTTTTTTGGGGAGGGCATTTTTTT
>NC_051414.1:2806810-2806974 GCF_015228065.2 Penaeus monodon
GGATAGGGAAACCCCCTTCCCGTTCTCAATGCACAGGGAAATCTGCCCAGAGCGAGCGTTACCCTTCCCCGCGGTGTGTAGCAAGGGAAGGACTGGCTGTAGAGCGTAGAGGGCGAGGGGGAAACTTCTTCTTATATAGGGGTGGTTACGTGTAGCGTTTGCCA
>NC_051414.1:2807417-2807593 GCF_015228065.2 Penaeus monodon
GTTTTTAGTGAGTTCCTCTTATTTTCTTTCCCCCTTTTCCCCCCTTTCCAAAAATGTTTCTCCCTCTCTCTGTGTCTATCTTTACCTCCGAGTGCGTTGTCTATCTGCGTCTTGTTCTCTCTCTCTCTTATCTGTCTTTATTTTCTCTTTCGTATTTTAATTCTCTTCCTCCCCCC
>NC_051414.1:2808671-2809039 GCF_015228065.2 Penaeus monodon
CCCCGGCCCTGCTAACGGGGCATTGAGTATTGGTCAGCGAGTCTTTGTCTAGGGAGGATTAGCGGTGTTTCATAGATGGACTGGAACCTTTATCCTCTCCACGTAATTGTCTCTGAACCCCTTTTCACGATTCTCCTCTGTCTGTAATCCTTTAAAAGGCTCTTACAGGCACGTTGGTGTATTTATTTCTCTTATTCGTATCGTCTATTGTGGATTTAGTTTATGGCGGATATGAAATTGATATCATTTTAAATGTTGCTTCGAGCCTCAAATATTACGGTGAGCCCTGAGGTTCGGGTTTGATTGGGAGGGATTAGTGACGCCGAGAGGAGATTGTTAGATTATGTGATATGGTTTTGCTATGGTGA
>NC_051414.1:2810189-2810576 GCF_015228065.2 Penaeus monodon
ATAAAACTCACTGAAGAATTCCCATTATAAAAAAAACATCTCATCATCATAAATATACTGACTGATTCCAATTCCTTTTGGCGTCGCAGGTGACACATTAATTAAATACTAAAATAGTTTTAGTTCGCACAGGTAAATGAGCAATCGGTGATTTTTTGACAAGACACTTTCGAGCTAATCGTGTTTGGTGAAATGTATCGTAATGTACAGCAAGTGAAGATTGTAAGCAAACGTTAGTATTACTAAGTGGATCGTAGAGACACATCCGTAAATATGGATATATGATATATATTGCGTCTGTATGTTTATTTATTTTTTTCGGCAATGTTTTGGTTACTCGGTTGAGTAGTTAGGTAATGATATAGATTTCGCGTATTTGTTTAAATT
>NC_051414.1:2810782-2811083 GCF_015228065.2 Penaeus monodon
TATATAACAACAATGCACGGCCATTCACCCTCTCTTTATCATTCCCTCCCGTTTGCCTCTGTTTCCTCCTCTCCTCCCGTTTATCTCGGTTCCCTATCCCCCGTCCACTCCGTTTCCTCCCTTCTCTCCTCTTTTACCACCGTTTCCTATCTCCTCCTCCCTCCGTTTACCCCCGTTTCCTCCCATTCCCCCGTTTACCTCGGTTCTTCCTCTCCCCTCGTTTAACTCGGCTTCCTACCCTCCCTTTCCTCTGTCTACCTAGATTCCCAACACTTCCCCTTTTCCCATTCCCCTCCCCCAT
>NC_051414.1:2811157-2811263 GCF_015228065.2 Penaeus monodon
CCTGCCGAAGCACCTGCCAGCGAGGACCTAGGTACTCCTGTCTTGAAGCGACTCCACCAAAACGCCCGTTACTCCTGCAGGTCAGTGACGTGTGTGCGTGTTGCGA
>NC_051414.1:2811292-2811602 GCF_015228065.2 Penaeus monodon
CGTGGCAAATTGTTTCCACACACACAATAAGGGTTCTGGTAACTTTTTAATTTACAGGCACTTCCTCTGAAATATTCTCATGCGAGATCAGAATTGCTAACCGTGGTATACTCCGTGGTTAAAAAAAAAAAAAAGTGTCCCCGGCTTTCTAAGTTGTTTATCTGTGTATTTGATGTAGATAACTGACTCTTTTTTCAGAATAGAATTAATGTTGGAGTTATTATTACTCGAAACTAAAATTCTGGGGGGTAATTATATCGTATGGAGAAATATGTCCGCGGTTTTTAGTGAGACCGAGTTTGGCAGGGAA
>NC_051414.1:2811630-2811735 GCF_015228065.2 Penaeus monodon
GACAGGTGTCTACATAAATTAATTAGATGTGTTGTTACTGTTTTGTTTTTATCTGTAATAGCATACATGCATACTCATAGAGATAAGTGTATGAGTTAATTTGCG
>NC_051414.1:2812301-2812515 GCF_015228065.2 Penaeus monodon
ATCTGTTGCAAATATAGCATTTTATTCTTCTCATACCAACAGCCCAACGAGAGTCGAGGCCTCCTACTCTCCAGTGTTGCAATCATGTTGACACTGCATCCTGCAATTGCACGCGTATATCTCCCACGAATAAGAGGGACAACAGGTCAAAGGAAAAGCTAGGTGAACTTTGTTTGTTTTCGATCTCTGAAGTGTGGGAGGAGCGTGATTTCGA
>NC_051414.1:2812721-2812922 GCF_015228065.2 Penaeus monodon
TTTTCTCTTACCGAATCGTCTTTTTCCTCTATACCTTTGGTTTATCAGAAATTGCCTCATTATACATTCACCATCAATTAACATGGAATAGATTTCGTTCCCTCCTTTCATGCTTTCAGGTCTGTTAATATTTTCAAGAACAGATATTTACTGTCGATCAGTACTGCCATGGAATTTACTACAAGCCGTTTGATGAGAGAA
>NC_051414.1:2813041-2813538 GCF_015228065.2 Penaeus monodon
AAGTTCTCCCACTACCCAGATTTTCTCGCTTCTCAGAAAATTTCTTCTGCTACCCAAGACTTTTTTTTTCCCCGCTGCTCAGTTTTTTTTCTTTTTTGCTACCCAGAAAAGTTCTTCCGCTGCCCAGACGTGTTCTTCTACAAAAGTTTTCCTTCTACCCATAAAGGCTGAGGGAGAAACCCAGTGCCCCTGGCGTCGTGTTAAGTTACCCCAAGATGTTCTTATAAGGGTGTAACTTCCTGTCAAGTTGTGGGCATATTCCAAAGCGTAACTATTCAGTGACGAAAAGGGGCATTCCTTCACAGCAAATGGTGCGACAAGCAAGGGCTATATAGGTACTTATATGGACCGTGGTGACGAGTGGGTATGTGCCCGGGCGATCGTGAAGAGAGGGCAATATTACGTGAAAAAAGGAGTGATCGAGAGATGATGGAGGATTTAAAAGAACTTTTGGAGGCGACTGTAGCTCAGAGACGCTGCTAAAAAGCGGGACCGGT
>NC_051414.1:2813734-2813905 GCF_015228065.2 Penaeus monodon
TTTGACTTCTAATTTTCGCTATTTCTCTTTTCGTATTTATCTCTAGGTTTTTGAATTTCTTCTCTTTGACTCTGTAGAAAATGCGTAGTTTATAATTATCGCTTCGTATTTTCTTTTTCTATTCTTAATTTTCCTTGATTGTATTCTTCATTAATTTAAATATTCGTATCT
>NC_051414.1:2813944-2814023 GCF_015228065.2 Penaeus monodon
AAACCAAATTCAGGTCTTAGAAGTGACTGGTTTGTGATTTTTGTCATTAGACGCTATCTAATTTATCTATCTTAGACGC
>NC_051414.1:2814190-2814278 GCF_015228065.2 Penaeus monodon
ACGTATTTGATAATGCATGATTTGCAATGACCTTTGCCCCGCGGGGAGGGGGGCGTTTTGTTCCTTTCTCTATCTCCCTTTCCAAAAA
>NC_051414.1:2815689-2815866 GCF_015228065.2 Penaeus monodon
TCCTTCGGCTTCCTCCTTCGGAAGGAAGGTCTCAGGGTGGGATCCCTCGGAGGGAGGCTCCTCGTAGGCCTATTTATTGGGAGGGAGATTTTCCCCTTTTTCCCCAAGAGGCTCTTTGCTGGGGATTTCGAGGGACCTTTTGCTTATGGGCCTGGTTTTGTTTATTTCATTTTATTG
>NC_051414.1:2816268-2816434 GCF_015228065.2 Penaeus monodon
TATTAAGGAACGTCTATGTTGTGTGTGAGTTTTCTTCAAACGTTGTCTGAAAGAGATAAAAAAATGTGATAAATAAATCATTGGTTTAAGAGATGGAGAAATAAACCAAAATAATAAACAGAACTAGTTTATCACGTTGGAAAAAAATATAGATAAGAACGTCGAA
>NC_051414.1:2816588-2817219 GCF_015228065.2 Penaeus monodon
AGAACACCGATTAACAATCTAAGAACGATGTAAAGAAAGAACAATGAGATACAGAACAAAGAAGCCAAGAACAACATACCGAAGAAAAATAAAAACACCAGCAATAAACAAGAAGAAAAAAAGGGTAAGACAAGAACAGCAATAAAAAGTGGATAAGATGAAATAAAGAAAAAAAAAGTTGATAAAAAGTAAATAAGAAGAAACAAAGAAAAAAAAAAAGTTGATAAAAAGTAAATAAGTAGAAATAAAGAAACAAAAAAAAAAGTATGACAAGAACAGCAATAGAAACGTAAATAAGAAGAAATAAAGAAAAAAAAAAGTTGATAAAAAGTAGATAAGAAGAAACAAAGGAAGAAAAGGGAGCAAGCCAAGAACAGCAGTTAAAGGAGGTCGAGAGCCAAACAAAAGGGGCGGAGGGCGTCGCGAGGGTCACATGCGGTACACTTGTTCTCCTCGCCTCCCCTTGCGCGTCCCCTTGGTCCCAGACCCTCTCCTCGTGGAGGTTATTACGCCAGGGTGCTCCCCTCTCCCTCCCTAACCCCTGCCAACACTTGCCGTCGCCGTAGACACCCTGCCGACGCCCTCGAGGTAATCCCGCCTGTCCTTTCGCCATCCTACGTTGCCTCGCGTC
>NC_051414.1:2817290-2817359 GCF_015228065.2 Penaeus monodon
CCCGGAGTGGTTCGCCGAAGAGTGACAGTAAAAGTGTGAGTGCCAACACGGGCGAGAGTGTCTCGGGGT
>NC_051414.1:2817399-2817740 GCF_015228065.2 Penaeus monodon
GCGGCGATCAATGGCGTGGACCAATCAGCGCGCCGCTCTGTCCTGCAGGGAGCCTCCCAGCCGGAAAATCAGCCATTCAGGCGTGAGCTGGGCCGGGCCCTCACCCCTCACGGCCCGGCCCTCGCCGCCGCACGCCTCCCCTCTCTGCCTCCCCTCTCCGCCTCCCCTCTCTCTCCCCTCGCGCTCCCCTCCCTCCGTCGCTGGCCCTTGTGCCACACGCCCCCCTCTCTCCTCCCCCTCTGCCCCTCTGTGCCGCACGCCCCTCTCTCCCCTTGGCCTCCGGTGCCAATGCTGTTTACTCCGGAGATACTGGCCATGGCCTTCATATCGAGACCCTCGTT
>NC_051414.1:2817829-2818112 GCF_015228065.2 Penaeus monodon
TCAAAATCGCCTCACTTCCTTGGCTCTCGCTCCCTTTCCCTCTCCTAAGCTCTTCCATTCCCTGCTTTTACTTGCCTCCGGTCTTATCCTCTCCTCTCCTTCTCTTATTCCCCCCCTTCCCTCCTTCTCTCCCGTGTTCTGTTTGTTCCCGCCTTCCCCTTTCTCCCCTTATCCTCTGCTTGCCTCCCTCGCTTCGCCCCATCCCCTCTGGCACCGCACCAACTCATGGCTCGGCCGCCCTGCCTGGCCTTCGCGTCCCTCTTGCTCCCTGCTTACTTGTACG
>NC_051414.1:2819571-2819781 GCF_015228065.2 Penaeus monodon
GAAGGTCAGTCAGTCCTCGCTCTCCTTCCATCCTTTCCGCCAATTCCATCTGCTTTTCTCCCTTATTCATCTATTTATCGCCTTCTCCGTCTTCGGCCCCGTTATCGCCGTGTCCGCGTTTTGGCGGCGCTGAGGAATTCAGTCTCGGAAGATACGGCGAGGCGACCGCGTCTCTGTTAAGTGCCACTGCCGGTCTCTCATCTACAACTC
>NC_051414.1:2819979-2820281 GCF_015228065.2 Penaeus monodon
ATAATCCGTGATTGTACATGTGTTGGTCTGATGTGTGATCAGCGGTGTGATAGTAATTGTATCGTGTGTTTTGTGTGAAGGAGGTTGTGGTGGAATGGGGACTGATCACAACTAAAAATAAGTCAATCAAATCCAACTAAACAATAACGATATAGCCTATAACGACGGGAGCAACACACAGATCGCACATTTTAACAGACGAAATCGCGACAGAAATGACACGATACCAACTGAACAAAATTAATAAAACTCACTTTTTAACGAACAACATCAGACTCGTCGATAATTTTTCTCTCCCGTGC
>NC_051414.1:2820316-2820953 GCF_015228065.2 Penaeus monodon
TCTCTTTTTACTCTTATGAATTACTTATTACATCGCGTGAGATATTACTATTCTCCTCACTCAGCCAATAAATTCAAGAATTCCTTAGTGATAAAAAGATAAGATAAAAAAGAGGAATTGCTCTCAAGTGAAGACTCGGGACCATAAACCCTGCTGACAAATACACGCCTCGTCTTCGATACCAACTAGTATATCATCGACGCCCCCTCCCCCGAAAAAAGGGAAAATCTAGAAGGAGTTATCGCGTCTCTAAATCCTCTCCTTTCGGCCCGACTGCCCCGAGGAGATCCTACGTCCTCGCGGCTTCTTCAGGAGTCCTCGCAGACCACCAGCGCCTCCATCGCCTTCCGCCCCGTGACCTCATGCACACTTCATCTCCAACAGAATGTACATGACAAAAGCACTGCGTACTAAATCTTGCTCCTTCTTCTTCTCCCAATTATTCAAATTGAATTCGACGCCATAAATATTCTCCCCTAGCGAGCTTTCTTCGCTTTGCAGCTTGTCATCCCTTGTCTTAACTTCCTCTCCCCTCGCCGGCTATATATCATCCCCGCTCGCGCTCTTCATCTTTTTCATTCTTCGTTTTCTCGTCTCCTTTATCAACCCTCTCTTCGCCCTCTGCAACGACGGGGCT
>NC_051414.1:2821093-2821160 GCF_015228065.2 Penaeus monodon
CCCTCGCTGCCATAAAGGTCATTCTGTGCTCCCCTCACCTCATCACACCCTCATAAAGCCTCATGCA
>NC_051414.1:2821778-2823223 GCF_015228065.2 Penaeus monodon
TTATTCTTGTCCCTTATTCCTGTCCCTTTCCCCTTTCTCTGCCCCTCATTTCTTCCTCTTGCCTTTTCCCTTTTCACTTCTTCTTGTCCTTTCTCTTTCCTCTTCCTCTTACTTTTCCCCTTTTCTCTTCTTCTTCTTCTTCTTCTTTCCCTTTGTCTATTTCTCTTTCTTCCTTTCCCCTGTTCACCTTCACTTTTCCCTTCCCTTTGTTCCTTCCCCTTGTCTCTTTTCCTTCTCTTTTCTTCTTGTCTTTTCCCCTTCCTCCCTTCCCTTCACCCCTGCCCCTTCTGCCTTCCCCTTGGCATTTCCCTTTCTCCGTTTCCTTTGCCTCTTTCCCTTATGTCTCTCCTTTGTCCCATTCCCTCGTCAAAACCCCTTGTCCCTTCCCCTTGTCCCTTCCCCCTTGTCCTTTCCCCTTGTCCCTTCCCCTTGTCCCTTCCCCTTGTCCCTTCCCCTTGTCCCTTCCCCTTGTCCCTTCCCCATGTCCCTTCCCCTTGTCCCTTTCCCCTTGTCCCTTCCCCTTGTCCCTTCCCCTTCTCCTTTCCCCTTGTCCCTTCCCCTTGTCCCTTCCCTTGTCCCTTCCCCTTCTCCTTTCCCCTTGTCCCTTCCCCTTCTCCTTTCCCCATGTCCCTTCCCCTTCTCCTTTCCCCTGTCCCTTCCCCTGTCCCTTCCCTTGTCCCTTCCCCTTGTCCTTCCCCTTCTCCTTTCCCTTGTCCCTTCCCCATGTCCCTTCCCCTTGTGCCTTCCCTTGTCCCTTCCCCTTGTCCCTTCCCCTTGTCCCTTTCCCCTTGTCCCTTCCCCTTGTCCCTTCCCCTTGTCCCTTTCCCCATGTCCCTTCCCCTTCTCCTTTCCCCTTGTCCCTTCCCCTTGTCCCTTCCCCTTGTCCCTTCCCCTTGTCCCTTCCCCTTGTCCCTTCCCCTTCTCCTTTCCCCTTGTCCCTTCCCCTTCTCCTTTCCCCCATGTCCTTCCCCTTGTCCCTTCCCCTTGTCCTTCCCCTTGTCCCTTCCCCTTGTCCCTTCCCCTTGTCCCTTCCCCTTCTCCTTTCCCCTTGTCCCTTCCCTTGTCCCTTCCCCTTCTCCTTTCCCCTTCTCCTTTCCCCTTGTCGCTTCCCCTTGTCCCTTCCCCTTGTCCCTTCCCCACGTCCCCTTTCCTTCTCCTATGCCCTTGTCCTTTGCCCTTGTCATTTGACCTTGTCCCTTGCCCTTGTCCCTTCCCCATGTCCCTTCCCCTTCTCCTTTCCCCATGTCCCTTCCCCTTGTCCCTTCCCCTTGTCCCTTCCCCTTGTCCCTTCCCCTTGTCCCTTCCCCTTGTCCCTTCCCCTTGTCCCTTCCCCTTGTCCCTTCCCCTTGTCCCTTCCCCTTGTCCCTTCCCCTCTAAGCCAGCAGGAACCAGCGGTACCGAACGACGAAGTAGAATCCTCTGCTGAATACAAAAATGGAAATCGG
>NC_051414.1:2824692-2825548 GCF_015228065.2 Penaeus monodon
GAAGTGACTCGCAGTTTGAACAATTACTGATGTCTTTCATGTCAACAATTAGTTAATGATTGGCAAAAAGAATGGAAAAAATTGTATTTGATATAAACCATTATTATTTTTTTCATCACTGGAACATTAATTATCAAATTATTATTATCATCAACCTATCAGTGACTACCAAACTGTCATTAATAACCCCCAATCTGTCATACTGTCATTTGCCATCACCAATCTGTCTGCCTGTCAGCTGTCATCACCAATCTGTTTACCTGTCAACTGTCATCACCAATCTGTCAATCTGTCATTATTCAATACCCACCTGTCTACTTAAAATTAGTCATCACCAATTTGTCAAGATGTCAACTATCAACACCAGCTCTTTAACCTGTCAAGACGATACCAGTCATCACCTGCCTGTCAACCTGCCGTCAATTATCTACCAACTACCTGTCATCGCTAATCTACAATCCTGTCCTCACCCGTCACCTACCTGTCAACCTGTCATCAATTATGATCAACCTGTCAACCTGTCATCAATTATGATCAACCTGTCAACCTGTCATCAATTATGACCAACCTGTCAACCTGTCATCAACCATTCCTAGTATACCAAAGGCATCATCACCACAATAAATATAAAAAAAATCTTGAAACTAGTCACTAGTCATTAAAACTGCTAGTTATGACCTTTCCACCCTTAGGTATGATATCAATAACATCAATATGTTTGCTATGATTGTTCCTACAGTTAACAGTCTATGATAATTCAACGCTTTATATAATCCTACATGTCAATAGCAAAAGTAAATTCAATATCAGCTATGATTAGCGTCATATTATGTTGATACTGATATATACTGCAAAT
>NC_051414.1:2826128-2826351 GCF_015228065.2 Penaeus monodon
AGCATCTGCAGATGCGAACAATAGAATTTACACTAATTTGGCACCGGAACAAAATATTATGAATGACATGAAGACGCGAGTCATAATGCCTGATTAAAGACGGTGATATCACATCACGGAAGCGAGGGTGCGTTTTATATTATTATTTTTCTTTCTTTAATTCTCGACTGTTCTTCAAAATTCATCGTTCGGTCTGCCATATTTCGTATTTTCTAAATGAAGG
>NC_051414.1:2826392-2826698 GCF_015228065.2 Penaeus monodon
TCTAAGATATCTTAATATCTCGAGAAAATACATTAAAAAAATAACAATATCGAATCGTATGACAACTGGACCCCCTCGGTTTCCTGAGCGCCTCATCTCGAACACTTTTTTTTTTCCTTTTTATGACAGGCGGTGAAAGTGTCAAGGGGTTTCGCATGACAGCTCATTGTGGCCTCGGTTTGATCCAGATTAATGTGTCGGCCGCAGGAGCATCGACCTTTTCCTTGCCTCTTCGCTCGAGACTCATCGGCTCTGTCACAGTCGAACGGCGGGGGATGCTAGCGTGTGTTTTGCAGCTGGTGGGGG
>NC_051414.1:2827098-2827187 GCF_015228065.2 Penaeus monodon
ATTCTCTTTAATTTCTTTCTGATTTATCACATTCTTCTCTCATTTCTATTAATTCCCTTATTTTTCTCTTGTCTTGTTTGTGTCTCAAA
>NC_051414.1:2828634-2828717 GCF_015228065.2 Penaeus monodon
GAAGCTACTGGATTTACCTCCTCGAGGGAAGTCTCCGGCGCTATTGTTCGCTGGAGGACCAGAGACCGAGCGCTCGCCCGAGG
>NC_051414.1:2829072-2829700 GCF_015228065.2 Penaeus monodon
TTCATCATATAAAACAAATCTCCCTTGATCTGCATCCAACATAGACAACCACCATCTCCGCTTAGAATCATCATCCCCAACTATATAACGAAGCCCAGTATAGTGAAGTCACTGTAACGAAATCAGCCTCTCTGACTCAAATAAAGGGATATCCCATGTAGTGAAGTCACTGTAACGCTCATATATGACTCAAATGAAGGGACATCTTCTACACACAAGGATAAATATAACGAAAGCCCACTATGGTGAAGTCACTGTAACGAAATCACCCTCTAGACACAAGGACAAACATAACGAAAGCCCAATATAGTGAAATCACTGTAACGAAATTATCAGTCCCTTTCGCAGGAGTGACTCAAATAAAACGACAAGCATGACCTTCCTTAATATTTTTCCGGGGCATTTTTCCTCCGCGAGACATAAATATGCTATAGGTGCTATGGCTTCAGTCGAAAGGTACGTGAATACAGGTCTTTAAAAACGTTAAAGACTCTTGTATAAGTTGTGAGATTAAGGTGACGCGAAGGTATTACGGAAGAGGGCGAAGAGGCTTGCATAACCTTTTTTCTAAATTTCTTTCGTAATGTTTTATTTTTTTTATGTAAAGAGAAAATCGTATTCTTATGTC
>NC_051414.1:2830246-2830620 GCF_015228065.2 Penaeus monodon
TCAGAATATATCAAATTAAATGCATATCGCTTCACTTCACAAGCCAAAGCAGATGCCAAGCATATATCCGTTTTTTTTTTCGTTTTTTTCTTCTTCTGAAATATATGTCGTTCAATTCAGACTATTAACTTCCCCATACACCTTGGCTGGAGAAAAAAAAAAAACCCGTAATTTTCCATTAAAATTCTTTTCACGAGTCGCTATGGAAACCTCGTCCCATTTACTTCTTATTTGGCTTTTAACAATTTTTCTAATATTTTTTTTTCTTGTTTTTTTCGTAATGAAAAGTAATTTCGAAGATTTTCTGGTACAGTGTTTGCATTATTGCTCGTATTACGGTTGTTGTTGCTTTTATTATCAATAGAATTTTTGTA
>NC_051414.1:2831435-2831620 GCF_015228065.2 Penaeus monodon
GACTTGCGAGAGTACGTGGACAGGGCAATAACACCATAAAAGAGTAAGGTGTAAGTTCCAGACGATATGACTCGGCGCCTGTCAACCAGACCAGGTGTAAAGGTATGAGCGAGTGTAGTGGCACCTTAGCCACAGCTGCGGCGACGATACCTCTACTGTATTGTTATATAACGTGTTTATGGATT
>NC_051414.1:2835144-2835250 GCF_015228065.2 Penaeus monodon
ACCAACCTTAAAAGGAAGAGCGCTAACATACCCAGATTTAATTAACGTCATCCGCGGTGCCACAAAAGTGTCATTAATCACTACAAACGACACGTCATGACACTCT
>NC_051414.1:2835280-2835360 GCF_015228065.2 Penaeus monodon
GTTCGTAGAAATGTGACCAACCTTTCTTCATCTTGAGTTATAATCTTCTTGTATTTTTAAGTAGAGGGGAGTATTTTGTA
>NC_051414.1:2835768-2836541 GCF_015228065.2 Penaeus monodon
TTTAAGAAGAGTGGGAAGGCGGAGAGGAAAGGAGAGGAAGAAGGGGGGAAAGATGAAAGGAAGAAGAATGAAGGAAGAAAGAGGGAAAAGCAGAAAAGGGAAGAGGGTGTGGCTACGAAAGAGGAAGAGGGAAAGGGGGAAAGGGAGGGAATGGGAATAGGAGAGAAGAAAGGGGGTTGAGAAGAGAGGGAAAGAATGAGGGATAAAGAAGAGGGATAGGAGAGGAGGGAGGGGGAATAAGAGATAGGGGAAGATAAGAAAAACAAGGGAGGAGGAAAGGGAAAAGGAGATGAGAGAGTGAAAGGGAAGGGAGGGGAAGGGGAGAGGAGGAATGAGGAAGGAGAATCAGAATAAGGGAAAAGAAGAGAGGGGATAAGAAGAAGTAAGGAAAAGGGAGAAAGAGAGATAATGAGAAAGGATGGATGGGAAAGGAAGATGAAAAAGGAAGGGGGAAGAAAAGAAAGAGATAAGAAGAGAAATAAGAAAGAGAAGAGCGAACAGAGCAAGATGGAAAGGAAGAGGAGGAGGAAGAGAAGGAGGGAAGCAAAAAGGGAAAAAAAGGGGAGGGAGGGAGAGGTGTGAGAAGACGTGTCATGAAAATGAAAATAATTCCTTTGATTCACACGTGTCATTACTTTTTTTTTCTATTCTCTTTTTCTTTCATTCTCTCTCTAACATTAATCTGTGGATAATACAGTCGAGAATTATCACGGGTTGTTATTGGATATTTCCTTGAAAAGCCGTTTCTTGTTAAATCGGATTGCTGTTGATTA
>NC_051414.1:2837132-2837248 GCF_015228065.2 Penaeus monodon
TTTTACTGGTTGAAACCCCATATAATGAACAGTAGTTTGTAAGGTGAGGAGATCAGGGTTTGTACAGCAGCATTTCTCGAAGACTTTTAACTGAAATGCTTCAAATTCTATAATCG
>NC_051414.1:2838164-2838690 GCF_015228065.2 Penaeus monodon
CCAATCATTACTCCATCGAAGCAGCTTCATTACCACAGTTACATGAAACATGATTTAAAGTGTAAAATACAAGCGATGATGGAATGTGATACCGAATAAGAAGACTTAAAAGAGAAGGTTACGTATTGTTTGTAGTTTCATTATGAAACCTCTTCTCTTCTCATTCTCATAACCGTGAAATATTAATATGTACCTGTTTGTGGATCTAATTATTCGTTAGGCGGCTTTGGGAATAGGTTGTTAGTCTGTTAGTCTGAAACTAACACCAAGGTCATTTTCAATTGCAGATAATTTATTTTTTTGCAACTTAATATTCAAGATTTCAAACACCGCGGGGATTTTGCGCGCGTCATTATCTACAGTGTTGCTTTATTCTCCCGTAGCAGTTCATATGCAGTTGTTTTACTGAACAATGAGAGGAGATTACAGTTGTAAGTCAGTAAGAAGATAAGGGATCAGCTAAGATCATTCTGTTTTGAATGCAACGAGATAGAAAGAGGTTTGTTGCGTTTGCATCGGGGGAAGA
>NC_051414.1:2839283-2839427 GCF_015228065.2 Penaeus monodon
TTGCGGTAAATATGTTCTTAGCATTTTGAATAAAAATGGATCAGGAAATGCCTATACAGAGAAACCTTAAAAAAATACTCAAATCTTGGCGACTCACTAGAAATAAGATTGAGACCCTCCTTCTTGCTCGCTTTTTAGGTTTCC
>NC_051414.1:2842714-2843030 GCF_015228065.2 Penaeus monodon
GATGACTACCTAGGAAGGGAACTCTCCGTCACATAGTGCCGACTCCTTACAGCCACGATGAAGCCTTTGGAAGATAAAGGAGAGATGGGAAAACGAAATACGCTAACCTGAACAGAAACTTTTGTACTCTATAAACCCTGGCAGACCTGTGTGTCTAGGTCATTTGAGAGGCTTTCAAGATGGCACTCGGAGCATCTAATGAGCTTAAAAGTCATGCTGTTTCCTCGTAGGAACCCAAAGATTAGCCGCTCTTCAAATAACTATAAATAACTGTAGGGTTTCATAATCACTCTCTTCTGGCTGACCTTGATGGGCT
>NC_051414.1:2843728-2843884 GCF_015228065.2 Penaeus monodon
TAAGTCCAAGCATGTTTCTACTTACTCATGCATGTCCGTCTCGTGGACAATGGGGGGGCAGGGGAAGGTATGGTTCAAGGTGAGTTCTCACTAATGAGTAATTATTAATGAGAGACTAAGTAGCGTGTATCCCCTTTAAGCTGGGTAAGAGAAGGT
>NC_051414.1:2844210-2844651 GCF_015228065.2 Penaeus monodon
TAAACCATTTCCCTGTTAGTTTAAACCCACGGCTTGTTAGAGGCAAGGATGGCCGTTTGTTTAATTATTTAGCTTATTTTCGGCGCTTTATCTCAATCCCATCAGCGCCTGGGAAGCGGATTAAGAGCTGCGTACGAAACAAGGGATTAGGGATGGAGCCCTGAATGGCGGCTCAGGGAGATCGCGGGGGGGGATGGGGGAGGGATGGGGTTGAGGAGCGGGGTTGGGGAGGGGGGAGAAAGAGGATCTGGAAGGGGGAGAAGGATGGAAGGGGTTGGGGAGGGTCTGGAAGGGGGGGGAGGATGGAGGGGGTGGGGTGGAAGAGGTAGAGAGAGGGTAATGTAATCCCTGTGTAGCTCTTGTGCATACACATACACATAGTGTACATGTGTACACTATATACTACATGTGTACTCATTAATTTGGGTGTGTATTTCTATA
>NC_051414.1:2845049-2845405 GCF_015228065.2 Penaeus monodon
AACATATTACACAAACTCACACAGACGTGTAAATGTGCGTTCTCCTCGCGCGTCTGTGCGCCAGCATGTAGGCATGCCTGCACTCGCCGCAGCCTCTGGCCATCCCAAGCGCCCTAGTTCCTGTACAGCTAATCCTATCAGTAAGGAAGTCTAATCAATGCACACTTCAAAAGAAAACATACAGTGAATGGGGAACCAACCCAACAGCAGCCCGCCCCTGTTTCTGTGCTGAGCCTCGACCGATAATTAAGATTTTCGAAAGAAATTAAAGCAGGGTGTTGAAACGTACGCATGTCAAAGCAAACTTCGCTAATTTAATTTGCGTATCAACGAGTGAATGCTAGGTGACTGCGCAG
>NC_051414.1:2845435-2845527 GCF_015228065.2 Penaeus monodon
GTAACTGTGCAGCTTGAGAATTAAAAATCAAAACATGGAAATTAGGATGAGAAATTATGGTCATCTTAAATGACCACAGAAGGAAATAAAAG
>NC_051414.1:2845720-2845820 GCF_015228065.2 Penaeus monodon
GTTTTGCTCTTCATTTTCTCTCGGACTTTCAGAAATTAATGAATGGTTTTTACAGAAAGCTAATTCCGTCAAGAGAATTTTGTAAATCAAAGAGCAAGAG
>NC_051414.1:2845899-2845964 GCF_015228065.2 Penaeus monodon
GTGTTTATGCTTGATCTGTATGTAGGTATAAGCTAATTAATAAGTGTTTTGTTGTCCCCTGAGCG
>NC_051414.1:2845994-2846973 GCF_015228065.2 Penaeus monodon
GTACCTGAATCCGGAGCAAGAAGGGCTTCCAGCTAGGCAACCCCTCCCTTGCCTCTATTTCACCCCTACCCTCCCTGCCCTTCCCTTTACCCCTACCCTCCCTGCCCCTCCCTTTTACCCCTACCCTCCCTGCCCCTCCCTTTACCCCTACCCTCCCTGCCCCTCCCTTTACCCCTACCCTCCCTGCCCCTCCCTTTACCCCTACCCTCCCTGCCCCTCCTTTTACCCCTACCCTCCCTGCCCCTCCCTTTACCCCTACCCTCCCTGCCCCTCCTTTTAACCCTCCCCTCCCTGCCCCTCCCTTTACCCTACCCTCCCTGCCCCTCCCTTTACCCCGCCCTCCCTGCCCCTCCCTTTACCCCTTCCCTCCCTGCCCCTCCACCTCCTCTACCCTCCCTGCCCTCCATTTCCCCTTCTTCAACTTTACCCCTCCCTCACCCCTCCAACAACCCCTACCCTGATTACCCCTTTTTACCCCTCCACCTCTACCCATCCCCTACTGCCCTCCACGACCTCCCTCCTTCCCTCCAGGGCCACCTCCACGGTCCCCTTCTTCCCTCCTTCTTTCCACTACCCTCTCCCTCCCCTCCCTCCACGGTCTCCCTCCCCAACCCACAATACCCCCCTCCCCTTCCCTCCCTCCCTCCCCAACCCACAATACCCCCTCCCCTTCCCTCCCCCAACCCACAATACCCCCCTCCCCTTCCCTCCCCCTCCCCATGCCTCCCCTTCCCTGGCCGGCCCCCTAGCGAGCAACGCGAGAGTGATCCGCGGGCTGAGCGCATTTCTGAAGCCCGGCCGCCCTATCGAGGATTTATCTTAATGAAGTTATTATGGGTCAGCTGATATCCATTCAGGGGCTCCTTCACCTCCTTCCTGAGAGCCGCAGGACCTTCTGGGGATGTTATACGCGTCGGCCTTCGGGGGCAAAGGAAGCCTCGAGGAATACGCGGTTGCAGATTAGGCGGACGCGGATGTT
>NC_051414.1:2847132-2847374 GCF_015228065.2 Penaeus monodon
TATATACATATACGCACATATATACACATAATATGGACTAACATAGAGTATCACATATACACGTTTTTTTATTTATCATAATCTGTTTGTGAGTGAAATACCAACTGAGAAAATATATTTAACGTATTAAATATAGATGAAGTAAGTCTCTCCTTGTTGCATAACTATAGTCATATTTATATATCCATACCTATGTCTGTCTGTCTATCTATGTATTCACCTCTTGGTATTTGTTTATATGT
>NC_051414.1:2848163-2848255 GCF_015228065.2 Penaeus monodon
AGAGACGCATGATGAACGCGGTGTAATCCAGAACTCTCAACTTTTTTAATATCTGAACTTTCAAAAAAGTTCATCCGAGACTTAGAGGAGGG
>NC_051414.1:2848287-2848489 GCF_015228065.2 Penaeus monodon
CGTCGAAATAAGAAATCGGTGGTATGACTTTAGATGTAGAAACGCTGGGATAGCATCTTTTAAAAGTCTCTATCAATCACAGGAATTAAAAGGACATTAATTCGGGTTTTGGAAGCTGTGAGATCCTGGTTACGTCACGTAATGGTGAGTAAAAAGGGGGGTGGGTGGGGTGTAAATATCACACACGCACACACTAATACTA
>NC_051414.1:2848622-2848695 GCF_015228065.2 Penaeus monodon
GATATGAAACTGGAAGAGAGGGGGTGGTAAAAAAAAGTGGGAGGGGGAGGAATATACATCACAGTATGTGAGG
>NC_051414.1:2849020-2849152 GCF_015228065.2 Penaeus monodon
TAAAAAAAGAGGGAGGAGGGGAGAAGTAGATCTCATAGTTATGATATAGAAAGGGAGGGGTGGAAGGGGGAGGGGGAGATAAAAAAAAAACACAGGGGGGGAGGGGGGACGTAGAAATCACAGTATGAAATT
>NC_051414.1:2849201-2849325 GCF_015228065.2 Penaeus monodon
GTATGCTTGATAGTGGGGAGGGGGGGGTGAAGGAATGAAGGAAGGATGACATAGAGGATAAATTGGCGAAGGGAGTGTGTATAAGAGGTAAAAGGAAGGGGGAGAAAGGAGGGGGGGAGGAAGA
>NC_051414.1:2849413-2849703 GCF_015228065.2 Penaeus monodon
GAAGTAGAGATAAGCCTACACGTAACCCTCTCCCTATCCCTTCCCCCCTGCCTCTACCCCTCCTCGATTTTCTCTTAGGCCATTTTGAAGAAGAAAAAAAAACTCACCTCCCCCATATACCCCATGACCCCACCCCCCATCGTCCCCTATCAGCCACCCTCCCCCCCTCTCACCCTTCAGTGAAGCTCCAGATAAGTCGTGTTGGGTCTAACAAAAGATTATCCATGATACCACACGGGAAAATATGGATTTGAAGTCTTTCTCTCCTTCCCACGTTGTCTAAGCTCTTC
>NC_051414.1:2849943-2850560 GCF_015228065.2 Penaeus monodon
CACCTACGTCATGCAACAAGAGGAAATCCTCACGCCGTACCCCTGCCCCTCCTTCCCTTATATACACAGGAGAGAATGCTGTCTTTTGTTACGCTTATGTTGTCGTACTTGGAGGGGAAATTGTGTTTTTATTGTCGTTTTATTGGTTACTCACGCTGTCGCTGTTGTTTGGTTGGTTACTCGTGCTGTTACTAATGTTTCTTTGGTTGCTTCTGCTGTTGCGCATGTTTTCTTTTCATGCTTTTGCTGCTATTTTCTTGGTTACTCGTGTTGTCACTGCTGTTTTCTTGGTTGCTCGTACTGCCATTGTTATTTTTTGGTTACCCACGCTGTTACGAATATTTTCTTGGTCACCCATGCCATCAATGCTGATTTCTTAGTTACCCACGCTGTTACTAACGTTTTCTTGGTCATTTATGCTGTCACTACCGTTTCTTTGGCCACAGCTGCATACGGTTCGTTCCTGCTGATGACACCACTTCTGGCTGTAAAAATGATATTGGTGTTTATGTCTTTTGGTGTTTTGTAGACCGCTGTGGCCCGTGCTTCTACAGCGCTCTCAGAATTATAAAACTGTATCTATTAATCTCATTCTTTTGTGTTATTTTGTAGTAGTG
>NC_051414.1:2850673-2850857 GCF_015228065.2 Penaeus monodon
ACTTTTATGTATATATATGAAATGTCAGACATATATCTTGAAAAACAGAGTTACAAGTCAAGCAGATATGGAACAGCTGAAGCCCTGGAGTTTCTATCGTAGAAAATTTTGTTCATGGGAGATGACTAAACCTACAACCCTTTTAACGCCATGGGAGCCTTGATGAAATTCATTACGGTAAACA
>NC_051414.1:2851111-2851330 GCF_015228065.2 Penaeus monodon
CGTTTCATTAAATATAGAATCAAGATGATATGTAAACATGCAGGCTTGTGTTTTTGTTATACGAGTGTATGCAATTACATAACGCTAATAGTTTACCGTAATGAATTTCATCAAGGCTCCTATGGCGTGAAAAGGGTCATAGGTTTAGTCATCTCCAATGCACAAATTTTTTTATGATAGAAACTGCAGGGGCTTCAGCTGTTCCATATCTGCTTGACT
>NC_051414.1:2851917-2851981 GCF_015228065.2 Penaeus monodon
TCTTAGACCAACCAAAGCGAATCAAATAATACACAATTACACAGCTTTAAACACGATTCCAGAA
>NC_051414.1:2852138-2852225 GCF_015228065.2 Penaeus monodon
CAATATCTACCTTCACAAAAGCCGAGATTGTATGGGATCGCCTGTCGATTAATCCTTGAGGAGATAGACCACTAATCCTCATCCTAA
>NC_051414.1:2852256-2852387 GCF_015228065.2 Penaeus monodon
ATCCTATGCCGTGATAACAGGGTATTTTTCCGTTCGGTCGATGGCCTTGAATTTTCTGTTTGGTCTGTGTTTATTGATTTATTTGTTCGTTTATTTAGTCCAAGAAATACGTATTTAAAAAAAAAAGAATC
>NC_051414.1:2852594-2852936 GCF_015228065.2 Penaeus monodon
GTTCTGCTCCAGGTGTACCTCACCTTAGGTTCCGCCTCGACACAGGTGACCCGGGATCACCTGGCAGGAGGGCTTAGGTCACTACCCCCTCCCCCCCCACGGCGTTAACCTGATCTGCCCAGCCTCCGTGACATCTCTCTCCCTCACGCCCACACGCCCTCGACCTCTCGTTTCTAATCCTGGGTCAGGCCATTAGCACGTGGCTACCCCGGGAGCCTCGTTTTCCACGTATTAATTAAGCTTTTTAAAACACCTTTGCCTCTTCCTACACAGCATGTACACCGTTCTCTCTCCACTTTGCCGAGGATCCTGCGCCACGGGGGGGGTGGGGGGAATCGAATG
>NC_051414.1:2853016-2853453 GCF_015228065.2 Penaeus monodon
TGGCGGCCTGCAATGCGAGCACGCGGCGCCAGAGGTACGATAATCCCCTCCCCCTCCCCCGCCAGATTTGCTTTAGGCTCGTATGCGCGAACAAGAGATTTATTAGCCCGATCCTCCTGCCATTTGTTCTCCCATGGATTTCTTCCTTTTCCCATTGTCTCCGGCTGAGAATCAACCCTTTGCTAAACCACTGTCGCTTCTTTTGTTTCGTTGTGGTGAAAGCCGGAGGTCTCTTTGGCTTAATTTGTACGATAACTTTGGCGATCGACAATGTTTTGCTTTGCGTTCAAAAAGGTGGTTTTATAAGTAATGGGGTTGAGAGTAATGTTCCATTAGAGAGAAAAAAATGAATGAAATGTCTTTTTTTATTTCTGCTCTTTTTATTTCTGCGTTAAGAAATGTTGAAACTAGCATGGTCAGCTGATAAAGACTTTTTA
>NC_051414.1:2853720-2853882 GCF_015228065.2 Penaeus monodon
ATACATGAATTAGGTTTTTGTGCTGACTATCTCTTTCTGTACAGATAACACTTTAATTTTTCCATAACACTGAAAGACTGTATTTAGTTTGCATATAGCATTGCAAGGTCATATTTTGCTCTTGTTTTTGCCTCTGAATACTGTATCATAAAAACAATCTAG
>NC_051414.1:2854127-2854822 GCF_015228065.2 Penaeus monodon
ATGTTGCAGTTCCAATTAAGTTCGCATTTTTTCCGCGTTGTGTTCATCAGAGCGTCAACTTAACGCCATTTCGGCTCATCGCCCATGGAGGAACGTAGAACTACCTAATTTACCTTTACAAACATCAAAAATGTAAACAGACATCAAAGTAAAAGTTGCAACGTTACAACTGCAAGCCGGGGCGATGGCAGCCGATCAAACGAGCGATAGACGCAAGGGATTTTCGTCCTTCCGTTCTCCTGTCCACAAGGGCGAGTTTCCGGCGACCTCCGACAGGGCATTGGGTTGCAATAATTTTTAATATGTTTATTTGTTTTGTGCGATTGGATGATATATATGTATATATGCATGGCTGTTTATCTATTATTGTTTACCCATCGATATATTTATTATCCGATTTCATATCAATCTATGCAACATTTTTTCCCCCCATGAAATGAATTTCCCATAATGCCAGCACAGTTGCAGCGTGTATAGGTTACGTATTTTGCGATCACTGTTGCTACCACTCATATATACGTATATATATTTCTTTTACATAAATTCCACGGCAAAAAAAAAAAAAACAAAGACAGGCGACGAATCACTCTTGTCCACTCTCCTGTGTTTTCATTTTTCATTCTCATACTTCCCTTTCTCCCTTTCTGCTGCCCTTTCTGTATCCTGATGCGATGTGCGTTTCGGGAAGAAGGAAT
>NC_051414.1:2855772-2855895 GCF_015228065.2 Penaeus monodon
GGCGACGCCCGGGTTTTTTACACCAGGGAAAGGCCCCATCCGGGAAAAATAGGAATGAAACAGAGAATAAAGGTCAGGAGAAAAAAGGGTCCCAAAAAAAGGCCCGGGGAGGGAAAACAGAGG
>NC_051414.1:2856197-2856378 GCF_015228065.2 Penaeus monodon
TATATATTATATATATTTTATATAATAAATTACTATATATAATATATATTATTATATATATAAATACTTTTAAAACAGATAATTGATAGATGAGGGTTGATAGTGAAATAAAAAATAATTTTGTAGAAAATAGATGATGACAAATGATAGCTAGAAAGTTTACTTGTGTTGGTGGTTTTTA
>NC_051414.1:2857461-2857698 GCF_015228065.2 Penaeus monodon
CACCTCTAAAATTTCCCCCCCCCATCCCCCTTTTCTTTTCCCCCGTCTCCCTCCCCCCTTTCTTCTCCCCCTTATTGCCACTCTCTTGGAAAAGCATGGAAATTTGCAATTTTTTGCTTTTGCCAATTTCTTCTTCTCTCCCTCTTATCTCCTTCGTCTTCATTGTTCGTGTCTCTCTTTCTTTGCCAGGCTATTTGTCTTTTTTTCGTTTCCTGTTTCCCTCATTCTGATGTATTA
>NC_051414.1:2857939-2858057 GCF_015228065.2 Penaeus monodon
TTTTCCCCCCCCCCCTACCCATTTTTAATTCCCTTTTCTCCCTCTCCCTTCCTTTCCCCCCTCCCCCCGCTTGTCTTTCCCTCCCCCTTTTTTTTTTTTCGCCCCCCCCCCCCCAGTA
>NC_051414.1:2858082-2858198 GCF_015228065.2 Penaeus monodon
TCTTTTCCCCAACCCAATAAATTTTTTGTAATTATATTTAACTTTTGGGGGAAAAGAAAACCAAGATTAATTTTATTAAAAACAATTAATATTAAAATTTTAAAGTTTTTATTTTA
>NC_051414.1:2858346-2858416 GCF_015228065.2 Penaeus monodon
TTTTTTTTGGATAAGGGGGTTTTTTTATATAATAATTAATAATATTTTAAAAAAAAAAAATTTTTAAAAA
>NC_051414.1:2858567-2858858 GCF_015228065.2 Penaeus monodon
CCCAGTAAATTTATAGATAAAGATTAATGTGTGTGTTTGTGTTACTAGATGATAGTGTGGCTGTGTGGTGTATGTTTTTTGGTGTGTGTGTGGTGTGGTGGTGGGTAAGTGTGTTGTGTGTGTGTGTGTTGGGTGTGGTGTGGGGTGTGTGTGTGTGGGTGTGTTGTATATATATTATTTATATCTTAAAATTTTATATTTTTATATATTTTATGTTATCTTTTGATTGTGTGTGTTGTGGGGTGTGTTGTGTGTTGGGGGGGGTGTGTTTTGTGTGTTTTTGGTGGTTTT
>NC_051414.1:2858914-2859000 GCF_015228065.2 Penaeus monodon
CGGTGGTGGTGGGTGTGGGGTGTGCATATATATATTATATTGTGTGGTGGTTTTTTGTGTGGGGTGTGCCCTATATATTTTAATTT
>NC_051414.1:2863559-2863640 GCF_015228065.2 Penaeus monodon
TTTGCAATGATGTTGTGGAAGATTATAATGATAATTTGTGTGTGACTCCCACACACACCATTATAATAGATGATAGATCTG
>NC_051414.1:2864253-2864376 GCF_015228065.2 Penaeus monodon
GCACTGTATGTAGATATCCATCTACCTATCTAAATGATATGCATCATGAATATTCAATAGAAAGGGTAAATTGACGTTATATTTTGTAGGAAAACGTCACGGCACAAAGAAGAGAAAAAGAGC
>NC_051414.1:2864453-2864901 GCF_015228065.2 Penaeus monodon
CCAGTGAGTTCTTCATAACTGGTCACTGCTGTCATCTGTTGGCTGAAATTCACACTTGTTTGCGAATAACCAACTATAGCGAGTCTGAATTTGGTCTTCGCCAGTGACAAACGTTGTTTTTTTTACGTTTCAGTTACGTTTCAGAAGTTGCCCGAAACGTTTGTTTGGGCAACTTCTTTTCTTTTCCGTATCGACTGCATTATAGAATTACGGGTTGCTAAATGATTATACGACTGCCTTAGTTGAAATGTACCAGTCCTTAATATATAGTGATATTTTGTATAAAATTAAGTTTGCATAGCCACCAAAAGCAACTCTTCCGGGAATTGAAAGAAAGGAACAAGCGATAACTATCAGTTTTTCATCTCTAAACGTTTAGTTCTGCATCTATGACGTCAGAGCGAAGACACCGCACCTGTTACGTATTATCAATCGCCAGAAGGGCCTG
>NC_051414.1:2864919-2865141 GCF_015228065.2 Penaeus monodon
AAGTTGCCTGAGGCATGGGACAATCTTGCGATAATATTTATACGAGAGGAGATGGTCGTGTGTTTCAGAGTCCGAAGTCTTTGGAAGTATTTTTTTTTTAATGGGTGTAAGGGATTATTTTCGGATGGAATAATGCTATTGTTTGTGGCAACGAAATGGAGTCTTGTTTGGGACGAGAGGCAGGGAGGAAGCAGCACGCTGGATAAGTATATAGCAAGTTTG
>NC_051414.1:2866012-2866223 GCF_015228065.2 Penaeus monodon
TAACCGTCAAGAATAAAAAAAAATATATCCACAGTGTAAAGAATAGCGTTAATAAAAAGTAATATCTATAGTGTATATATCGGTCGAGTTGCCAATCAGGATTTCCGCGAGTGCTCCGAGCGAGGCCAATAATCTGATGGTATCATGGCGTTTGGACAAAAGGTGAGGGAATTATTTCATCAACAATGGTGCGAACAATCTGATAAAGGCC
>NC_051414.1:2866944-2867193 GCF_015228065.2 Penaeus monodon
TCTATTATCATTTTCTTTATTTACAAATAATACTGAAAAATATGCTTCAGTTCCACGTCATATTAATTCGTTTATCAATCCTACTCCTGATGTATTTCTAAAATGTATAAAAATATCTAAGATAATAAGAATTTTATGAAAATAATAATTATAGTTGTACGAAAGGAGACGAATAAATGAATAGGAAATAATGGTTAATGTGAATCAAAGATGAAAAATGAAAGTTGAAATTTTTCAGAAAATCATTAC
>NC_051414.1:2867270-2867696 GCF_015228065.2 Penaeus monodon
CGTAATTTCAAAAAAAGTATGGACGCGGAATCAGATTACGAAATTAAAAAAAAAGCAAAGAAAACCATCAAAAATATACAAAACAGCTGATTTTAAAAAATCATCAAAATCTAATTCGAAAAGCAAAAAAAATATATATATATATTTAAAAAATCACGAAAAATAATCCAGCTTTTCCCCTTTCCTTAAGACAAGTTAATTGCGCTCAAGTCTCCGCCATCTGGATCTTTGCATTATTTCAGGGAAAGGTGCGTCCCCGTGTTTTTCAGATTTGTCTTTTCGAAACGGAGGGAAATTTAGAGAAAGAAGTTAGAAAGAGGGAAAGAATTTTTTTTTTTTTTTTAATGGTGTCGAGCCCCGTGCAGCATATCTCATTTGATATGTGGTATATACACACATGCGCTCGTTGTGCAGTGTAGGCTAACT
>NC_051414.1:2868534-2868642 GCF_015228065.2 Penaeus monodon
CTGTATGCGCACGTATAAATATTGTCAACAGAAACCGCACCAACTATTTACGCAAAACTCAAGCCATACAAGAACGAAGAACAGCCAGAGGATCCCCATCTCATACTT
>NC_051414.1:2868766-2869139 GCF_015228065.2 Penaeus monodon
CACGAGGAAGTATTGTTCACACGCCCTTATCCTCTGTTCACAGGCGCGGGGCGAGTGTTGCGGCCGCCCATCAAAAAGGAGCAGATTCCTAAGGGGAACGCCCATTGACACCCCCCCCCTCCCCCTCCCTCCTCCAACTTCCCCTCCCTTCTCCCCCTCCCCCTCCTCCAACTTCCCCCCTCCTCCAACCACCCCCCTCCTCCAACTTCCCCTCCCTTCTCCCCCTCCCCCTCCTCCAACTTCCTCCCTCCTCCAACCACCCCCCTCCTCCAACTTCCCCTCCCTCCTCCCCCTCCCCCTCCTCCAACTTCCCCCCTCCCCCTCCTCCTCCTCCCCCTCCTCCAACCACCCCCCTCCAACCCTGCTATAATAA
>NC_051414.1:2870204-2870324 GCF_015228065.2 Penaeus monodon
CGTGGGTCACGTGACTCGCTCTTTCATATTCAAATGCTCGCTCGCGACGGACGCAAATTGGCCCAGATTGGTAAAAAGGAATTCCACATGCAACAAATTCGCACCCCTATTAAATTGGTT
>NC_051414.1:2870413-2870644 GCF_015228065.2 Penaeus monodon
GAAAGAGATTTCACGCACATTTCAAGTGTGAGAGGAGAAAGAGGAGGGATGAAATAGGGGGGATGGGGAGGGGGAAATAGGGGTGGGATAGGAAGGGGGGGGAGGAAGAAGGGTGTTTGGGGAGATGGAAGGAGGGTATTAAAAAAAAAAAAAAGGGGGGAGGGGGGGAGGAGGGGATGGAAAGTCGAGGGACCGTATCTTCATCACCGTCATCACTCCCCTCCTTCATCA
>NC_051414.1:2870680-2870787 GCF_015228065.2 Penaeus monodon
TTCCTTCGGTCTGTTTCATGGTGTAAAGCGAAGACCGATTATTTATGGGTCTGGTGCGCGTGCGTGATATGCAGAGGACCGAACCATGATGCGGTCTTGCTTCATCA
>NC_051414.1:2871108-2871227 GCF_015228065.2 Penaeus monodon
GGGGGGGGAAATGATAATTATAGGAATATAAAGTTTATGGGAATTTTAAAGAAAAAAAAAAAAAGGATTGTGGGGAACTAGTAAGAAATAAATAAAAAGAAAAAAAAAGATTAAAGAGA
>NC_051414.1:2871256-2871596 GCF_015228065.2 Penaeus monodon
ATCCTGGGGGGGGAATGATAAAAGATAAAAAAAAAAACAAGGAATTTAAGAGAAAACAAAGGATTGTGGAAAACTAGTAAGACATAAAAAAAAGGAAAGATTGAAAAGAGGGGGGAAGGGAGGAGGGGAAGGGGGAAGGGAGGAGGGGAAGGGGGAAGGGAGGAGGGGAAGGGGGAAGGGAGGAGGGGAAGGGGGAAGGGAGGAGGGGAAGGGGGAAGGGAGGAGGGGAAGGGGGAAGGGAGGAGGGGAAGGGGGAAGGTAGGAGGGGAAGGAGAGAAGGGAGGGGGGTGACCAAACTCGTAAGAAACCAATAAATAAAAGAAACGGAATATGAAAATAA
>NC_051414.1:2871906-2871987 GCF_015228065.2 Penaeus monodon
TATCTTGGGAATTAATTTAAAAGGAAGGTATTTATTTACGATAAATCAAGTAAGATAAAGAAAACATGATTCTATGATTCT
>NC_051414.1:2876117-2876283 GCF_015228065.2 Penaeus monodon
ATGATATTCTGTAAATAATAATGTACAAACTAGTTTTTTTATGTGACTAATCAAACAGTTTTTATTAATCTAGTCCATATAAAGACATTTTTCTTTATAGCGAAAATAAAAAAATGTTTTTATAACGAAAATCATACTTAATATGTTTTCTTATTGTAGTAAAATG
>NC_051414.1:2876873-2877094 GCF_015228065.2 Penaeus monodon
TCTTCCATTCAAATCCCACTACAATACTGCAATGAGTCCCTGGAAAACGATCTCGCCAATGAGTTTCGACAGCGACACCTAAACACACAAACAGACACACGCGAAAATGTTGTATTGCCAAAGGACCTTTGTCACTCGCGTCTGCTATTTGAATTCCACTTGCTAAGGCAAAGCTTTGGATATTGAACGAACACGAGAGACATTTACCATTGTTCGGAGCG
>NC_051414.1:2877816-2877921 GCF_015228065.2 Penaeus monodon
AATTATGAGCGTCCCTTAGGAATCTGCTCCTCTTTGATGGGCGGCCGCAACACTCGCCCGCGCCTGTGAACAGAGGATAGGCGTTTGGAACAATAATTCCTCGTG
>NC_051414.1:2878031-2878139 GCF_015228065.2 Penaeus monodon
AAGTATGAGATGGGATTCTGGCTGTTCTTCGTTGTACGCTTGAGTTTTGCGTAAATAGTGCGCGGTTTCTGTTGACAATATTATACGTGCGCAATAACAGTATACACC
>NC_051414.1:2878690-2879117 GCF_015228065.2 Penaeus monodon
AGTTAGCCTACACGCACAACGAGCGCATGTGTGTATATACCACATATCAAATGAGATATGCTGCACGGGGCTCGACACCATTAAAAAAAAAAAAAAATTCTTTCCCTCTTTCTAACTTCTTTCTCTAAATTTCCCTCCGTTTCGAAAAGACAAATCTGAAAAACACGGGGACGCACCTTTCCCTGAAATAATTCAAAGATCCAGATGGCGGAGACTTGAGCGCAATTAACTTGTCTTAAGGAAAGGGGAAAAGCTGGATTGTTTTTCGTGATTTTTTTAATATATATATATATTTTTTTTTGCTTTTCGAATTAGATTTTGATGATTTTTTTTTAAATCAGCTGTTTTGTATATTTTTGATGGTTTTCTTTGCTTTTTTTCAAATTTGTAATTGATCCGCGTCCATACTTTTTGAAATACTATATTA
>NC_051414.1:2879373-2879523 GCF_015228065.2 Penaeus monodon
ATTTCGTCTCCTTTCGTACAACTATAATTATTATTTCATAAAATTCTTATTATCTTAGATATTTTTATACATTTTAGAAATACATCAGGAGTAGGATTGATAAACGAATTAATATGACGTGGAACTGAAGCATATTTTTCAGTATTATTT
>NC_051414.1:2880119-2880325 GCF_015228065.2 Penaeus monodon
CGGCCTTTATCAGATTGTTCGCACCCGTGATGAAATAAATTCCTCACCTTTTTTCCAAACGCCCTGATTCCCCTCGATTATTGGCCTCGCTCGGAGACTCGCGGAAATCCCGATGGCAACTCGACCGTATTACACTAAGATATACTTTTTATTAACGTACACACGTGGAATATTTTTTTTTTGACGGTTTAATATATTAGGTATGA
>NC_051414.1:2880390-2880679 GCF_015228065.2 Penaeus monodon
ACATATATATTATATAATAATAATTATATATTAATTATATTATATATAATATATATATAGGCAATAAACATTAAAATATAATATAATATATATATTATATTATTATATAAAAAGATATAATAATTTGGTTAAATATAAATGGAAAAGAATTTTAAAACAGATATATTAATTTGAAATATATAAATAATAAAATTATAATAAATAATATTATAAAAATAATTAAAAACCTAGAATATAAAATAAAAAATATAAAATAAATTTTAAAAAAAATATTAAAATGAAAATTTAA
>NC_051414.1:2881643-2882345 GCF_015228065.2 Penaeus monodon
CTTTATTAACAAACTTGCTATATACCTATCCAGCGTGCTGCTTCCTCCCTGCCTCTCGTCCCAAACAAGACTCCATTTCGTTGCCACAAACAATAGCATTATTCCATCCGAAAACAATCTACGACCCCTTACACCCATTAAAAAAAAATACTTCCAAAGACTTCGGACTCTGAAACACACCACCATCATCTCCTCTCGTATAAATATTATCGCAAGATTGCCCCATGCCTCAGGCAACTTTATATATATATATACAGGCCCTTCTGGCGATTGATAATACGTAACAGGTGCGGTGTCTTCGCTCTGACGTCATAGATGCAGAACTAAACGTTTAGAGATGAAAAACTGATAGTTATCGCTTGTTCCTTTCTTTCAATTCCCGGAAGAGTTGCTTTTGGTGGCTATGCAAACTTAATTTTATACAAAATATCACTATATATTAAGGACTGGTACATTTCAACTAAGGCAGTCGTATCATTATTTAGCAACCCGTAATTCTATAATGCAGTCGATACGGAAAAGAAAAGAAGTTGCCCAAACAAACGTTTCGGGCAACTTCTGAAACGTAACTGAAACGTAAAAAAAACAACGTTTGTCACTGGCGAAGACCAAATTCAGACTCGCTATAGTTGGTTATTCGCAAACAAGTGTGAATTTCAGCCAACAGATGACAGCAGTGACCAGTTATGAAGAACTCACTGG
>NC_051414.1:2882422-2882513 GCF_015228065.2 Penaeus monodon
GCTCCTTTTCTCTTCTTTGTGCCGTGACCTTTTCCTACAAAATATAACGTCAATTTACCCTTTCTATTGAATATTCATGATGCATATCATT
>NC_051414.1:2883437-2883539 GCF_015228065.2 Penaeus monodon
CAAGGCATGTCTTTCCGGTCGCACTGTACATTAGCACACTTTGGTATTTCATTAATTTTCGATTTTTTTTAAAAATAAAGATATACGCAGGGACAGTTCGAC
>NC_051414.1:2883622-2883737 GCF_015228065.2 Penaeus monodon
CGCTTATCTTTTATATAACAGTGAATGTTTATATTTTCGTACATCTTATTTCCATATTTAGATAAGATATTTATCATGAATATCAGACAACGTAGTAACTGTTCATACTAGAATC
>NC_051414.1:2884869-2884933 GCF_015228065.2 Penaeus monodon
TCCATGTAATCTGTTATCTATAATTATGGAGGTGTGAGGTGTGTGGGGTTTGTGGGGGTTGGTT
>NC_051414.1:2885370-2885515 GCF_015228065.2 Penaeus monodon
TATTTTTATACTTTACATATATTTTTTCTGTGGTGTGTGTGAATAAGAGGCGAAAAAGTTTGTCGTCGGTCCCCCCGTGTGCGTATCCCAACTTTTGCTAAATGACAACATGTATGTGTGCGTTGGGGAGACAGCGGGGCCGAGA
>NC_051414.1:2885568-2885688 GCF_015228065.2 Penaeus monodon
GCGAATGGGGGAAGAAAATGGGGAAGAAGAGAAACGAGCGAAGCGGAAGGAGAGAGAATTGGACCCAGCTATGCGAGAGGAGATTAAATTGTCAATCCTGAAAATCGATGTAAAACGAAT
>NC_051414.1:2886173-2886305 GCF_015228065.2 Penaeus monodon
AATTGGCAAAAGCAACAAATTGTCAATTACACATGCTATTGCCAAAGAGAGTGTGCAATAAGGCGGCAGAAGAAGGGGAGAGGGAGACGAGAGGAATTGAAAAGGGAGATGGGGGAGAGAGTGTAGAGAGTG
>NC_051414.1:2887717-2887843 GCF_015228065.2 Penaeus monodon
TTGTCAGGCTTTCGCATAATAACAAACACGTAAATGATGACATGACGAACCAAGGCCCAAAAGCCATTTTTCGATACGATCAGACATAATTACATCTTCATGAACATTACACACTAAATACCCCCC
>NC_051414.1:2887917-2888273 GCF_015228065.2 Penaeus monodon
TTCCCTCCCCAAAACGACAGTTATCGCGCAGCAGTCAATCCGGTTCTACCCTTCTCTCCCCACGTCTCCCCATCTCCTACCTCTCCCCACGTCTCCCCATCTCCTACCTCTCCCCACGTCTCCCCATCTCCCCTCAAAACCCCTCCCCCATCTCTCCCCACCTCTCCCCACCTCACCCCACCTCTCCCTAACCTCCCCCACCTCTCCCCCACCTCCCCTACACCCACCTTCCCTCCGTCGGCCCCCAACATCCACATCCGAATTTACAATTTTATTCCATTGGCAAATTTTAATCGTATTGACCACCTTTTCCTCGGGCGCGAAACAATGGCCACCAAATTGTGAAAATATTGGCC
>NC_051414.1:2889508-2889574 GCF_015228065.2 Penaeus monodon
TGCAGACTGATATATATTTCCACTGGCTTAAAAATTTTCAGCAATGTGGTACGTATCTTTCCCTCT
>NC_051414.1:2889643-2889843 GCF_015228065.2 Penaeus monodon
AACAGCCTTCAAAAAGTATCAAGCCTAAGAATGAAATCAAACGCTTTATTTACAGCCTTGAATCGACGTCATCTCCTATACTGTCCCTCGTGTGTCCTTCGGTAACAGACGCTTAGGAGTCTCTGTGTAATATTAGTCTTGTGTTCCTCAGTGTCTTAAAGGAACAAGATCTTTGTAAGGACGATGGACAGTGGTTATCC
>NC_051414.1:2890266-2890355 GCF_015228065.2 Penaeus monodon
ACTGCCCGTGACTTTCTCTTTATTTTTTTTTTTCCAAACTTCGGCTTTCCATTGTCACCTCCGCCGACCTCTGACCCCCGTTTGCAACA
>NC_051414.1:2890382-2890654 GCF_015228065.2 Penaeus monodon
GGTTCCACTCTCCCCCTCCAACATTTTCCCGCCTCCACCAACAACCCCGTTTCTTACCTACCTTCACTCTGACTACCGACTCCCTCCACCAAAATATCTCCACCATACTCCCTCCACCAAATCTTCACCACACTACCTCCACCAAACTAACTCCAACAAACTAACTCCACCAAACCTCTTCTACCAAATCCCCTCCACCAAAATATCTCCAACAAACTAACTCCAACAACCTACCTCCACCAAACTACTTCCACTAACCTACCTCCACCAAA
>NC_051414.1:2890864-2890968 GCF_015228065.2 Penaeus monodon
GCACACACACACATACCAGTCTCTCGCGCCGCTCGCCACAGGACGCGTGTTTCGCCCGCTCTGGAATCTCAATAACCGGACGATCTCTTTTGGATGAAATAACT
>NC_051414.1:2892174-2892264 GCF_015228065.2 Penaeus monodon
AGGGAAGGGGGGGAGGGTGTTCCAGGGTGGGAATTGATTCATATCTGGACGCTCGAGTTTTGTCGCCTTGCCCTTTGATGTTTGGCCATT
>NC_051414.1:2892783-2892863 GCF_015228065.2 Penaeus monodon
CTTTGCAAGGGGGAAGGAACGGTGCTGTGTGTGTCTGTTTTTTGTCTCTGGGAAAACGAGGAATTGGAATCAGTTTTCGA
>NC_051414.1:2894790-2894918 GCF_015228065.2 Penaeus monodon
GCACAATGTCGTAGGTTGCAAAGGGGGAGGGGACAAGTGTCACATCCCCGTTGCAACAAAGATGGAATGCAAGGCTCGCAGTCGCATACCTTGAACGCTGCAATGGATCCTAACTCATCTTTGGTACA
>NC_051414.1:2895038-2895583 GCF_015228065.2 Penaeus monodon
CATCTCCTGACGTCCACTCACAGGAATGACATGTTATAGATCTCGACGGAGAGCATTTCTACCAAGCCATTTTTATTATTACATTTTTTGTAAATAGAGGTACAAATCATTATTAAACGGAATTTTGTACTTCGTGTAACACATATAAAAAAAATCCTTTGTGCTAATGTATATTTCAAATTCTAAATTAATAATGTTGTGTATATTTTGCAATTTTTTTATTCAGTATAATGTTTATTGCAATATATTGTTAGGTGACATCATCATCATGTCAAGAAGTTTGCAGAATATGCAATCATTAATTTGCTGCAATACGCTTTTGTATCTATTTGCAAAGAGGAATTATTTGCATTCCTTTCAGAATGGACTTCTTATTACAGTGAAAAATTTTCCTTCATAATTTAAATTTTTAGTAACACTGATCAAGGCTGAATATCGCAATTATGTTATCGGTTAGAAAATAAAAGGTCTTCTCTTACGATTTCTTCACAAAATCATTGTCTGGTAAAGTCAGTAATGGTTTAATGGTTACCTATATTCTCCTT
>NC_051414.1:2895626-2896188 GCF_015228065.2 Penaeus monodon
CAGCAGAGATAGTGTTTTTACGTGTGTGGTTTTCAAAAACGTCTTACTAGAATCCAGACCTTTTTTTCATTTTATTAATGGGACATTTTAAATAACACTAACGATGTGTGATTTCTAAAATGAAATATTATTAATACGATATATGCTCTTATCACTTCATGTCACATCTCTATATATTTCTAAATCGATAATCTATCAATAATATTGATAACTTATACACATGTTCCCTGTATACTTTGGATAAAATTAATGATTATCCTGATTACGTTTATCTGATTTTTTTTCAAGGAGAAATAGGATAAGCAGATCACGTCATATATATGCGTTAATGAATATGTATTGTCAATTAATATAATTATGTCAACATCAGGGCCAAAGAAGAAGAGAGAGAGAGAGAAAAAAAATCTCAGACGCAAAAATAAACTATTGTATTCTCACATGCCTTAGTATTTTTTCCCCTCAAAAGTTGATTACCAAATTTCTGCAAAATAGTTTTACGCATTTCTTCAGGCCTCTTAAAAAAAAAGGGAAAGAGAAAAATAAGATAAATATCACTTTAAAG
>NC_051414.1:2896425-2896499 GCF_015228065.2 Penaeus monodon
GAAATATTACATAATAATTGAATTATAACTTGTAGATATACGTTTAACCAATCGCCTTATGAAGCTAAAGGTTA
>NC_051414.1:2897124-2897239 GCF_015228065.2 Penaeus monodon
CCCGAAACAACCCAGACGAGATGGGAAGAAGAAACCACAGGTAAGGAATATCGGCAGGCAAGTCGACCCACCGGAGAGTCACTGTCCCCTAATAACACTTATTAACTCATGTAGC
>NC_051414.1:2897270-2898309 GCF_015228065.2 Penaeus monodon
TTCTACGGGAAACACCGGCTGGCGTGGCGGGTCAGGCACGGAAAGGCTCTGGTTCTGTGCTCCCCTGATGACCCCTGGTTCACTGGCTTTCCTTTCCCTGTTCATCTTCCTCTCACCTAGTTGCACCTGGTTCCATCTGGCTTCTCCGCCTGGATTCAACCACCTGGCTCCTCCCCCGGCGTGCGTCCGGGTTCCCGGTTAAGGCCCCGTTCCACCTGGCTTCTCCACCTGGATTAGAACCACCTGGTTCCATCTGGCTTCTCCACCTGGATTCAACCACCTGGTTCCTCTCCCCGGCTGCTGCGTCCGGGTTCAACCATCTGGATCAAAACCACCTGGTTCCACTGGCTTCTCCACCTGGATTAAAACCACCTGGTTCCATCTGGCTTCTCTACCTGGATTCAACCACCTGGCTCCTCTCCCCAGCTGCTGCGTCCGGGTTTCGTCATGTGGCTTTCTCGTTTGGCTCCATCGGGGCTGATCCATCTGTATTCAACCACCTGGCTTCGCTGTCTAGATTCCTCCATTTGGCTTCATCATCTACACCACCTGGCCTTACTACCTGGCTTTACCACCTGGCTTTACCACCTGGCTTTACCACCTGGCTTTACCACCTGACTTTACCACCTGGCTTTACCACCTGGCTTTACCAACTGGCATGGCCACCTGACTTTACCACCTGGCTTTACCACCTGACTTTACCACATGGCTTTACCACCTGGCTTTACCACCTGGCATAACCACCTGACATAACCACCTGGCACAACCACCTGACTTTACCACCCGGCTTTACCACCTGACATAACCACCTGACATAACCACCTGGCTTTACCACCTTTACCGGAAAATCGTCTCTATTCGAACTACCTAATGATCCGAACTCGATCCTTTCCCCTTGTTCCTAAGCCAATTAATCCTTCTTTTAAGCCATTACGTTCCTCGATACCGTATCTTATCTCTCAACCACGCAGCGCGAACCATCTGCAAGCCATGCTGTACTTTTCTTAGCCACCTGGAAGCTTGCAAGTCAGTTAGGAGC
>NC_051414.1:2898611-2898938 GCF_015228065.2 Penaeus monodon
CAAAAACCACAAAAAAATGGTGATGAATACCTGCATACCCATCATCATTAACATACCCTGTTATCATCACAGTTTTCATCAACAACTACATCGCGTCTATAAGATCTAATTTTTAAAAAGTGATTAGTCTTAGGAAAATGAGTTGAGATCTTCCTCTGTTGAATTATTTTCACTTTTGAAATCTGGATGTGATTTTATCAGAAGGATAAAAATTCGAGTGTTTATGAACGAAAAGTTGCAAAAAACACAATTCACACTTGCTGTAACACACACGTGCTGCTTTTATTGGAGATGTGTGTATATATTGAGTTATTGCGTTGTCTCTGT
>NC_051414.1:2899433-2899642 GCF_015228065.2 Penaeus monodon
TTGCCCCTTGGCTTTCGGATTACAACCAGAACATTGTCAGGAGTAAATATCATGTGTTTATTAGCGAAAGAAGTATCTACATGCTGTTTCTACCACACGCGCGGTGGACAGCTTGCACCTGCAGATAATGCTACACCTGCTGTAATAAACACTTGTTATTTTTAATGAAGATGTGTGATTATCTTGTGGTGTTATTGCCCTGTATACAC
>NC_051414.1:2900682-2900797 GCF_015228065.2 Penaeus monodon
TCCATTTTTTTTTTCAACAGCGAACAAAAATCGCGTAACATTCTCACGATTTCCGGCCGGCTAATCTGATTAAAACAGACAAAGCTCTCTCTCCTTGTCTCCCTCCCCCTCGAAC
>NC_051414.1:2901274-2901338 GCF_015228065.2 Penaeus monodon
CTTTCATTATGCTCTTCCACATAAAAAAAAAAAAAAAATTGTTCTACCATTATCTAATTTTTTT
>NC_051414.1:2901652-2901720 GCF_015228065.2 Penaeus monodon
CCATGAATACCATTAATACCATGAAATCCACTCTTACCTCCCCCATGACCCCCCCCCCTCTCCCATCA
>NC_051414.1:2903328-2903599 GCF_015228065.2 Penaeus monodon
GTAACCCCCCCCCCCCCCAGCGATCAACAGGATCAAGGCGCGATCGTACGTGTTGTATCGCGGGCGCGTGGCGGGAATTTTAAACGCCGGTGTTGGTCATTACCGCGTTTTCTGGTACACTCGCCTTGTTGTTACAGGAGACACCTACCCCTCCCCCCCCTCCCCCCGTCTTCCCTTCCCCCTTTTACCTTCCCTTATCCTTCCTCCCTTTCCCCCTCCCTCCGTCTCCCCTATTCCTTTTCCCTTCCCTTACCCTTACCTTCCTCTCCTT
>NC_051414.1:2903886-2904312 GCF_015228065.2 Penaeus monodon
CCACTCCCCTGCCTCTCTCTTCCCCCCCCACCCCACCCTCCCTGTCTCTCCCTCACCCCCCTGCTTCTCTCCTTCCCCTCCCCCTCCCTGTCTCTCCCCCTCCCCCACCTCCTCTCTCCCACCTCCCTGTCTCTCACCCACCCCTTACCTATCCCCCACCCCATACCTCTCCCCCACCCCCCTGTTTCTCTCTTTCCCGACCCCCCTGCCTCACCCCCACCCCTGCTTCTCCCCCACCCCTACCTCCTCTCTCCCACCCCCTGCTTCTCTCTCTCTATCCCCCCCACCCTCCCTGTCTCTCCCCCACCCAAACCTGCTTCTCCCCCACCCTCACCTCCTCTCCCCCACCTCCCTGTCTCTCCCCCACCCCCACCCCCTCTCAACCAGTCTTGTTTGTGTGGCAATTTACTTGTTCACTCGTTCATA
>NC_051414.1:2905337-2905420 GCF_015228065.2 Penaeus monodon
ACCGCACGTTCTCGGCTTCTGAAAATGAATATAAGACGTCATTCTCTTCCGTTCTGTGAGCAGCCACGGAGAAATGAATGCCG
>NC_051414.1:2906360-2906433 GCF_015228065.2 Penaeus monodon
AAAGATTTTAATTTGCTTTATAAATCTTCGCCATTGTAGTTCTTAAATATGTATTTCTCGACACTGAAGTTAG
>NC_051414.1:2906986-2907578 GCF_015228065.2 Penaeus monodon
GCCTAGAATCCCCGTTCTACGCTATAGGCCTAGTCACAAGTACATTTTAATATATTTTTTTTTTACTTGTATATATATTTCCCTTATATATGGAATCTTTAGGTCTGTTTAAGGGATTTTATTTTTTTTTTCTCAGTATATATATTTCCTGAGATCTAAGGCCTTTGTCAACCTTGCTTTTATTATTATTTTTCTTTATTCCAATTATTCTTATGCATGTTCTCGTATTTCCTATAAATATTCTTATATTTTTTATCATCTAGTATCATTTATTTAATTTTTCCTATAATTTTTATGTATGTTCTCGTATTTCTATAAATATTCTAATTCATGAATTATTCTTAAGTAAATATTCTTCAATAATTCTTATCATCTGTTATTATTCATTTTTATGTTTCATATTATTTCGTGCAGATTTCTGATAAATATTTCCTATGTGAATTTTAAAAAAAAAAACTAAATATATTATTCCTGTACATATATTTTTTTTTTTTCCGTGTTAGATTCTAAAGTTCCTATGTATAATTAATGTGTTAATTTCATGTATACATTAAGTGTGTCTGTTCTATACATTTGTTTCCTCTAAGTTTCC
>NC_051414.1:2908073-2908189 GCF_015228065.2 Penaeus monodon
GTCGGCGGGCACTCAGCAGGGGACGCTGGGCGGGACACCCTTGTGCACGCGCGCTCTGCCCTCTGCCCCGGAGACACACGCTTGCAGGGTACGTGTATGCACACCCATGTGTATGC
>NC_051414.1:2908547-2908801 GCF_015228065.2 Penaeus monodon
TTTATTATATCATAGTACATAATCTAACATATGTAGGTATATCCCATTCGTATATATCAATAATGCAATAGAATATAACAAATAGATATATAATATATATAATACATATAAAAACACACAATATGAATGTAGTTATAGAATTTTTTGACCATACGTACACAATCCCTCCAAACAGCCAAGCCCCCCTCCCCACTCCAACCCTCCCGCTTAACTCAACACCAATGCCAGAAAGAACACAAACCGGGAAGAAGGCT
>NC_051414.1:2909489-2909792 GCF_015228065.2 Penaeus monodon
CGTGCACCCGCAGAGACAAAACGCCATTGAGGATGAGAGATTAATTTCAAGCGTGAGTAACAACCAATAGGTCTCATGTAGTGGACAGATGCGTTCGGTCGGGGGGAGAGGGGGGGGGGTTGGTGAGGGGGTGAAGGGGGAGGGAGGGAGGAGGGGGGGTAAGTTGCGGGCGTGCGGGTGCTGTGGGCGGCTGTCGTTTCTGGTAATGACAGGCCGATGACTGTGGTTTTCGACTGGCCATAACGAACGAGGCGGTTTGTCAGGGCGACGGTACATGTAGGGTAGTTTGGGTCTTCGGGAAAA
>NC_051414.1:2910078-2910476 GCF_015228065.2 Penaeus monodon
TCTACAGTTAATAAAGAGACAATGATCTCGTATAATAAATAGGGTACTTGAGTAATGATGATGATAAGCTTCGTCAACAATTAAGCAATTAATAATGATGCAATAATTGCGGATGCTGGAGGTTATGATCTAATTAGCATTGGATACGTATATCGTCTCTATAAGATCCATTTTCAGAAAGTGAGATTATAAATACGTTTCAGGGAAATGGCTTGATTATTTTCGTCTGTTGAATTATTTTCGTTTTTTAGGAAAGGGAATGTGAATTAGAAAATAGATGTTATTATTATGTAAGCGAATTTTTTCTTCTGCTTTTCCTCACTCTCTCTTTATTCTCTCTTTTATATTTTCCTCTCATGTTTTTTTTTTTATCTTTCGTCTTTCTTCGTTGTCGTATC
>NC_051414.1:2911123-2911189 GCF_015228065.2 Penaeus monodon
TCTAAAAGCAAATGCAATGAAATGAATAAACAAGCAAACAAGCGGATGGATAGGTAAAGAGGGTCT
>NC_051414.1:2911247-2911755 GCF_015228065.2 Penaeus monodon
TCCACCTCCTCTAGCCAAACCTCACAATCTATTAACCTCACGAACCTCACAATCTATTAACCTCACGAACCTCACAATCTATTAACCTCACGAACATAACGATCTATTATCAACCTTATAATTATCACAACCTATTAATTTCGAAACATCACAATCCGTAACCCCATTAAGCTCACAATCATCACAATCTATTAACCTCAAAATCTATTCTATTAACCTCAAAATCTATTAACCTCAAAATCTATTAACCTCGAAATCTATTAACCTCAGAATCTATTAACCTCAAAATCTATTAACCTCGAAATCTATTAACCTCGAAATCTATTAACCTCAAAATCTATTAACCTCAAAATCTATTAGCCTCAAAATCTATTAACCTCAAAATCTATTAACCTCAAAATCTATTAACCTCAAAATCTATTAACCTCAAAATCTATCAACCTCGAAATCTATCAACCTCAAAATCTATCAACCTCAAAATCTATCAACCTCGAAATCTATCAACCTC
>NC_051414.1:2911805-2912002 GCF_015228065.2 Penaeus monodon
GAAAGTGACGTCACTGTCCCTCCGTCACATTTCGCGATCGGCTAAGCAGGTTTGTCCATCAGATTACACGCCTGTTCGCTTAACCGGCCGATCAGCACACAAGGAAAAAGGATCGGTTAAGCGGGGGGGGGGGGGATGCTGTCAACCGACGATCACCTGTGTTTGTGTCGCGAACGTAAATGTGGGCAGGTGACTTT
>NC_051414.1:2912581-2912995 GCF_015228065.2 Penaeus monodon
TTTTCAGCTGGAATTATGATGCATTGCAGTATGAAAATCTTAGAACGATAAGCAAAAGAGCTTCAGGTGGCAGTGAAGATCGCAAAAAAGGCGAAGGACACTCGGGTCGTCCGCATCTTTCAGATTCCGCAGCGACACATATGATAACTATATCAAGCTATGACAGTGTGTAAATGCAGAATACTGGAATCGGAATGTAAGATTATATAACTGTAACAAAAAGATATTGTTTCCTTGCTTTATGTGCCATCATTCATACTGATAGATATCTTATTGCATGTTTTTTTTAAAAAGAAGATATCTTGCAGATCATATTAAGATCTTAAAATAAATAGATATCAAATATATGGGATGCTCGTTATGAAAACACGCAAGTCCAAAGCATAAATTCTCCAAAGAGCTTTTTGATGTCAT
>NC_051414.1:2913029-2913232 GCF_015228065.2 Penaeus monodon
CAAATCCTTTTTAAAAGATGCATCCCCCATTCGTGGTCGCGCGCCATCCGCACCTGGCGTGGACGCGGGATGCACGCTGTATGATAATACTTGATCGACGTCTCCTCGATGCACCGCTGACCCTGTCTTTGTGATCGCATTATTTACCATTGTCCTCACCTCGGCATTGTCTCTCCAGGGGGGGTTGGGGTGGGCGAGCTTTC
>NC_051414.1:2913258-2914142 GCF_015228065.2 Penaeus monodon
TAGCAGAAGCATATGTTTTTAATGGACCCATAGTGAGGACGTGTGGGTCGGTTACTAGACAAAGAAAGCACTGTGTCGCGGGCTTTTTCAGACTGATCTCGCGTGAAGCATTCGGAGACAATGGGACCGTCGATTCCTAATTGTCCAAGAGCCTCGTGCACCGATGCTCTTCTAGGGAGCAGCGGCAATGCCCAGGCGCTGATTGGTCAGTCTTTTTGCAAACGACGTTAGAATGGAAGTCCCCCTTTTGTTACGTCTCTCTGTGTCTTGGTTTAGCGATTGTCTGGCGAGGCATTCAGGACGACACTTTTTTTCAGCTATCATTTTCAGTAGGTCGTTTTTATTCTCTCTCTCTAATTATGATTGTTCTCTGTGATAAAAGGGGTAATAGTCAACAAATTACTAGGCTAATGGTGATAACGATGATGGTGATAAACAGGGATGATAATGATAACCATAAAAAGACCTGTTCTCTTCTCCTCAACTTTCACTTGAAGGAACTAGCTGAAGGGAGCCATAGGCGCACGTGGCGAGGGTCGGGGATGCCGTTAAGAGCCACAAAGAGCCATTAGGAACTAAACAGGCATTAAGGGGTATAGAGCGATGCACGACACACGCACAAGCGCTCACCCTCATGCTCTGTTTGTGGTCGGCAACAATGCACTTGCAAGCAATTCTTGGGGTAGCCATGGAGGGGGGGGGGGGGGTGTCAAGAACTTGCAGGGTTTGCTTTCTGATGAGTAAACAGAGGCGCTAATGATGGTTTCGAGGACAAATAAAGACGCTTATGGATCGTGGGGATGCATTTAGGTGTGTACATACATGCTCACATAGATACATGTACATGATCGTGCATACATTATAAATGCTATTAAATTATATTT
>NC_051414.1:2914277-2914370 GCF_015228065.2 Penaeus monodon
CTCTTATCGTCCAGGTCCCTTGCATATCTTTATGCAGTATAATAAAAAACTTTTATCTTTCCAGTTCTGACATTTATATCTCATCATTATCGG
>NC_051414.1:2916004-2916501 GCF_015228065.2 Penaeus monodon
CGGAGTGCCAGCCGAGCTCCTGGGCCAATAAAACCGGCATTCGGAGCCAAAACATGCTAGCGATCCGTTTTCTTCTCTGGTGACCCGACAAAGGCGCTGCTGGCGGAGTATTGCACCAAGGGTTCTACTGTCATGCAAATATTGACCCCCCTACCTCCATCTCCAACCCCCCCCCTCTCCCCCACTCTCCCTCCCTCACCCCTCGGTCTCCCCTCCCTCACCTTCTCCTTTATCTTTTCTTCTTCCCCTTCGTTCCTCCCTCTCTGCGTCCATCTCCCCTCCCCTACCTTTTGCTCTGTCCCCCTTTCCTCCCATCCCTCTCCTCCATTCTCCTTTCCCATACTCTCCACCTCTCTCTGTGTCTGTTCCACATCCTACATTTTCCGCTCTGTCTCTCTCTCTCCCTCCTTTCCGTCTATCTCCCTTACCTTTTTCTCCATCTCCCCTCCCTCCCCTTCTCCCCTTCGCCTCCCTTTCTCCTCTCCCTCTCTCCTTCC
>NC_051414.1:2916636-2916770 GCF_015228065.2 Penaeus monodon
AGCGGCGGCGGAAGGGGACACTGGCACTGCAAAAGCCAAGGAATGCTCAAAATTGTTTTAATTTCCTCCGAACAGTCTTGGTGGAGTTTCCGGGTCGGCGGCTTTCTCTGGCACACCCGCTAAGGCAAGGGAGG
>NC_051414.1:2917158-2917258 GCF_015228065.2 Penaeus monodon
ACCGAATCTTTTTTCCAATCTCTGCGGTTATCTGACTCCTTTCTACGATTGCATAACAAGAAAAATGGAAGGAATTGCTTCTCTCGCATGAAATCAACAA
>NC_051414.1:2917353-2917550 GCF_015228065.2 Penaeus monodon
TTCCTTCCGTCTAAATCTGCCTCTCCTATCCCTTTCCCTCCTTTTCTCCTCTCTTCCCCTTTCTATCCTTTTCTCCTCTTCTTACCCTTCTCCTTCTCCCCCTTTCTCATTCTAATCCCCCCTCTCCTTTCTATTCCTTTCTCCCGTCTAATTATCCCCCTCCTATCCTTTTCTCTCTCCTTTCTCCTCTCTTCCCC
>NC_051414.1:2923296-2923432 GCF_015228065.2 Penaeus monodon
TAGTGTTTTTTATGTGACTAATCAAACAGTTTTTTTTAATCTAGTACATATAAAGACATTTTTCTTTATAGCAAAAATTAAAAAATGTTTTTCTAACGAAAATCATATTTAATATGTTTTCTTATTGTAGTATTTT
>NC_051414.1:2923685-2923759 GCF_015228065.2 Penaeus monodon
AATAGGAGCAAAATATTCCAGTTCGATGGGTAGGCTGATCTGAAAATTGGAATTTTTGTACACAGACCCCTCTA
>NC_051414.1:2924130-2924394 GCF_015228065.2 Penaeus monodon
GATCTTCCATTCAAATCCCACTGCAATTCTGCAATGAGTCCCTGGAAAACGATCTCGCCAATGAGTTTCGACAGCGACACCTAAACACACAAACAGACACACGCGAAAATGTTGTATTGCCAAAGGACCTTTGTCACTCGCGTCGGCTATTTGAATTCCACTTGCTAAGGCAAAGCTTTGGATATTGAACGAACACGAGAGACATTTACCATTGTTCGGAGCGGGGGACACAGCGGTGCTTTATTTCCCTTACACGACACACGC
>NC_051414.1:2925319-2925845 GCF_015228065.2 Penaeus monodon
GACTCGTCCTCCGACTCGTCCTCCGACTCGTCCTCCGACTCGTTCCCCGACTCGTCCTCCGACTCGTCCTTCGACTCGTCCTCCGACTCGTCCTCCGACTCGTCCTCCGACTCGTCCTCCGACTCGTCCTCCGACTCGTCCTCCGACTCGTCCTCCGACTCGTCCTCCGACTCGTCCTCCGACTCGTCCTCCGACTCACGTGTGAATTCCCACGTCCCATCTCCGTGGAACTCGAAGCAGCAGTCGCTCAGGGCGAAAAGTCCAAGTATTACTGGATTGAGATGATTTTCAGGCCAGACATCGAATAAGACATTGGAAAATTTAGCGTTCAGAAACGTGAGACTTTCCAAATTGGTCGCGTATTTAACGTAGCCAAGCCCATACATGTAGGAAACCCAACTTCGATTCTCGTGCGACACATTCTTCAAAGGCAGGTTGAGCTCCTTCGCCGCGCTCATGGGGCCGTCAAGATGACCAGGGCAGCCTGTATCGATCATCGCTTCTATATTGTGACCGTTAACGTTCA
>NC_051414.1:2926893-2927043 GCF_015228065.2 Penaeus monodon
ACATGATAACACCTAATACAGTAATTGCACCCCATTGTTTGTTCAAAACTTATTAGCACATAATTCAGCTGAACTCTGGGCAAAGTTCTCAACTGACAGTAGTCAGTCAATTACCCAATTATGCAATGTTCAGGCGCCGAGTGAATTAAC
>NC_051414.1:2927121-2927255 GCF_015228065.2 Penaeus monodon
ATCATATAAATTTTGACCACGAAACCTGACTTATTTTTCTCTTCCGGTCAACACTGAATCATAATGATGATTAATGGTCTTTTGCGTATCGTGGTGATGACTCATCGGTGTGTGGGGTTTGTCGGCGGGAAATT
>NC_051414.1:2928723-2929540 GCF_015228065.2 Penaeus monodon
TTAGACAATGAATATAGAGGCACACAAACAGACACAAATGACCACCACAGAAATATAACTTCACACGTTATTTAGTTAATATCTAAATAAATATTATACATCATGGAATTAAATATTACTGTTTCTCGATGATAATATCAATAAAAAATAGCAAACTCTGATTAATTACATTATCAGCTGTTAACACTAATGCGAACATACGATACAGACAAACACACAGAGTATCCAGAGAAAAGGCCTTGCATTCAGTACAAAAAAAAACACCGTCTATTCCTCTCCAGTAGTCGCCAGCCTTTTAGCAAGTACCTCTGTGGTAATTCAAAATACCTTTCAACATATCCGAGGATGCCCCCCTCTTTTCAATAGATTTATAAAGCGACAAATCTTTCGGATCTCGACAATTTTCCGGTGATGAGTTATTTGGTTGCCGCATCGATAAAACCCGCCGTTGAACTGGTAGAAAGGGTGATAGATAGGGTGATAAATGGGGGTACGTTGTATTGAAGGGGACGGTGGGGTCTCTGGGCCGTGGAAAGCAGGTATGTGGATGTTGATTCTTACGTTGGGTATGTTGGGGCGTGTGGCGCGGGGGTATGAGGCTGCCTGCTTATGTGGATTTTTGGATTTCGGTATTGTCTCCGTGTCGGAATATGTGGAGCCTGTTGTTGGATATGCTGGGTATATGTTGGGTGTGTGGTACGGGGTATGATTTTCTCCGGTCGTGAGGTCTTGGTTCGTTTGGCTTTTGTTTACGAGGGATTTTGGTACAGTAATGAGAGGTCGGTAAGGAAGGGGAGTAGGGGGGGGGGATGTTTTC
>NC_051414.1:2929621-2929715 GCF_015228065.2 Penaeus monodon
CAAAAGAGAGTTCTTGAAGAGGATTATGTTTCTCGGACATGTAGCAAAATAGGCCTATTTTTGCTTTTCCTCGCCGTCCCGATCCGTCGCTGAT
>NC_051414.1:2929797-2930404 GCF_015228065.2 Penaeus monodon
ATCTGAGACAGAAAGGGAGCGGAATATCATGTGAATTAGGACCCGCGACCGCAGGAGGAGCCGGCGAGGAGGCGCATCTTGCCCTCCGTCTCTCACGCTGCGGCCTTTGTCAAAATCATGTGGTTTGCCTAATTATGAGAAGAGATCACCGGCTCGGGGCATGAAGGGCACGCCGCCAGTGAGCCGCGGGGGTCCCCGGAGGCCCGTCTTGCCCCGGCGTGAGGTAATAGGGTCGTCCGCTGCCCCGTCCTGTTACCCCTCAAGGATACCAAGAAGACCCCGAGGAAACAACCGTGCGATTCTCGGGTTCGGCGCGCGGTGCCTCCGCTTCTGATCTTGTTTTACGGGTTTCCCCCCCAGTTTAGATTAGAATTTCCGATCGAAAAAATGGTAGGAATGATCGCTTTCGCTTCGTCACAAGACGCAAAGCGATCGCGAGCCGAGAAAGGGGGTGACGGAAACCCGGGCCAGCGGGATTCGATCGAGGGATTGAGACGCGCGGCAGGTGGTGCGGCCGAGGCGGGACAGCCTGTGATGGCGGCGGAGCTCAGGCGACGTGAACAAATATAAAGAACACATTTCACGCCACGTCAACTTGCTGGGGTCC
>NC_051414.1:2930430-2930698 GCF_015228065.2 Penaeus monodon
TAGTCGGTTCCCCGCGGTTCCCCGTGGTTCCCCCCCCCGACACAGCCAGGTGCCAACCCCAGCAAGGAAACGAGCCCGCACAAAGAATTTATTGTGCACCACAACAGGGTCGGCGAGGGAGAGGCTGTCTTCTTTTTACTCTTTGGCTTTCGCAATCGCCAGCCAAGCGTTGATGCGCTTCCAGTGATACTCTATTTATCTTTGGGATTTAACGTGTCTGGTTACAATCACAATAAGCTATTTGCAAGGAACTTCTCCCATTCCGCCA
>NC_051414.1:2930803-2930897 GCF_015228065.2 Penaeus monodon
TGCTTTTCCTTTAAACCCCGCCCCCCCCTCTCTTGCCTCCCACTCCGGACCATTCAAACAGCTCTGGGTTCCTCCCGGCGGACATTTTGAAAGT
>NC_051414.1:2931086-2931270 GCF_015228065.2 Penaeus monodon
TAACCTCCCCATCCTCATATCATGTCAGTCGGCATCACGCATGAAGTAGTTAGCTACCCCGCCACCAGGTAGCAGCACCCCGGGATACCCCTCAGAGCAAGGAAGCTCAAGTTACGTGTAAATTGGCAGAGATCAGGTGTGGCTCGGGGAGGGGGTTTCTGAAGGAGGTGTGGGGGAGGGTAAA
>NC_051414.1:2931466-2931580 GCF_015228065.2 Penaeus monodon
GTGTCTAGAAAAGGTGCTAATAAGAGAATCCGAAACACGTGTCCCTTTTATGTCAAGGTCAAACACCAACCACAAAAAGAAGATCGCGGTGCGTCTGCGCAGGAAAAGAAAAAG
>NC_051414.1:2931653-2931868 GCF_015228065.2 Penaeus monodon
GAAACAAGAATTTTTTTTTTTAGATCTAAATGGTTTCCATATTGTTCTCGTAGATAATTTTGATACATTTTGAGGACTTGCAGAAAGAAGGGTCTGTTATTTGTCATAATACGAGGGTGATTTGTGAGTGTCATATGACCGGGCGAGTAAAAGAGAAAAACAAATGAAAAATTCTTTATTATTTTTTCATTTCCAGCGTCGGAGATCGTTTGTGC
>NC_051414.1:2932176-2932366 GCF_015228065.2 Penaeus monodon
TGGTGACAAATTATAACACAAAAATTAAAAGGACTATTTATATGATACGAAATAATAATTCCCCATTTTTGTAATATGATTTCATTATCAATATTATTCTTTCATTCAATTACGCGTTTTGTCTAGTTATATGGATTTTCCCGCTCACTTGCGGAAAAGGATAATAATATTTCAGTAATGGAAGCAGATA
>NC_051414.1:2932771-2932963 GCF_015228065.2 Penaeus monodon
TATGGTGATATGTACACACCTCTCGCCTCACCTGCTTACCTGTGATATGATTTCACCCTTAATTGCTCAGCTGGCAAACACAACCGGTCTGTGGGCGGGTTGATGGGCGGACGGGCGGCAAATAAGAGTTAACATGCATACTGACTCTGTACGGAGACGCATTGTGGGCGCCCCTTGTTTATATACGGCCCT
>NC_051414.1:2932995-2933060 GCF_015228065.2 Penaeus monodon
CGTGACCGGCTGAGTCCACACATGCCTCGCTGGAGACTTGTGTGACCGTACGTGGTTGTGCATTC
>NC_051414.1:2933178-2933494 GCF_015228065.2 Penaeus monodon
ATATGCATGTGTGTGTAGATACCTTATCAAGGCATCCAATTTTTTTTAGATGACGAATACAGAAGTACTCTAACCCTTCCCACCCCCCCAAAAAAAAGTAAAACGAAAAAAAAGAATAAAAACAGAAAAAAAGGTTAAAAAAAAGAGTTCACAGACGTAGCCTCCAGAGAGACCGAAGAGACCCTCAGGCACAGACAATGATTGGGAAAACAGGCCCCAGGCAGCGGCCCCCGAAAGGGAAGGGCTGCCGAGGGGGCCGCCCCGCCGCGCCCTGCAGGCTGTGGGGCCGCATGCAGGCGCCTCGCCAATTAGGCAG
>NC_051414.1:2935892-2936478 GCF_015228065.2 Penaeus monodon
AACTTTGCAAATGCATTCATGAACTCTATGAAGTCTTTTGCATGTGATCAGCCATTCTAATTAGATTAATTAGCATACACGTCATTATGATATAAGTATGCCATCGTTATTTCACTTTTCACTACATTCCTTTGGATTAATCACTCCAATAATGAGACTTGCTGCTATCAATCATTTCCATTTAATATATTTAGCTTATTATAATCGAAAAAAAAAATTATGTCCTTCACAGCGATGTATTTTAAAACAAGATGTAGAATGTCATTATCCCTAATTACCCGTCCTTATCATCTACGCTTTGCATAATTACCATCTATCGATCTATCTGTTTACACCACCGACATCAATATGATAACCATCGTAGTTACATAATTATATATATCAATTACATCGATCACTCTGATCTTCATAATCACCTGTATCATTACCATACACGCTTATCATCAATACAACTAATTAAATAGTTTTTTTCCGAATAATCATCCTCTGTTTTTAATGTTATATTTTCTTATTTGTATGAAATGAGTGTTCTGAACTTACAAAATAATAGTTGATATTAGTCTAAGTATATTGCAAATTGTCTAAG
>NC_051414.1:2937908-2938077 GCF_015228065.2 Penaeus monodon
AGAATTACCGTCTTTTCGACTTGAGGAGAGGGAGTTTTGAAGACAGATTAAGGGGGGGAGGGTTGAGGGTTCAGGGGGGAGATAGGGAATTAGTGTATGTGTACGTAATAGGGGGGGGTTGGGGTGGGGGTTGTGGGGGGTCAGTAGGGTGCTGAAAGAGGAACTACAA
>NC_051414.1:2938137-2938207 GCF_015228065.2 Penaeus monodon
ACCGGACCCGTGAAAATTAGGCATTGAAGGGGAAAGATCGCCAACCTCTAGTGACTTGGCTTATTCACGT
>NC_051414.1:2938915-2939023 GCF_015228065.2 Penaeus monodon
TCATCTCATCGAAGACAAGGAGGGATTTCCGGTTATATACTCTCCCGGCTGAGAAAGATATGATGACGTGATATGATATGTCCGGCAGGGGGGAGGGGGGAGGGGGAG
>NC_051414.1:2939276-2939870 GCF_015228065.2 Penaeus monodon
TATTGAGGAAATAGGGGTGAGAAAGGGTGGGGGGGGGGTATACATAGGGCAGGGAAGGGTAGGGGGGGGGAAGAGGGGGGTTGAGTAGATCCTCTCTGATGTCGCCGACTCCAGAAGAAAATGCAGGAACGGGCGAATGAACGGCAAAAGCAGCGAACGGAAGGAGAGAACGGACAGGGGGGAGCGTCGGCGATGATCGAGAGAGGATAATGCAATCGGTTTTCCCAGAAGGGTGAACCGCCACCGGTTTTCGCCCCGCTGCTCTCTCTTCTCCTCCTTTTTTCAAACCCTAAAACTGCCGTGTGCGAATCTTTTCTTACGGAGGTTGTTAAAAATGCAAAATATTATGTAGATAAACGCAAACAAAATCCGCAAATGCGTGTGGGAAATACAAAAAACCCTATTCATATGGGAAATATGAAAAATAGTTTAAAAAACAAATACAGATTGCCCTGCTCCCTCCCCAAAAATGAAAAAATACCAAAAGAATACATATAAAAAAATATATATTCAGTCGCAGATTTAAAAACAGTACAAAATTACATATAAAGTACATATTCCATATACAAATAGTGTGTATATATAGAGAGATAC
>NC_051414.1:2939893-2940085 GCF_015228065.2 Penaeus monodon
TGGTTAAAAAAATTAAATGTAAACACACCATACGTACATGTGCAATGTTGCAGAATAAGCATGGATTAATATTCATACGTAAATATTAAACACAAAATTTCATGGAAAGGTACAAGTAAAACAATCAAATAATTTACATTAACTCGTATAATTGATTGGCAATTATTTGTTGCAAATAATGCATCTCGTAGG
>NC_051414.1:2940617-2940726 GCF_015228065.2 Penaeus monodon
GAGGTGACTTCCTTTCTCCGTCTCTCACTTTCACTTTCTCAGACACAGTATAAATATTTTTACCTGCTTTTAAGTCTGCTCTTGTCATTTTCTCATTTTCTTTATCACG
>NC_051414.1:2940904-2941000 GCF_015228065.2 Penaeus monodon
CCCCCATCCTCGTGGACGATATACACGCCCGATTGTGCACGATTACAACGGGTTCAATTAATTCACATCTGTAGCAGCAATGGACTACGCTCCCCC
>NC_051414.1:2941509-2941975 GCF_015228065.2 Penaeus monodon
TTGAAGGGAATAGGAAGAGGGAGAAAGAAGGATAGTTGAAGAGGGAAAAGGAGGGAAAAGGAGGGTAATTGAAGGGAGGAAAAAGAAGGGGAAAGGGGTAGGGGAGGGAAAAGGAGGGGAAAGGGGGTTGGAGGAGAGAAAGGGAGGGTGGTTGAAAGGGAGGGGAAAGAGGGGAAGGGAGTAGAAGGACGGAATAGGAGGGAAGGTGGAGGGAGTGTAATGAGGGGAAGAGATAGGCAGGAGGGGAAAAGGACGGTAATTTCACGGAAAGGAAGGAGGCGAAAGAGGGTTGGAGGAGGGAAACGGAGGGTAGTAGGAGGGAGGGGAAAGGAAGGGAAGGGAACACGAAAAGGAGGGTAGTTGAGGGGAGTACTGAAGACAAGAAGAGACGGGAATTAAAGGAAAAAAGAGTTGAGGGGAAAATCTTTAAGGCACTATTTGAAACGAGGGGAAGGAGGAAAAAGAG
>NC_051414.1:2942007-2942149 GCF_015228065.2 Penaeus monodon
TATAACTAATGACACGTAAACCATTTTCTTGTAATTATGGGATGACAGACGCCACTCTTGCCTTCCTTTCTTCCTCTGCTTGCCCGCTTGAACCCCCCCCCCCCGCCCCAAACACCCTAGAAATTCATACTTGTTCTACCCA
>NC_051414.1:2942758-2942922 GCF_015228065.2 Penaeus monodon
GTCTGTATACAAACAAGTTGCCACGAGAGGAAAACATTGCGGATGTTTACAAAAGATAGAATCATTTAAACCTCTTAGCATCAGGAGGACAAAAAATAAGGCACATACGATGGAGAGTAAGGTCGGGTGTTATTCACCTAACCTTTGTGTGTATGAATATTATT
>NC_051414.1:2943484-2943864 GCF_015228065.2 Penaeus monodon
TTCTGATGATACGTGTCAAGCATATGAACCCGCAAGGGTTTTTTGGGAAAAAAGAAAATTACAAAAAAGGTTTTATCCGGCAGGTCTCGGGAAAACATGAACGAAGTGCTTTAACAATCACAAATCCTCATGGGTCGATTTTTCTCTCTCGTCTGCTAGGATTCTTTAACATTATTAAGGTCAGATAACACTCTTTTACCTCGCAACGCAAATTCGTTTGGAGTTGATGTAGACTTTATATGGTTTGCTTTCACTGCTTTATTGATATATATATCCTGTCAATATGATCCCTATATAAACCCTTTACGGTTTTTCTTCGACCCTTTGGGGAAATAAGAGGTATTCTGAGGGGGGCCCCTCACTAAGAAACAATGGTATTA
>NC_051414.1:2943922-2944359 GCF_015228065.2 Penaeus monodon
GACCTCTGAGGTTTTTAAAATTTGTACAAATTACAAAGTGCAAAAAAAAATAAAAAAGGAAAAGGTTTTCAAATAAAAAATTGTGGTTAGAGAACATTTTGGAGTTACAACTAAGAGAAATATTTTTTATGGGATTTGGGTATAAGGCTTTTGCGATTTCATCTCCTGATCGGGAAGGATTGCAGTTAAATGTAGCAGTGGATTTTTAAATTATTACACCTGCGAGTTCAAAGGTCATTGTTCTTGCCTTACTTGAAATATCTAGTGGCAGAACAATATCTGACAGGAGGAAATAACGACAATAATAAAACAAAAGGTAGGGATGAAAAAAGAGACAAGGTAATAGGATAAGATAATGTTTTGCAAATGCAGAGTGAGTTGTAAAGGGAAGCGTGTTTGATCCTCATTCCTTTTCCCAAAAAAAATTTATACCCCCA
>NC_051414.1:2944377-2944864 GCF_015228065.2 Penaeus monodon
ACACGGCTCGAAAAAATCTACGGGCTACCTCATGTTTTGATTTTGTTGCAGATCGTGGTTATGAAGACTGATTTGGGTTTGTAAAAAAAAATAATAATTTTTTAAAAGGGAAAGGGGTTTTTTGGGAACAGGAAAGTTAAAACATGTTAAACATATTTTCGAGAATGTAAGAATCATTCGAGGCATAAAAAAAATAAAAATAAAAATAGCCTGCCATACAGAAAACCTTTTTAATCGTTTCCAGTATATATACGGTTACGAAATTGACTTACAAATGTTTTGACTTTTATGCCTACGAAGAAAAAGATTTCCAAGATTTAGAAACATTATATTTGTGAAAATAGAGGAGAGTATTAAAGCAGTTCTGTTGCTAGTCATTTAATGTTAGTTTATTACGAAAATAAAAAAAAGTGTACAGATGTGTTCAGTAGTGGAGGAGACACTTGAGCGTATTTCAACCCTTTTCCCTTGGATGAACACCATTAAA
>NC_051414.1:2945475-2945855 GCF_015228065.2 Penaeus monodon
AATTTTCGCATTATTCTATGCAGTATTTCCCCAAACCCCCCGAGTTTTTGCGACCGAAAAGCTCAATTCCAAGTAAAGATAAATTTTGTTCAGCTGCCTCCCCCATGCTTTAACGGAAAAAAAGCGCACGAGTTTGCATTGCAAAGTGTTTTGATGACAAACATCTAAGTTACTTCACATTAAAGCATAAATCCTATTACATTAATCTGAACTTCAGCGATTTTCCATGGACAAAGGGGCGTGTACTTTCTATGAACAACAAGCACTCACAATTGAAATACAAAACGCGAGCGCACAAACAAAAGACATTTTCACATTTAAGAGCATTTTGGGTAAAAAATCAGAATATGCCACGAACATTTTTTACAAATATCTTTCAT
>NC_051414.1:2945901-2946072 GCF_015228065.2 Penaeus monodon
TCAAGGTGGTATTCATACAAATGAACAAGTATTATGGAAATGATCTAAAGGCATTAACATATATCCCGATAGAATGTGGGTCGGACACTCATCTTAGTGCAACTTGCAGGATTATATCTCCATCGTTTCAAAGGGATGCAATTTTAACAAAATTTTCATTTAAAAACATGA
>NC_051414.1:2946136-2946256 GCF_015228065.2 Penaeus monodon
GAAAAAGGGGAAAGGGGGGAAGAAAGGTGTAAACGAAAATAAGAAATAGCAAAAGACCGAATGGAAGTAAGGAGAAGCAGATCAAACAAAACATATAATATAACAGGAAAATAACCGGGG
>NC_051414.1:2946346-2946566 GCF_015228065.2 Penaeus monodon
GCGAAGCGGTACCACACACCTCAGCTTCTTGATTACTAAAGTGTTGTTGAGAGATGTAATCTCCCGTTGGCTAATGTGCCCTAATACGTCATCGGTCACGTGTCTCCTCTCAGCCAATCACGGCAACTGTTTCAAGTGGCGTTGGATCCCCCCTCCCCCCCCCGGGCTTTAGTGCTCGTTGAGTGGGCTTAAATATGATTTCATTGTTGTTTTTTCCCCA
>NC_051414.1:2946584-2946697 GCF_015228065.2 Penaeus monodon
GACTACATGAAGCCGAGGGAAAAGACGGAAATTTGTGAAGTGTGGCTTAGCGCAGTCATCCACTTGTCCGGGTTATGTTGGAGTTAAGAATGACATACGAGATGCGCACCCCA
>NC_051414.1:2947074-2947162 GCF_015228065.2 Penaeus monodon
CACCCATTCCATTGAGGCGTTTGCGGTTTCTAAAGGATTATACAGGAGAGTGGAGGGGGGAGGGGGGTAGTAGCTTTTATTTTAGATT
>NC_051414.1:2947793-2947874 GCF_015228065.2 Penaeus monodon
AGCAAAAGTCTTATATAACGCCCAAAGGTGTCGATCCCGCTGTTAGCTGGAATTCTTTTCGTATTGTAACGAGGATAATAC
>NC_051414.1:2948707-2948839 GCF_015228065.2 Penaeus monodon
CAACTTGCGCACTTGTAAGACTGCAAGATCGCTTACACCTGACGCGGATCAAAGGCCCCGCCGCAGCCATCGTGTTGATCAGTGCCTAGCCTCCCATGCGCTCCTGAGTCTTGGCACTCGTACGATTTTTTT
>NC_051414.1:2948899-2948997 GCF_015228065.2 Penaeus monodon
GAAAGTGCTTCCCGTTTTTGGGGGTTACGGTAGTTTTGTTGAAAAGGATGGTTGTTGGATAAATACACGCATAATGATACGTACATACACGCGCACGT
>NC_051414.1:2949025-2949111 GCF_015228065.2 Penaeus monodon
GAAGAGGCTACAAATAGACACAAAATTTTTCATCTTTTATTTCTTTATTCCACATTAAAATATTCTTTTATTTATACACATCGATT
>NC_051414.1:2949319-2949680 GCF_015228065.2 Penaeus monodon
ACAAATATAAATGAAAACAGCCTAAAAGAAAACACCAAATTATAAAAATTTTGAACCACGATTTTGGGACTCTTGAATCTAAAGCTTAAACACAGGGTTTTTCGAATCATTAAAAAGGCTTGTCTAGATTATCTTTATATTTACTTTTTCCCTCCCTGATTTCACTGAATTTCTTTTTTTCCCCCGTTTTTTTGGGTTCTATAAATACTTATTTTTCTGAGCATTACCATTTTATTTTCAAAAACTTATTAAATGTCTTAGAACGGACAAAAACTTATTGCATGATATCAGTGCAGAAAAATTTGTTTGAAAATTTGGTTAAATGTAATAAGAAAACGATGAGGGAAATAGTGAGTTAGGG
>NC_051414.1:2949828-2950029 GCF_015228065.2 Penaeus monodon
TCACCGAAGCAACAAAATAAAGGCTCGAATGAAGCTTCGAACCGACAAGCGGGGGCCCAACAGCGTGACGCAACCGACGTTTGCATGTCAGTTTTCAAGGTTTATGCATCGTACTCTTTGAGCATTATTTTTGGCCCTCGGGAATGAGTTTTTTCTTTTTTTTGGACTGAGATTTAAAATATCAAAAAGTTGGGCTTTAAT
>NC_051414.1:2950832-2950899 GCF_015228065.2 Penaeus monodon
AATATTTTTAGGGGCCTTCTCTCCTAAAAAAAATTTATTTTTGATATCATATTGTGATTTTTTTAAA
>NC_051414.1:2950923-2951010 GCF_015228065.2 Penaeus monodon
TTTTTTTTTTTTTATAAAAATATATATATATATTATTATATATATATTATTTTTGTGTGGTTTTTGTGGGGGTGTTGTGGTTTAAAA
>NC_051414.1:2951517-2951798 GCF_015228065.2 Penaeus monodon
AAATAAAAAATACATTAAAAATAACATATTATGTTTATTTTTTACTAACCACTTTTACACCCCCAGAGCCCAGGGGCACGGCGCGTAAAGCATGAGAGGAGGCCAGGCATAATCTCTCCCTTAACAGGTTTCCCCCCTTGTTTTTCCCAGGGTTAACGCGGTATTCGCCCCCCGCCCCGCCGTCCTGCCATTAAAACCTTGTTTTTCTCCTCGCGAAATGAATAGGAGGTATCCTAGAAGCTGATTACGGGGAACCTAGCCGTTTTTTTTTGTTCGTTTTG
>NC_051414.1:2952258-2952325 GCF_015228065.2 Penaeus monodon
CCCCCCCCCTCCCCCCCCTTCTCTTCGTTTTTCCCTCCCCCCCTTCCCGCTTTTTTTTCCCCCCCCC
>NC_051414.1:2952363-2952431 GCF_015228065.2 Penaeus monodon
GGGGGAAAAGGGGTTTTTTTTTTTTTTGAAAAAAGAAATTTTTGGGAGGGGGGAGGAAAAAAAAAGGG
>NC_051414.1:2952651-2952752 GCF_015228065.2 Penaeus monodon
CCCCCGACCCCCCCAAAAAAACCCGGGAACCCAAATTTTCCGAAAAATTTAAAATCAACCCCCAAAAAAACCCCTTTTATTACAATAAAAATATATGTTTG
>NC_051414.1:2954026-2954251 GCF_015228065.2 Penaeus monodon
GAGAGCCCAGGGGCACGGGCGCGTAAAGGCATGAGAGGAGGCGCAGGCATAATCTCTCCCTGAACAGGTCCCTCCTTGTTCCCGCAGGATTAGACGCAGGATATTCGCCCGGCCAGACCGCCTGTCCTGCCATTAAAACCTTGTTTTTCTCCTCGCGAAATGAATAGGAGGTATCCTAGAAGCTGATTACGGGGAACCTAGCCGTTTTTTTTGTTCGTTTTGTTT
>NC_051414.1:2954485-2954551 GCF_015228065.2 Penaeus monodon
AAAGAGGATTTACCTGCGCCACGTTGTCTTCGGCCTTTGTCTCCTGCATGTAAATATACTCAAACA
>NC_051414.1:2954619-2954690 GCF_015228065.2 Penaeus monodon
TCTCTTCGGTTTACCTCGCGACGCCCTTCGGAAAGGGAGAATAAGAGTTAATATGAAGGAGACAGCGAGGG
>NC_051414.1:2954854-2955532 GCF_015228065.2 Penaeus monodon
AATCAAGAGAAAGAGACAGACGGGCCGAGGCCGAGAGACAGTGAGACCGAAAGAGATAATCAGACCGAGAAGCTGAGAACCCGAAACCGAGAGAGACGATCCGAAAGACCGAGAGACCGAGAGCGGACCTCAGAACCTCAAAAATCCCACACCCTCAGATCTTCAGATCCTCAGAACCTCAAATTCTCAGAACCTCAAAATTTCCAAAACTCAAAACCTCCGAACCTCAAAATCTCCGAACCTCCGAACCTCAAAATCTCCGAACCTCCGAACCTCAAAATCTCCGAACCTCCGAACCTCAAAATCTCCGAACCTCCGAACCTCAAAATCTCCGAACCTCCGAACCTCAAAATCTCAGAACCTCCGAACCTCAAAACCTCCGAACCTCCGAACCTCAAAACCTCCGAACCTCAGAATCTCCGAACCTCAAAATCTCCGAACCTCCGAACCTCAAAATCTCCGAACCTCCGAACCTCAAAATCTCCGAACCTCAACCTCGAAACTCAGAACCTCAGAATCTCCGAACCTCAAAATCTCCGAACCTCGGGGTGAATGAAAGACGCGCCTCGAAGGAAGCTGCAAGAAGCTTTCGGCCGAGGGACAAAGGCGTCGGCGCCGTCTTGGCCGGGAATTACGCTAATATGAGGTGAGGAAAGATCGCTAAAGACCTTCAAGAAC
>NC_051414.1:2956072-2956506 GCF_015228065.2 Penaeus monodon
TTTAGGATTATGAGAATGTTTAAGGTAATGAGAATGTTTAAGGTAATGAGGATGTTTAAGGTAATGAGGATGTTTAAGATAATGAGGATGTTTAAGATAATGAGAATGTTTAAGATAATGAGGATGTTTAAGATCATGAGAATGTTTAAGATAATGAGAATGTTTAGGATAATGAGAATGTTTAGGATAATGAGAATGTTTAGGATAATGAGAATGTTTAGGATAATGAGAATGTTTAGGATAATGAGAATGTTTAGGATAATGAGAATGTTTAGGATAATGAGAATGTTTAGGATAATGAGAATGTTTAAGATAATGAGAATGTTTAGGATCATGAGGATGTTTAGGATAATGAAAATGTTTAAGATAATGAGAATGTTCAAGATCATGAGGATGTTTAGGACAATGAGGACGTTTTGGGGTATCCTCAGCTT
>NC_051414.1:2957385-2957511 GCF_015228065.2 Penaeus monodon
GTCTTGCCCCCATCACCCCATTTTCTTCTATTGATACCCCCTCCTGCCCCTACACCCCCCCATTCCTTACCATTACCCCCCTCCCCCCGTCCACACGAATAGCACATCTATTAATGGTAGCGATTT
>NC_051414.1:2957745-2957972 GCF_015228065.2 Penaeus monodon
AAACGACCGCTCCAAGAAACCCCCCCCGCGCGGCGCCGACGTGCCCGGCCTGCCCTCGGTCCGTCTCGCGCACATAATCGGATGGAGAAGAATACAAATCCCTCGAGAGTTTGATAATGGGACTAATGTTGAGATGATAATAGCCTAATGCGGACGACAAACCCCGCCCTGAGGACCCCATCGCCTCGCAGACGCTCATTCAGCTTCTCAATACGTCGCTGTGTGTT
>NC_051414.1:2957998-2958517 GCF_015228065.2 Penaeus monodon
GCTCTTTCCCGCTCGATCTTGGACTTTCTCGCTCGATCTCGTTCTTTCTCGTTCGATCTTGGAACTTCTCGCTTGGTCTCGCTCGATCTCGTTTCGTTCTCGCTCGATCTCATTCTTTCTCGCTCGATCTCGTTCTTTCTCGCTCGATCTTGGGCTTTCTCGCTCGATCTCGTTCTTTCTCGTTCGATCTTGGAACTTCTCGCTTGGTCTCGCTCGATCTCGTTTTGTTCTCGCTCGATCTCATTCTTTCTCGCTCGATCTTGTTCTTTCTCGCTCGATCTTGGGCTTTCTCGCTCGATCTCGTTTCGTTCTCGCTCGATCTCATTCTTTCTCGCTCAGTCTCGTTTTTTTCTCGCATGATCTCTTTCTTTCTCGTTCGATTTCGTTTTTTTTTTCTCTCGATCGAACTTGGACTTTCTCGCTTGATCTCGTTCGTTCTCGCTCGATCTCGTCTTTCTCGTTTAATCTCGTTTTTTTTCTCGCTTTCACTTTTTCGCTCGTTATATATATATATCGTTT
>NC_051414.1:2958573-2959077 GCF_015228065.2 Penaeus monodon
GCTGTGCCCTCATTCGATCCCACTTTATTTATTATCTTGTTTATCCACCTTCTAAATACGTGAATCATGTACCCATCTCTGCAACTGTAATTGTGGATTTTGAAGGCATCGGAATCCTATCTTTTCCCTCCATAGATTTGCCAAGTTTATTTCGAAGTGTGGGTTTTCTCCATCGAATATCCCTTGCCGCTCATTCACCTTGCTTCTCCGCTACTGAACAGAGCGAAATGGCGCTGGCGTTGGCAACAGTGAAGCCGGCGGGGGCCACGAGGAGAAGCTTACTCGGAGAGACTTGAATGAAAAGCTCGAGTCTCTCCCTCCGTCAAACCAGCTCAAGCACGGGACCGACGGAAGGGCCAAGACGACACCCGATCTCCGCGTCATTTCCGCCTCTACGGTCTGAAGTGGGATAGCGTTCTGTTGAGCTTATAAAACCCCGCGCCGTTTAAGATTGGGTTAAGGCGCAGGTGATCGGTATCAACGCGAACTAAAAATCTTATTCAC
>NC_051414.1:2959144-2959360 GCF_015228065.2 Penaeus monodon
AAGTGAAGAGGAGGCGCTCAAAGAGGCTGTCTTTTTAACAGTTTTGGACCAGTGCTTTCGGACAGCTGAAGGAGAAGGAGCTTAGGGGGAAGACAGAAGATCATAAGGCTAATTGTACAGGTGATCATACACACAGGTGGGGCTATTGTGGTGCAGGTGTAGCGCCGTCTGGCCCTGCCCCGGCGCACCTGGGGCGGCGAGTGACCACGGTGACGC
>NC_051414.1:2960175-2960409 GCF_015228065.2 Penaeus monodon
TCGAAAGAGGTTCGGATCTCAAACCGGCGGGATCGGAGGCGCTGTCGGTGATGCTCGGGGCGAAAGGCCGAGGAAGGGAAGGGCTTTCGAGTACTCATTCTCCGCTCTTCCGGTGTCTACCTGCTTCTCCTCTCTTTTTTTTTTTAATTCTCTTTCGTCCTTCTTCACCTACTTTGCCTTGCCTTTCGTCCTTTTTTTTCTGTGTGCTCTCTCTGTCCTTTTTTTTTTCGAAAG
>NC_051414.1:2960746-2961221 GCF_015228065.2 Penaeus monodon
TTATGACGTCACTTTCGACAGGTTCTTCCGGTTATTGTCTTTTTTGCTTTGTTATCCGATTTCCATTTTTTTCTTGTTCTTCTTCCTTGCTTTATCGAGGCTTTTGTCCTCTTCCTTTCCTCAAGTGTTTTATTTTTTTCTCCCCTATTTGATTCTCTCCTTCGCTTCTTGTACTTCCTCTTCATTCTTTTCTTCTCTCTCTTTTTCTATTATTATTATTCTGAGTTTCATTCTTTTTCTTCTTTTTCTCCTTTTCCATATCTTTTTTTTTCTTTACTTAATCCCCTCTTCTGCTATTGTTATTTCCTCTTCTCTCTTTCCCTTCCATTCTTCAACATCCTGTTCCTTCTCCTCTTTATCTCATTTTATTTATCTTTATCTTCCTTCTTGGATAGCGGAAGATGTCGACTTTCTTCTCAATTAGACACGAATTTCGACCTTAATGACAGCGAGAAGCACTTACTTATGGGGTTCT
>NC_051414.1:2962156-2962322 GCF_015228065.2 Penaeus monodon
TCGAAAGAAAACGAAAACTTTTTATTTACAAAATTTCCCACGACCAAAAAGAAAGAAAAAAAAGAAATCAAAACACTGATTCCATTCACGCAAAATAAAGACGCTCTTTTCCTAAATCCTTTGTTGCGTAGACCGGTAGTAAGAGTCTCCCTCCCCCCCCATCACC
>NC_051414.1:2962712-2963089 GCF_015228065.2 Penaeus monodon
CCCCACTCTTCCCTCCCACCCCCCCCTCCTTTCCTCCCACCCCACTCCCTCCAATCCCTCCCCTTCCCGTCTCTCCCTCCCCCGTCCTTCCTCTCCATCCCCACCCCCCCTGAGGGTATTACCTGTCATTCCAAAGGGAAATGGTAGTGTCATTCCCCGGGCACAAACATTCAGGTAGACGAGACGCGACTTAGGGTAATGGGACCCCTCTCACCTGTCATTGTCGGGGGCCGCTTGTCGCTCGCTTCTGAGGAGATATGGATCCTTCGGGGGAGCCTGGGTTTTACTGAATTAACGGTTGAGGGGGCCTGCTGCTCTCGCTCGCTCTCTCTCTCTCTTTCTGAATCTCTCTCTTTCTGAATCTCTCTCTTTCTGAA
>NC_051414.1:2963135-2963308 GCF_015228065.2 Penaeus monodon
GTTTTCCTTTCTTCTCAGTACCTCGCTTCCTTCCTTCCATTTCCTCTCTCCTTTCCTTCATTCCCCCTCCTATCTCCCTCCCTTCATTCCTTCCTTCCCCTCCTCTCTCGCTCTCCCTTTTAACATCATCAGGCCCTTTTTCTCTCTCCTTCTCTCTTTCCTTACCTTCATTT
>NC_051414.1:2963464-2963570 GCF_015228065.2 Penaeus monodon
ATCTGTGGGATTTGTCTCTGATGCGTTTTAAGTTCAAGAAAGTACTATTTATCTTCATCTTTGCCAAGGAAATGAAAACAGTAGATGGCACGCATGGCTGCCGGTG
>NC_051414.1:2963844-2964033 GCF_015228065.2 Penaeus monodon
AATTGTGAATCATTTTGTTTTAACAGTGGAAGTGAAGATACTGCCGTCGACGAGACCACAGCCACCTGCACCGCCATTAATTACCGCAAAATATCACCGCCATCACACCACGCCACGCACCGAAAATAAGATGACAAAAGCAACAATGACCTCACAGACGCGCATTAAATTTCTAGTGGAAAAAGATGT
>NC_051414.1:2964074-2964603 GCF_015228065.2 Penaeus monodon
CGACTACCTTTTTCCCTTGATCCCCCATATTAAGACGCGAACCCCTACCAGGCGCTGATGACAGGGAGTGATAGAGACTTCAATCCCACTCCAGGCCGGCCTTTGTGTGCGATCTGATCCGGGGAAGCGATAAACAGAAGAACATCGGCGCCCGCGGAGAGGATTGAATCCGTTTTCTTTGCGAACGCCGGATGGGTCTCGTGCCTATTTTTTTTTTTCTCTCTCTTGTCTGATTATCTTTATTTATGTGTGTGTTTTGCATTATTTCATTTTCTCTTTCTGATCATTTTCGTTATCATTATCATCGTTAATTTCCCTTCTTATTTTGCAGAATGTTTATATATACTTGATTCGAATAATTTTTTCTTAGTTTGCGGGCACCGTAAATAATTTATTTTCCTGCTGATTATCTCGATTCTTTTTGTGTGTTTTCTATCCAGTCGTTATCGCTGCTATCATTATCACCTCGAGTATTTTATGTTAATGTAATTTTGGTAGGATACGTGCATATATCAATTTTGAGTATGAT
>NC_051414.1:2964733-2964975 GCF_015228065.2 Penaeus monodon
AACCGATGCTTAGAAAATAATAATAATATAATCTACATACACAATGAACTGTAATTTTGAAAATCGGTAGCCATGTTTTCTCTCCTGCTCCGCTGTTTTTAAGATATTTAAGTAAATATGAAAGTAAATCATTAACAAGTTCAAAGACGAGCTATCAAAATTTTCACGATAGATATTGTTTAGTACTTTTATATATTAAATAGTTAATTGTATTCTAGCTACTGATGACCCCTTATAACGTG
>NC_051414.1:2965316-2965429 GCF_015228065.2 Penaeus monodon
GTTTCGAACTTTAATAAATGTTCTTTCTATTTCTTCCTTATTTCCTTGTGTCGCTAATTTTGATTAAAAAATATAGAACTGAATGATGATAAAAGTTAGAAATGACAGAAGTG
>NC_051414.1:2965712-2966189 GCF_015228065.2 Penaeus monodon
ATAAATAAATAAATAAATTTTAAAACTCCGAACTGAAACTCCAGCCTGTAACTCATTTCAGTACAACGTAACGGCATCAGTCATTTTGTATATTAAGTTCAGAATCTACTAAAAGTTCAGATTCTACTGATCGCTCAATTCCGTGTGTTATTCGTAATGAAACGGTTGGAATAAATGATATTAAGTCTTCGGGAAGATCTTTTACCATTAATGATAAAAGCATATCTCAATGATGGATATCCAAAACAGAAAACGAGGAACAGGTGTTGCATTAAAACTTCCGAAATAAATGCGAAACAGATGCGGAAACTGAAAGCTGGACAAAAAACAAAAAAAAAGATATTCTGACAGATGTTAACATACATACAAAACAAAAACTGGACAAAAAAAACCAAAGAACGAAGGGATATTTTGACAAACACAGACACACACAAAAAAAAAAAAAAATCAGCCAAGCACCCAAAAACATAACCAACT
>NC_051414.1:2966429-2966662 GCF_015228065.2 Penaeus monodon
ATTCGCACAAAGTCCACAGGGAATTCAACACGAGGAGATACTCCAAGCATTCTTCACAGACGTCGCAGAAATTACTCTGAATTCAAGACAAGATGCAAGACTCATCCCATGAAAGTCCTCTGGTCTGAAGAGTATTTTGAGGAATTATCCCAAAGGCCATCGTGTCCCTTACCTGGAACAGTGCCAGGTGCCAGAGCCAGAGCTTGGTATATAGCGAGGCGCACAGGCACTAT
>NC_051414.1:2966740-2967048 GCF_015228065.2 Penaeus monodon
TTCTAAGTCTTCGCTCGTTTGTTTGAGTACTTGTTTGGATGTAAAAAAGTTTGGACTTCCCCTGCATGTCAGTTTTCTTCCGCTGGTTATACGTGTCTGAAAGTAACGTACGGGTAACTTAACCTTTCCAACATGACAATTATACCAACATTGAACTATACATCTGTCCTTTTTTTGAGTATCAACTACCCCGCGGCCTCAGGGGAAAGAGGGGGGGGAGGATGGGGGGGAGGGGGAGAAAAATATCCTTAAACAGCCAGATCATTACGTTACCCCCTGTGGTCATCCTCTGCACCCCCCCCCCTGTG
>NC_051414.1:2968458-2968734 GCF_015228065.2 Penaeus monodon
GACAGGTTGATCAAGTCTCAGAAATTACGGAGAATATCAACTAAGGTCTCAGATCCCATGATGCATGTCTACCAAAGCATCATCACAAAATATAATATTTCCCATTAGATTATATTCAGCCCAAGGAATCGACGTAAATCAGAAAGGCAGTCGGTGGGAAACGCTTATTATTTCATCATTAATTGCTTCATTATATTCGAGAACAATTGTCCTCGTAATGACAACAACAGTAGCCTTTGGAAATTGACTTCCTATTATATATTCGCAGGAACCCCC
>NC_051414.1:2969805-2970241 GCF_015228065.2 Penaeus monodon
TTTAAACCCAACCCCCCTTCCCCTACCGAAAATTAACCCCGTCCCCCCCCCCCTCCCCCCCCCCTCCTTACCCCCCTTTCCCCCTTTCCCTTTCCTCTTTTCCCCACCCCCTAATTTTCCCTTACCCCTTCCCCCCACCAATCTCTTTCCCCTCCCCCTCCCCCCCTCCCCCCCCCTTCCCCCCCGTGAATAGGGCCCAAATCATAGAGGTTGGCGATTTTTTTCCCCCCTTTAATGGCCTTTAAATTTTCCCCCGGGGTTCCCCGTGGTTTTTACTACCTTCCCCCTTCCCCCCCCCTTCCCCCTCCTTTCCCCCTTAACCCCTCCCCCCCTTCCCCTCTCCCCTTCCCCCCCCCCAACCCCCCCTCCCCCAAATCTCTCCCCCTACCCCCTCCTCTCCCCTTCCTTGTTTGTTCCCCTTTCAGCACCCTAATGA
>NC_051414.1:2970270-2970412 GCF_015228065.2 Penaeus monodon
ATTACGTACCATCACTAATTTCCCTATCTCCCCCCCCCCCCCCTCAAATCTCCCCCCCCTTTAAACTGTCTTCAAAACTCCCCCCTCCTCCCCGTCAAAGACGGTAATTCTCTTTTTTTTTATCTCTCCCTCTTTATTAAAA
>NC_051414.1:2971632-2972221 GCF_015228065.2 Penaeus monodon
CTTAGAAAATTGCATATACTTAGAAATATCAATATTTTTGTAAGTTCAGAACACTCATTTATACAAATAAAAAATACTTAAAAAGAGGAGAATTAAAAAATCTATTTAATTAGTTGTATTGATGATAAGCGTGTATGGTAATGATACAGGTGATTATGAAGATAAGAGTGATCAATGTAATTGATATATATAATTATGTAACTACGATGGTAATCATATTGATGTCGGTGGGTAGACAGATAGATCGATAGATGGTATTATGCAAAGCGTAGATGATAAGGACGGGAAAATTAGGGATAATGACATTCTACATCTTGTTTTAAAGTACATCGCTGTGAAGGACATAATTTTTTTTTTCGATTATAATAAGCTAAATATATTAAATGGAAATGATTGATATCAGCAAGTCTCATTATTAGAGTGATTAATCCAAAGGAATGTAGTGAAAAGTGAAATTACGACGGCATACTTATATCATAATGACGTGTATGCTAATTAATCTAATTAGAATGGCTGATCACATGCAAAAGACTTCATAGAGTTCATGAATGCATTTGCAAAGTTGATTGAAACAAAAAAGAAAGGTAAG
>NC_051414.1:2973873-2973986 GCF_015228065.2 Penaeus monodon
TTTTTTTTTTTTTTTGAAAAAAAAAATCCCCCCCCCCCCCCCAAAAAAAAAAAAAAATTTTTTTTATTAATATTATATATATAATATATAATAGTAATACAACAACACTACCA
>NC_051414.1:2974041-2974250 GCF_015228065.2 Penaeus monodon
ATTATTATTAATATAATTAAAATAATATATATATATATATATAATTTTTAATATAAAATTTTAAAAAAAAAACAAAAAACCCCCCCCAAAAAAAAAAAAAATATATAATTTAAAAAATATATATAATATAAAAAATATTATAAATATATATTTAAAATAATTTTTTTGGATAATAATATAAATAATAAAAATATTATATTGTATTTTTT
>NC_051414.1:2974359-2974529 GCF_015228065.2 Penaeus monodon
ATAATATTATTTCTATTATTATTATCTATTTTTATTTTTATTTATTTTACTATATTTATTATCTTTTATAAAATCTATATCTATTTATATCTATTATCTATATCTTCTATTATTATTATATAAAATATAAAAAAAATATTTTAAAATATATATATAATATTAATATATAA
>NC_051414.1:2974583-2974701 GCF_015228065.2 Penaeus monodon
CAAACCTTAAAATTTTTAATATTATATATATTATATAATATATATATTATATATATAAAATTTTTTTATGTAATATAATATATATTTATTATATATAATATTTTATATATATAAATAA
>NC_051414.1:2975293-2975387 GCF_015228065.2 Penaeus monodon
CAACAATCGGTTTTTTTTTTTTTTCCTTTTAATATATTTAATTAATACTGATGACTTACCGAACGCGAAAGGATATAAACCAAGAGAAAATCGC
>NC_051414.1:2975513-2975699 GCF_015228065.2 Penaeus monodon
TCGCAACATTTTTTTTTTTTATCAAACGAAGTCGATTAAATTCCAAATCTAATCTCGATTATTAATAACTTGAAATTATGTTTAGATGTGGACTTATAATTAAGTTTGAGCAAGTGAATATCGGCTGTTCATTACGTACCGAGGAAAATAGATTGCTAGTCTTCTAGTATATGTAATTTAGTGCAC
>NC_051414.1:2976256-2976416 GCF_015228065.2 Penaeus monodon
AACAATTTTCTTCCTTCCCCTGGGACGTAGGAGGGCGAGAGGGGGGGGAGGGGATCTCCAGTGGAGGGGGGGGTTATGGGGTGGGTGAATGGGGGGAGGGGGGGGGAAGGGGGCGCTTAGCGGTCAGTGGCGGTCACATAATGAGGGAGTATTGTGCGCA
>NC_051414.1:2976480-2976793 GCF_015228065.2 Penaeus monodon
GCAGAGGAGAGACGGGATACATATATATGGGTTTCAGAGTTGGGAGCTTAAGGAGGGGTAGGGGAGGGGGGGAGGTATAGGAGGGGTGGGGGTTATAGGAGAGGGGGACACAGGATGGGTGGGGGCATAGGAGGGGTGGGGGTATAGGAGGGGTAGGGTATAGGAGAGGGGGCATAGGAGGGGTGGGGGTATAGGAGATGGGGGGGGGAGGCAGGGATATGGGTTTCAAAACTAGGAGTTGGAGTGGAGGGGGGAGGAGGGAGGGGGAGGAGCAACGAAGGAGGGAAATGGGGCAGAATGGAAGAAAGTTTAT
>NC_051414.1:2976872-2977078 GCF_015228065.2 Penaeus monodon
GAAACGGAATACAGGGAAACCAGCGAATAAGAAGAATAATAGAAAGATATAGCAAGATGAAAAGGAAACAGAAGGAATGACCAAGAAATCATGAAAATAAAACCCTCACCAGAAAAGGATCTTCATCTGGATTCGAAACGTTACCTTTTAGTTGACTCTTTGCTGTTATTTTACTCAATTACAAGGAATATTAATGTTACAACCAC
>NC_051414.1:2977494-2977604 GCF_015228065.2 Penaeus monodon
CAGTGGCAATTGTGTAAGAGAGTAAATGATACAACGGGAACTGAAAACCTTCCTTTGTGTCTGTCTTGTTAGCCTCCTCGAAGACGTCGACGCTGCCCCCCCCCACCCCG
>NC_051414.1:2978485-2978556 GCF_015228065.2 Penaeus monodon
CGAAGTTTCATTAACATAGTACACGGGATTAAGGCGTCGGTTTGGGCATGAGAATTTCAGGAGGGAAGTGC
>NC_051414.1:2979066-2979374 GCF_015228065.2 Penaeus monodon
TGACCAAGAACCATAGTCTAGAGGGGGCTACACTAAGAGGCTATTCGGCTTAATTCAGGGCTACAAGAGACTATTTGGAGACCAAGAGTAGGACAAACAGAAAGCTGGAGTAAGGGTTTAAGGGCAGATTAGGGTAGGTTTAGGGTTTATAATCAGGGAGGATAATAAACTTGAGATGCGAATCGACTACAAAGTTTTACTGAAATTGAAAACAGGGCAATGACAAACATATTTGCGGTGTACATAGTATTAAAAATCTCAAACAGAGAAAGAAATCAGAATTTAAAACATGGTAAACAAAAAATTGG
>NC_051414.1:2979592-2979821 GCF_015228065.2 Penaeus monodon
TACGATCCTCAGTTCCCAGACAACAACACCCTTTGCAAAACGCCTCCATACCGACGAGAGAGAAACAGCTTTCGTGTGGGAATTCGTCATGAAGCCCAAGAAGGTACGCGAGGTTCAGCTTGGCGACTGTAGGCCCTCCGTAAGACAGTTATCTCGCGTCGTAACTTCCCCTGAGCACGCTGAAGGTTATCTGTCGGCGCTCAAAGGGGACACACGGGGACGGGGGCGC
>NC_051414.1:2981019-2981135 GCF_015228065.2 Penaeus monodon
AAAAATACGAACAATCTTCTGAAATATTCGTTGAGCAATAATCTCTAGGGTACAAATATGGAACACGCGATGCGACATACAAACAAGGCGTTGTCACTGATTGTGCGGAAGAAAAC
>NC_051414.1:2981451-2981937 GCF_015228065.2 Penaeus monodon
GTGACCTCAATGCAGTGGGCGTGGCAGAGAGTGTGGCCGGAGCTAAACTCGCCTTCGTATTACATAAAACCTTGAACAGAAATTTTGTGTAGAGCTAAAACTTACTTTACTAATGTTTTACTTTGGTCTAGGGCTGAAATTTGATATGAAGAATAACACAGGCAAGATGACTCCGGGTAAGGGCGTGGCATTGCAGGTAGGGGCGTGGCAGAGAAGGTAGGGGCGTGGCAGAGAGTGGGTGGAGCTAAACCTGACTCCTTGTTATGTAAAACTTTGGACCAAAACACCGTGTCAAGCTGAAACTTCAGTGTTGACATTCTGCTGGGTCCGTAAATGAAGAGAAAAACAGTGTTTCTGATTTGCGTGTACGGAGAAATATACTTCTTGGTCAGCTGCTGTTTTTTTTTTTTTTTATGCAGTTGTTCATGTTCCCAAAAGCAAATTTCTGCCGGGCCAACGCTGGGCACTATCAGCTGGCACACAAAG
>NC_051414.1:2982032-2982116 GCF_015228065.2 Penaeus monodon
AATACGGATGAAACTACGACAAAGGCTGCATTAGCACGATAAGATTGGATGGCAAAGATAATGGCCTCGAACACTCTTAATCTG
>NC_051414.1:2982136-2982445 GCF_015228065.2 Penaeus monodon
CTCAAACGGCAGCGTCATGAATGGAGCCACGACCTCCCCTCGTGAAACTGCGCCGGGTTATGAACAGCTGTGAAGGCACTCAAAAGCCACAGATTTCACGATCGCCGCCAAGGCCAGACTCTGACCCGGTGCTTCATAAAGGGGGTTCATGAATTCCCTGAAGCGCTTCGGAGCTTTTAGCGAGAGGAAGCACGTGTCTGCGGACGGGGAAAGGAAGCGTCAATAAAACACAAGTTCTGGCACTCACCTGTGGATCGGATTAATGGCATCTTCAGGTGTCAGTGGCTGCATTGCTCTCTGTGATGGGTG
>NC_051414.1:2983051-2983269 GCF_015228065.2 Penaeus monodon
GGTGCCTTAACAAGGGTGTCTTAGCGGTGTCATGCTCAGCGGAGAAGCCCCACGCGAACAGCAGTTGTGTCCGCGCCGACTTTGCGCTGCTGGAGACACTTGCCGTGATTTACTGGTATTACTAACCAGCTTAGCCTCAGAGTGACCGCACACTTGTCTCCGTCGCACGCTTGAGACAAATACCTCTTTTTTTTGGGCTCTCTCTCTCTCGCGGTTTG
>NC_051414.1:2983292-2983448 GCF_015228065.2 Penaeus monodon
ATCGCTCTTCCTTCTTCCGCTGTAGGATTCTTGTCGGATTCTTGTCACTCCTGCAGAAGGCGAAGCTGTTGCTGGAGAACTTCGAGGAATACTCCGATTTCGCTAGTGCAGGTACGTTGTGGCCTCCGTGTCTGGAGTAATTACTTTGTGGTGTGA
>NC_051414.1:2983932-2984317 GCF_015228065.2 Penaeus monodon
ACTGGCGCAACAACGTCATTTCTGTGACACGGTTGGGGTGAGAGGGGGGGAGAGGGGGAGAGGGGTCGTTCGCGTGCATGTGCGTGCGTGTGCCAAACTGCACGGATATTTTGCCGTCTTTATGCAGCATTACAATCCTGATTTATTCATTTTCTTTATATCTTTATTCACTGGACACGCAAGACTTAACGCTAGTCGGCTGTATCGAATGGGACGTTAAACTGTCATATCTAAAATTTTTATTATTATTATTTTTGTGTTTTTTGCTCCAGAGAACTTGACTTATGACACAGTGACACGGGAAATTCAGACTGGGGAAAATCAGTAGAAAAAAACACATTTTAATCAGGTATTCGGAAATCATATCGAGAATGTGTATATCAGG
>NC_051414.1:2984546-2984673 GCF_015228065.2 Penaeus monodon
AACAAGTAAGTTAATTGACTGGCTGATTAACTAAACTACTAATAGACAGATAGATACATAGGTAGAATAATGAATAAATATACAAAATGCATGGATAAACAAATTAATAAATGGATTAACGATAACC
>NC_051414.1:2985471-2985757 GCF_015228065.2 Penaeus monodon
GACGTTTCGCATGACTTCAGTGTTTTTCTCTGCCTGATGTCATTGATGGTTGCTCATGGTTACGAGCGACTCTCTGCCAGGAAATATCTATTACTAGTCAACTATTTATCTATTTTTTTATTCGTTTACTTCTTGGTTTTCTCATTTGCAAAGATAGTTTATTTTTATCATCAAGGGATGATTATTTGCTGTCTTTATTTCATCTTAAAATTGTCAAAAGTTGCGCGGTCGGATTTTCTTGTTTGTGTATCGTAAAAGTTTCTCAATTTAGAGATCTTTTGCTGGT
>NC_051414.1:2985985-2986244 GCF_015228065.2 Penaeus monodon
AACATCAACCATACACACATGAAAAAAAACACCCATGCATTTCCCTCATTGCAAAGACCCCAACGATCACCCATAACCATCCCGGAAACTCAGCTGTTACTCCAAGCTATCTAACAGCAACAGCTCTAAAACATCGAACCAGTGACAGGACTGTTATTTTCGCCATAAAACCTCCATTTCTGATACCCAAGACCTTATTAAAGCAAATTTAACCCGTGATATTTAACAAGCTTCGATCGTAATTGTTCAAAACGACGTA
>NC_051414.1:2986282-2986401 GCF_015228065.2 Penaeus monodon
CACTTTTAAATATCGCGGTGTATTAAGTGGAGTCAGCCATTTATGTTTGGAAAAAAAAATAAGTTTTGAAAAATGAAGATCAAACCGGGAGTCTAGTTTTGGAGTTACGGGATGAGAAG
>NC_051414.1:2987143-2987421 GCF_015228065.2 Penaeus monodon
CCCCTCTCGCACACACTGACATCTCCATGACAATATCATTCTCATTTTTTGTCGATTGATATTTAATTACCCATCTTTCCTCATTCAAATTCTAATGAGCTCCACGGGTAGATGGCTCTCGCTTGTCCCTGATCAAACATTTATAAAAATGTGAACGCCACAGTCATCAATTTGGAAACTCATTACCCATGCGAACTGTTCCTCGGAGGGGGGGGGAGGGGGATGAGGGGAAGGAGGGGTTCGATCTCGCATGGATCCGGCTACCCTTTTATATCTCT
>NC_051414.1:2987576-2987714 GCF_015228065.2 Penaeus monodon
AAAAAAAAAAAAAGAGGCCACGTAATGCGAAACCCAAGTCGCCAACGAAAGCATCCGGACGAAGGGACTGGACAATTGGCTTCCCCGTACCTGGCAACGAACGAGGCCAGAAGCTCCGCCCACCGTGAGCTGCTGCCG
>NC_051414.1:2987743-2988410 GCF_015228065.2 Penaeus monodon
TTGCCTTGCTTAAAAGAGTTAGTTCCCTTCTGGGGATCTGGCTTCGGGGGCAATCCTGGGAAGGGGGGAAAAGAGGGGAGGGAAAGGGGGAGGGAAGGAGGGAAGGGGTGGGCAAGAGGAAGGGGATGGGGTGGGCGAGAAGGGAGGGGAAGGGGTGGGCGAGAGGGGAGGAGAAGGAGGGGGAATGAGGGAAGGGGTGAGCGAGGAGGGGGAAGGGGTGGGCGAGAGGGGAGGAGAAGGAGGGGGTAGGGGGTAGGGGTGGAAAAGAGGGGAGGGGAAAGGTTAGGTGGGAAGGGGAGAGGGAGAGGCGAGAGTGCAAGGAAGGGTGCGAGAGGGGAAGAAGGTTGGGGATGAGAGGGAAGGGAGGGGATGACAGAGAGAAGGGACCCTATGCTTGGGGTAGGGGTGAGATAGGGGGAAGGAGGGGGAAGGGGGTAGGGGACGAGGAGGGAACGGATACAGGGAGAGGGGGGGGAAGAGGAACAGAGGTAAGAGAGCTAAATGGTGGTAAAAGAGGGGTATAGAGAACTTCTTTTCTTTTCTAAATATTGCTAAAGCGGAATATATACTCAGATGACACACTGACGTATAGACATTTAGACTTTTTCCTCCGAATGCATATATGGTGTAGTTTGTTGTAAGCGCATTATAGCTTGTATTAAGAAGG
>NC_051414.1:2989067-2989278 GCF_015228065.2 Penaeus monodon
ACAGCAAACAAGAAGAAAATTAAATTATATGCATCATAGAATAAACGCAGTCCCATGCATGCACACGAGCTCTCCAGTGTTAAAACAGCATGCCCGAGCAAGCGCAAACCGAATCCCGTCTCGAACATCCAATCAGTGTTTCGCGTCACACGTTTCGAGGCTTCAGTCAAGAGCTTTCGCCGTGACGTCATGCATACCTCCGCAGACATTT
>NC_051414.1:2990808-2990930 GCF_015228065.2 Penaeus monodon
CTTCCTCCACGTATTGTTGCCGTTGGCCTGTTAGCTTGTTAAAATGACCAGCACAATGCAGTTCTCTGGCAAATGCGTGGTCAGTGGCTGTTCGTTGTATTGTTGTGTGAGCTTACCAACTC
>NC_051414.1:2991316-2991385 GCF_015228065.2 Penaeus monodon
CTAAGGTAAAAAAAAATAACTGGTCTACCTGACATGTTATTTTTCAAATCACGCTCTTGTATACTCTGG
>NC_051414.1:2992243-2992589 GCF_015228065.2 Penaeus monodon
ATAATATTGTCATCGGTCCAGACTCGGGATGATAACGAGTCCCTTTGGGATATGACTAAACTTCTTTAAAAGGTCGCCCCAGTGTGTTTTTTTCGCCCCCAACCCCCGAAGTCTACCAAATGTCCTTTTCCACTAGTCCCCCAACTTACCGGGTAATGACGTTTTGAAGGGGGAAAAAGGAAACCGGAATTAACCCGGTGGGGGGGCCCAAGGGGGGGATTTTGGGGGGAACCTTGGCTTTTTTTTGGGTTTGTTTTCGTTAAAGTTCAATGCGTATCTGTTTTTTTTATGTAGATTCCCCTTTTTTTTTTAATTTGCTATAGCTCTGCCCCTTTTGCCCCCTGTG
>NC_051414.1:2992704-2992788 GCF_015228065.2 Penaeus monodon
ATATAATATTAATAATATATTTTATATTATATTATAATATATATATATATATATATTATTTATATAATATATATATATTATATA
>NC_051414.1:2992836-2993069 GCF_015228065.2 Penaeus monodon
GGGGGGGGGGGTTAATTATCTGACTTTTTTCCTATTCGCATTTCTTCAATTTGTTGTCCATTCTCGTAAAAAAGATGTTTTTCTTCTGTGATAAGCTACGTCTCTCCCTTCTCATTTTAGAAAAAAAAGAATCTTTCTACATTCATTTACCTTTTTTTCCTTTTAGTGTCTCATTAAATCGTAGTCTGTTTTCGTAATATTATTATTATTCTTTTTAATAAGCCAAACCACCC
>NC_051414.1:2993418-2993607 GCF_015228065.2 Penaeus monodon
CCTTAAATTCTGGAGTTTTCTTACCTTCCATACCCCCTCCTTACCCCTACCCAGGTCCCCCCCCATACCCATCCCTCATCCCGCACCCCCCCCCCCATCTCTCCTCGTGTCCCCTCCCCCCCACTCCATCTCCCTTCGTGTCCCCTTCCCCTCTCATCTCCCTCCCCCCTCCCCCCTTATCTTCCCTTG
>NC_051414.1:2993897-2994146 GCF_015228065.2 Penaeus monodon
TGACGTCAGATCAATTCGCTTTTGTTGCGGGCGAGTTGCGTTGGTTGCAATCGGCTGTTTGTCACGGCCGTTTCATTGACCTGTAAAACCAAACTTTGCGAGGTTATTTTACTGGCTTCCCTTCTCTCTATTTATGACCTTATGATGAGTTGGTTTTTGATACGCCGGCGTTTATACGTGGCCAAATGGCTTTTCCATTTCACACATTCATCGCAGTACTTTGTTTGCCGTAACAAATGTTTGGCGTTT
>NC_051414.1:2994173-2994314 GCF_015228065.2 Penaeus monodon
TTTTTTTTCCAGGGGAGGGGGGCGAGGGAAAAAATATTTAATACAACACAAACGATTAAATCCACATTTCACTTTACAATAATGGGCAGCGTGGGAAGAATTATAGGCATAGGGTGGGGGGGGTGTGGGTGTGTGCCTGGG
>NC_051414.1:2994357-2994492 GCF_015228065.2 Penaeus monodon
TGCCATTGCATTACACCCCACCCCTCCACCCCTCCTTGCAACCCCATTTAACCTCCCCATCACACTCGCCCTTGCAACCTCTTACCCCCCTTGCAACCTCATATCCTCCTTGCAACCTCATATCCCCCTTGCACT
>NC_051414.1:2994615-2994894 GCF_015228065.2 Penaeus monodon
AGGGAACAATCACACAGTAGGGAGGACATAGGGAAGGGGTTGGGGAGGACCAATCATATAGGGAAAAGGTCAGGGTTGGGGGGGGGGGAGGTAACCAATCATATAAGGAAGGGGTGAGGGCTGGGGAGGGACACCAATCATATAGGGAAAAGGTGCAGAGATAGTGAGGGGGACCAATCATACAGGGAAGTGTCAGGGTAAGGAAGGGTGACCAACCCTATAGGGAAAAAGGGGGGAGTGACCAATACAGGGACGCTGGGGAGGGGGAGGGTTGGGAAT
>NC_051414.1:2995032-2995287 GCF_015228065.2 Penaeus monodon
CAACGTCACCTGTCTGGCGTGTTCCTATATGGCCCCGTCTGGCCAAACGATGCACAACACTAAACCGTGTTGATGTTCTGTCATATAGGTCTGTCATAAATGGGTCCACATAAAACATCAGCTTTTTTTGCTATTTTGTTACAAGTTGTTTTGTTATATTTTCCGTGATGGCGGTATTTGACGGGTGTTTCGATGAATTCGTGTTAATTACTGTATCGACAGAGGGTCTGAATAATAGTGACAAAAGAATAGCCG
>NC_051414.1:2996766-2996987 GCF_015228065.2 Penaeus monodon
TTTTCCTTTTTAAATCAAGATATTTGATCTTACGAAAATCAACAAACACACATATGTAAAAAAAATAGGGGGGGGGGAATCTTATAAATCTCCCCTATTTTGGACAATTAGCTTATCGTTCCCCGCATTTGCGAACCTTTGTTAACAGGCATTAAACATCGTTTTATCACTCTATCTTGCCCCCGAGCTTTTGAAAGAGCGTGCGGGATAATATATATATA
>NC_051414.1:2997035-2997175 GCF_015228065.2 Penaeus monodon
ACTCTTTCTTCCGAACATAAAGCGAGATAAAGGAAATTTTGTGGGGATAATAATAGATTAAGGTACAAGAATGTCGAACAAAGATTTCAGAAGATAAGAAAATAGGAATTTTTGATGTAATGGATAAAAGGAGTTGAAAC
>NC_051414.1:2999153-2999270 GCF_015228065.2 Penaeus monodon
GCTAAACAACAGCAGTATGTCGTATGTAAGACTAAAAGGATTATTCTGAGATGAGCAAACTAACAGATCGACGAATGGGAAAGGCATCAGGACACGCAGGACACGCACAATCCGAAG
>NC_051414.1:2999317-2999430 GCF_015228065.2 Penaeus monodon
CAAACAAGCGCATGCATCGGGGTTCAAATAGGCGTGAAAAGCACACAGACGTTGGTACAGACAAGGCGCATGTTGATATGGACTGGCATGCATTTTTGTTCAGACTGAGGCGT
>NC_051414.1:3000292-3000832 GCF_015228065.2 Penaeus monodon
TATGTTTTATTTATTCACATCTGTATTCTCAAAACCATAGAGTAAAAACCTAGCAAGGCTTCAGAATAAGAGAGGCATACAGCTGACACTAAGCGCCTGATATCAATCGATCATCGAGATAATCATCTTAATAATCTCGAAAAGAAAATATTCCACCATACCTACCGCATTTCAGCTTCAGTATAGTCCCTCTGCCACGGCTTTTTAACAGAAGACTCAACTCAACTAACACAGGGCTATATATTCTGGGGATGTAAAATGCATAATATTTTGGCATGATTGTCCTGTGTTCGTGGATAATTTTCCCTGTGCATCTAATTTCTATTTTTGTGGTGAATGTAGATTAAAACAAATTTGATATTATGACGCATATTCCCGAGAGGAACTGCGCTAGGGATGCGTGTTTTAAACTTGTGTTTTGTTGTGAATATCGTTTTTATTTTTTATTTTTTGTTATTAGATCGTGGTTTATAATTGTTATTTCCAGATGTGAACTGCTGTTGAAATGTAGGAATGCGCAAAGCTCGTTAAGAAGTTGTT
>NC_051414.1:3001169-3001258 GCF_015228065.2 Penaeus monodon
AAAGGGAAAAAAAAAAAAGGGGGGGGGGGGAAAGGAAAAGGGGGGAAAAAGGGGGGGAAAAAGGGGGGGAAAAAAGGGGGGGAAAGGAG
>NC_051414.1:3001481-3001714 GCF_015228065.2 Penaeus monodon
CTTTTTAGAAAAAAAGAACGGGGTTTTCTAAAAAAGAAAATTTTCCCTGGTACCCAAAAAAAGAAGAAAAATTTGAAAGTTTGAATTTTTAAAAAGGGGGGTTTTTTAAAAAAGGGGAAAAATAGAGTTTCAAAAGAAAAAATAAAAAAAGGGTTAAAAACCGAGAAAGATAAGTAATAAAGCAAGGAACTTTTAAAAAAAAAAATGAGAAAGGCCTGAAGAAATATGAAGGG
>NC_051414.1:3001944-3002286 GCF_015228065.2 Penaeus monodon
TTTTTTTTCCCCCCCTTTTTTTTTAAAAAAATTTTTTTTTTTCCCCCCCTTTTTTCCCCCCTTTCCCCCCCTTTCCCCCCCCCCCCCCCTTTTTCCCCCCCTTTCCCCCCCTTTTTTTCCTTTTTCCCCTTTTCCCCTTTTTTTCCCCTCCCCCTTCCCCTCCTCCTTCCCCCCCCCTTCCCCCCCTTTCCCCTCCCCTTTTTCCCCCCCTCCTTTCCCCCCCCCCCTTTTTCCCCCCCTTCCCTTGCCCCTTTTTTTTTTTTCCCCCCCCCCCCCCCGATTTTTTTTTTAAAAAAAACTTTTGGAAAATCTTTTATAAAAAAAAAAAAACTAAAACTTCCA
>NC_051414.1:3002399-3002787 GCF_015228065.2 Penaeus monodon
GTATACGCTTTCAAAACAAACACACAAATATAGACATGACACAAAAAAAACGCAAACGTCATACCTCAGGCAACACTAAGATTAGGGTGCCACAGCCTCCCCCAGCTCAGTCTGGCCCGAGCCACGGTACAGGAAAGAGGGAGGGTACATGCTCCTCTTCCGATCTATGCATTCGTAACTGCTAAATAAAATGAATTATTTCTAGTCTTTATGGAGCCTCACATTAGTTTTTTTTTTTTTTAGGGCTTATGAAAATCGCAGAGGGAAAAAAAGGGTTTTTGTTGTACGATATCCAGGACAGGGGTGTTTTATGTGATTTATATGTGGTTGTTCTTTTTGGGTAGAATATATGTTCAAGAGAGAGAAAAAAGTTTGTTTTCAGTTCTTG
>NC_051414.1:3003346-3003427 GCF_015228065.2 Penaeus monodon
TCGGGGCCCCCCTTCTATACCCGGCCCCAAATTTTTTCCCCCCCTTATTCCGCCCCTTTCTTTTTTCCCCCGGGTTTTTTT
>NC_051414.1:3003469-3003839 GCF_015228065.2 Penaeus monodon
GTCTTTCTTTTTTTTTTCTCCTCCTTCTGTTTTTTTCTTTCTTCTTGTTCTTGTTTTTTCCTTCTTTTCAATCTCTCTGCTCTGAATTTTTCTCTTTTTCTTTCTGTTTTTCTTTTTTTTATTTTTATCTCACCCTTTTTTTTCCGGGTTTTTCTTTTTTTGTTTTTTCCCTGCTTGCTTCGGGTTCTTTTTGTTGAAAAACTTCCAAATATTCTTTTCCCTGCTCATTATTTCTTTAGTCTTTTTGTTTTCCCCTTCTCTCTTCATTTTCCTCGATCCTTTTTTTGTAAACTTCGGCCTCTCCCCGGTGCCCCCCCTTTAAAAATTCGTCCAAAACACTCCCCACATGGGGGTCTTCCTTTTTCCCCTC
>NC_051414.1:3004168-3004254 GCF_015228065.2 Penaeus monodon
TACTGTTCATGCTACACTTACTAACTATTGATTCACACTCACCCGCTGCCTGGCTACTTCTCCTCTCTCGTTACTTCTTCTGTTGC
>NC_051414.1:3005550-3005723 GCF_015228065.2 Penaeus monodon
CACCACGGTATTGCAAAACATCCAAATTCTTATTCTTCAATGATGTTGATGGTAAAAGTAACAAAATTATTTCGTATTCAAATATCCAGCATCCGCAGAACCGATTTTTTTTCCCGAAAATAAGGAGAAGAATTCACTTAATTTTGATCTGCTTGCATCGTGCGTTTGCGAAT
>NC_051414.1:3006847-3006938 GCF_015228065.2 Penaeus monodon
CATGATCATACAGGGCGGATAGAACATTTATTTTGCTTCTAATATTACCAGCAAGAATAATAAGTATGTAAAGGATATTTATGAATATTCA
>NC_051414.1:3007480-3007962 GCF_015228065.2 Penaeus monodon
TGTCGCCAAGATGCCTTCAACATTAATTATCTTTCATTATTGCCATCGCTAATGGTCAGATTATTGCATCAACACTCTTATCATATCAAAAGTGTAGATTGAGTGTGGAAAGGTTAATAATCGGCGAGAAGATATTGCAACTTCTTTTACTTAATAATAAGATGTTGCGTTAATGAATAACACATATATGCCTTTATGCATAATTCTGCTCCTAAATATTTGGAAAGGTGCCCAGCCTCTTCCTCTTCTCTCCCTCCCCAACTTCCCGTCTCTTTGATACCCTCCCTTAATGTTCTTTACCTCTCTCTCCTGACGCCTTTCCTTCCCCGTCCCTTCTGCGTGATTCTCCCTTTTCTCACCCTTTTCTCTCCCCTATTACCTACCCTCGAATTTCTCCCTTAGTTTCGTCTTGGTGTATATTCTGTCCCTTTTCCCTGATTTCGACCTTTTTTTCCTCTCCCTGATCCTCATGCTTGATCCTT
>NC_051414.1:3008253-3008397 GCF_015228065.2 Penaeus monodon
GACCTAATGTCCCGGCTTGAGTGCGCGGGACCCCGAGCTGAGGAGCCGGCAAGCAGCCATGTAATACAATTTCACCGAGTTTGGCGCGACTTAACATCAAGTATCATATGATTCCGGTGCCGTGGGCGCACTGGGCCGTAGATG
>NC_051414.1:3008477-3008577 GCF_015228065.2 Penaeus monodon
GGTAGCGCGCCTGCGTCCACGTCCGTATTTCCCCGCTTACACCTCTGACAGCCGTTCCACACACGCCCCTCCACCCCTGGGTCCGTCTTCGCTCTCTGGT
>NC_051414.1:3008689-3009032 GCF_015228065.2 Penaeus monodon
ACACACGAAATCACGTACCTAGTTTGGGTCTTAATGAATTGAATTAAATCATCTATATTGAGAGTCGTGAAGTGATTTACGGTCAAGAGAGCTTCATTAGGCGGCGAGACGAGACCGAGGGAGAGAGAGAGGTGGAGCTGGAGCTCTCGGGTGGATAATGCGTACAATAGATCACAGTAAGATGCTGTGTAATGAGTCATGTCTCTTTCCCTTTTCTCATCGCCTGGCTTCAAGTCGCTTTCACGCCGGCGAGTATGACCAGGGCCACTGTGACTACATGATTTAATAGAATCTTCACAAACCGTATTATGAACGAAGTACTGGCCATGAATTACTCGCGAGA
>NC_051414.1:3009257-3010107 GCF_015228065.2 Penaeus monodon
TTTTCACCGAGATAACAACATCTCTTCCACGCTCGTCCGCCGAGCAAGAAGGGCGGAGAGAGACCGATGATCATCCGACCAATAAGGATGAAGCGCCCGGCGGAATTGACCAATCGGGCGTGATGGCGTCGGAAGCCCCGCCCACCCCGCGGCCACAATCTGTCAGAGCCGCGAGCCATCACTGTGTGTGTGGATCCGCCTCTCCCTCTCCTCCTCCTTCTCCTCTTCTCTCTCCTCTCCTCCTTCGCTTCCCTCTCTTGTTTTGCTCGGCGCTGATTAATTAATTGTTTCATTAGCGACTTGCAACGACGGAAATTATGGTTCTCTAAATATTAAGTAGGGCGTCAGTAACTTTGACTTGCGCGTTGCCGCCGGCTGGGAATAATTGAAAACGGATAATCTTTCTTCACTTTCTTGCATTCCTTGTCTTGCTTGCCGGATGACACGCGAATCTTGGCCGAATGAATCTCTCTGTTGATCTGTGAGATAAATAAGCTTGTATTTTCCTAAAATGACAATAAAAACACGCTTGCAATGTTGCGATGACATGACCAGCACCTGCAATGAACTCAGCGAATTGATCTGATGTGGAGTGCGATGGGATTTCGCATCTCAGCAAGTCGGGATCTTTGCAAATAATGAAATTAGGTTCTCGCGCTCCATGCATTGGGGAGGAGGAGGTCACGCTGATCGGCAGGACCTCGGGCGGGAGGGAAATCGCCTCGGGATTTCCCTTGGCAATTTCTTCATTCTTTTTTGGGGGAAAAAATTGCCTCGGTCGGCCTTGGCTCTCTCATTAAAAAATCTTTTGGCTGTCGCTGTGTGACCAATTTTATGATATTCGTCGACG
>NC_051414.1:3010166-3011012 GCF_015228065.2 Penaeus monodon
ATCGGTGTCGTAATATGAGGATCGCGTAGCGGCGAGTCCATGTGGTGAGCGAGCCACGCCCTCGCGGCGCCGCCTCCACTTCCCCCGCCGCCCGCCGCAGGACCCAGTGCTCCCGCTGCCCACCATTAACGCCTTTAACTAAATCTTATCTTTGTCAACTGTTAGCTAATTCCATCTCTGCCGATGCGTCGGCGGTGATATCAGCTCGGCCCGAGAGCGAGGCAGGGGCGATATGAGCGCGACGGAGCGAGATAAGAGCGATATAGTCGCGCACGGAAGGTGTTGCCGACAGGATGGGCCGGGATTATCGCCGCGAGTGAGGGGGAGGAGCCTATCGGTGGCCGGGCAGGAGGCCTGGGGAGCCGCTGCGCCGAGCGGAGCGTGGACCAGGGCAGTGCACGCTTCAGGGACTGGCTACCTTAGTCCCCGACGTACGCTTCACTAGTCCACCACGCATCACCAACTCTCCCGAGCCGCCTGCACTGGCCTGATCCCCGTGTTAATACTTCAGTGTACTCATGTGTGAAGGCCCGGCCGCAGCCTCCTCTCTCTCCCAATTCCTCCGCACAGGTTCTCGCCAACTAAGAACACCTTCGCGGCTCTGCCATTGAGGATTGGAGGAATTGTAAAATCTGCATTTTTTTCCGAGGGGAAGCGCTGTTTTCCCCCCCTTCCGCCCTCTTGCGGCTCCGCGCGCGTGAAACTAAGCAGGACTTAATAATCGCCGTGACAAGCTTTGCTGCGTGGCTGGCAGAGACTCATGAGTGACTGGCCGCCCAGAAGATTCAATCGTAGAAGTCGGGCAGTGGTCTCAGTGTCGGTTTGGCGGTGCTAGTGACGTCTGCC
>NC_051414.1:3011048-3013426 GCF_015228065.2 Penaeus monodon
GGTTTGTGATCCAGAACGCGCGACAACGACCGAGGAACTCTACAGGATCTCATATCTTGCTCCCTGAAGGTAAGACAGTTTTTTTTTTTTTCGTGTCAGAGATAGTTCTTAGTCTTGAATAGCCGCCCTTGGAATTTGTCAGGCTGATGGTGAAGTGTGGATAGCTAACCCCATTGGCTGCCAGGGTCTAAGTGTAACCCACGAGGGACCTTTCTGTGTGGCAACGTGTTCTAGGCCAGAGTACTTAAGCAATATAAAATGCAAATTATATATCACAGCTGGGTGTATTGGTATACTTCACTTTTTTTTCATCATATCTATTTTTCTTAGAAAGTGCAATGTTGAAATCTAAAAACAAAGTGTTGCGCTCGTAATATTCGCCAACAACAGACATTTCTCCGAGTTATTTTAAGGAGTACGAAAAACTTGTAAGGTTTCCGACCAAGCTAGGTTTGGACGGCGCCGACGATAAATCTGGAAGATACGAACGAATAAGCTTAACGATTTTTTTTTTCAGTTTTAGGTGATGCATTTACGTGTGATATTGCCTTTCCTAAAAATTAATAGTCTTATGTATTTTACACACTCCATAAAAAAAGATTATCCGATTATTATTATGTTTTGTACATTTTTGTTTGACATTCTGTCATCATAATGCATCAGATGTTATATTTATAACTTATATGTATATATAAAGAAATAAAAAAACATTACAGAACCAAAACACAGTAGCACACAAACGTAACAAGCAGAATATCGAAAGCAACTTTGTCCGCTGAAATCCCTTCAAATCCCGTCCTTAAAAATAATAACGCACATCAAGCTTACGTGTCCTTATCGTAGAAACCTGAAGGACAAGCAGAGGATAGACTTCACGCTGTTTATCACAAAAGCACTGAGGTCCGACTTCCTTATCGCGACGGTGTTACTGCACGTAATTTCCGTACCACATGCGTAGCGCGTTGAATTCATGAGTTTACTGATGTATATTGATCAAGCGTTTTCGTAAACTTTCCTTACCATCTGGGACGTGTGATGATTTTGTTATGGTTTCGCATATTTTAATCTATTGTTTATCTTGTTTTTTTTTCGTTTTTGTTTTTAGAGTATATGTCCGTGAAATAATCTTATTAAAATTTCTTTTAGCGTCTGTGTTAGTAACATTTATATACCGAACGTTTTTATATTCGCAATGGCGTTTTAGAAGACAGTATTCGGTCCTTTTTTATTGAAATGATATTATTTTGAAATGATAATCGCCAATTCAAACTATCCTACCATTACATTATCACCACGAGATTCGCACGTGACGTGAAATAACACTATTTTGAAAGGAGAATCGCCACCGTACAGATGATACGCTCCATCACATTATTGACACGGGATTCGCACATGACTTGAGCAACACACACACACAACCAGCATTGATTCTTGCCATGAACGCTACTTGTGTATCTGAAGCGATCCGATCCGGAGAGAGTCGGATCGCGTTATCCGGACACCCTGATTGTTCCAGAGCATCATTTGTTACCTTCCCGTCATCCGCCGTTAATTACATCAGCGTCGGTGGATGTCACTCGAATTATACCGATAGACATCAGATTATCAAGACAATTAATCCTTTTCGGGGATGTTATCGATGACCAAAGTATTCATTATTTTTTTTCCTTTTAATCATATTTTGTTTCTTTCTAATTCTCATATTTCGTCTTCTTCTCTCTCTTCCTAATTCTCATATTTCTTCTTCTCTCTCTTTCTAATTCTCATATTTCTTCTTCTTCTCTCTTCTAATTCTCATATTTCTTCTTCTCTCTCTTCCTAATTCTCATATTTCTTCTTCTTCTCTCTCTTCCTAATTCTCATATTTCTTCTTCTTCTCTCTCTAATTCTCATATTTCTTCTTCTCTCTCTTTCTAATTCTCACATTTCTTCTTCTTCTCTCTCTTCCTAATTCTCATATTTCGTCTTCTTCTCTCTCTTTCTAATGCTCACACTTCTTCTTCTCTCCTCTTGCTTACTCCTTCGTTACTTCGTTCCGGTATTTCGATATAAGACGGCGTCGAAGGCTGCGTCGAGTCGGGTCTTGCGGTGAAGGTGAGAGACGGGCAGAATTACCTTTGTTTTCGAATGCGACGGAGGAATTTTAACGTAAGGTTTGCGACGTTGCAAAGACATCGGGGTAATGTCAAGGCGACGAGGCTGCGTTTATCGGCCTCATGACCAGGAGTCGATGATATGATAAGGAAAAATCAAGATGAAAACGATTGATAGAGATGAAAGCGACCGATAAGGAAAATATAGATGCATACGAATGACTGAGGAAATTTAAAAGAGAGATCGAATTGAAGAAGAGGCGATGATATTTTTAAATTACCAGG
>NC_051414.1:3013458-3013604 GCF_015228065.2 Penaeus monodon
GCGTCGTGCGCGTCGCCGAGAAATTTGACAGAGACGCTGTGTGATTGATCGTCAGGTCCATTCTATCAGCGGTTGATCGTCCTCATCAGCGTCGCGGCGAATCACCGACTCCGAGATGAATCGCCCGGATGCTGCAGCGGCTTCTC
>NC_051414.1:3013659-3013723 GCF_015228065.2 Penaeus monodon
TGTCGGTGACTTTATTTGAATAAGAAAACGAATGAAGGAAGAAAGAAGAACAGGAAATGTTCGA
>NC_051414.1:3013752-3013914 GCF_015228065.2 Penaeus monodon
GGCTTCCGTGTTTTATCTCGGATCGACGTGGCAGAGGAGAGTGAGGATGAGACACGCGCTGAACACGCAAGGTTTCGCCAAATACGCCGGGATTCTCTGGAGACACCCTGAACCGAAGCTAAATTAATTACATGACCCGTACATACAAAATGAAAATCTTGG
>NC_051414.1:3013939-3014916 GCF_015228065.2 Penaeus monodon
ACACCGGCTCCCCAGGAAATATATTTTCTGAGCGGGAAACTCGACGAATACAACGCGGTCGCCCCGTGTACATTTCCCCGCCGCTCAACGCCCGACGCACACGGGGAGGAAGCGGGCACCACCGGGTCGCAGAAACATAGGCGGACCTCTTCCTCACTCTACCCCACAAGCCCTACGGAATAAGCGACGCGCAGGCCTGTCCCCAACACGCTACCCGACTTCTACAACGAGGAGGAGACGGGGAGGAAGAGTAACAACGAAGAGGCTACTGTTGGCGCCCCCTTCGTTTTGTGAGAAGGGGCGCGGCGATCCCTGGCAGCTGTACAATGGGTGTATGGCGGCCGACAGCGGAGGGCGGAGGCGGGCGGCGCGGGGAAGAAGCGGCATGGCGGAAAGAGACGGCGACAGAAACGGCTCGGAAAGTTCCAATAGATAGGCGCGATCTCATACATACTCGATAGATAACCGGATATCGATCTGGCGGGGGCCGAGCTTGTCGCGCGCTAAAACGTCGAGAATCGCGGGGGAGTTTGTCCGAATCGGTGGCGGAATTCTTTCATCAACCAAAATAGCGAAATATCTAAACTCATCTTTGATCTCGAACCAAAGTAACGAAATCTCAAAACAGATCTACAATTAAAGATAAACGATTTTTTTTCCTTTTTTTGGATAATAATAAAAATAACCGAGTACAGAATATTTCTCTACAATTACAAATGAACGAAACGATGGATATTTTTGGATAATAATAAAAATAACAGAATATTTTTCACGACCGACCTAAAATCAACATCATGATTATCAACATCTATGATTATTTAAACATTCAAACATCGCAGAAAAACGAGATCGTGCCGATAATTCATAATAACAATATAACTTTTACATCCTACCCGATAAAATAAATTGTTTTCCGGAAATACCAATAGCCAATAAAGCGGGCACCAAAATTATATAAATATTATTACCGCATTCAA
>NC_051414.1:3016774-3016971 GCF_015228065.2 Penaeus monodon
TTCGGCGCAATCACATTCAGGTGATTATCCCGTCATGGTCCATATTTAGAATATGTACAAAAAGCAACAACAGCTGGAATTAATACTGTCATTGTGCATCCAAATCCTGCATATTTCGTGGTCATTATAATTATATGATTTTCATAATTTCGGTTTCCCTTCATCAACAGCAAAATGCGTTGCAACTTCCGGTCTAC
>NC_051414.1:3017244-3017974 GCF_015228065.2 Penaeus monodon
GGCGTCCGTTTCCATAACGTATTTCCTGTTCCTTACTGACTAATTCCTTCTACATTATATACCCATTTATTCACTGTTATCATCAGCCGTTTTACATTTTCACCGTATTCTACCTTTCTCCATATATTTCCTCAATATTTTCTAGTTCTCTTTTCGGTATACTTTCTTTTTTATATTTTTCCTCTCTGCGCTAATTCTCATTCAGTCTTTTAATCTATTTTCCTTATCTACTTTCCTTAGAATTTAGCCATAGGAATTTAATAACGGCTAAATAAACTAGAAACGGACAAACGAAATAAAAAGAAAAGGAAAATTAAATATTAGAAATAAAAGTATTTTTTCTTTACCTCTTCTTTTGTCTTATTTATCATTATTATGATTAATTATCTTTTCTCTGCTTATTCACTTATTTAATTCGTTTCGATTATGACACTAAATACGTTTATCACCGAAAATAAAACAAGAGTACAAATTTATATCTAAATATCGCCAATAAATTTACTTTCTTCCTTGAATTTCATCGAATTAAAATCCAGATCAAAAATTTTCATTACAATTATTAATTATTGTTATTAATTACAACCTATTAATTTTATTAATTACTATTAACTACAACCGTTAATAGCGAGATAAGTTAAATCAATCGATAGTTTATTGTTATTATAGAAAAAAAAAACTCGTAATTACTCTTAATATCATCTTTGGATTAACTTTGCAATATCATCGGCGT
>NC_051414.1:3018282-3018453 GCF_015228065.2 Penaeus monodon
CACTATGATCAAATCCTCATTTTCTCCGCAATAATTAGCGACCTTCACATCTATCACAACGACTTGCGATCTATTAATAATCCTTATTGTTTATCTATCACTAGATTCGATAGATTCGTGGCATCATTAAAGCCACGAGATCGATATAATTTTCATTGATTTTTCACAATC
>NC_051414.1:3018476-3019087 GCF_015228065.2 Penaeus monodon
CGTTCATCTCTTCTCTGAAGAAGGAAATGAAGAGACGAAGGAATAAGTAGATGAGGAAATGAGTGAATAAATAAACGAAGTAAAATAAGAAATAGAAATAAGTAATGAATATGAATAAGAAATAGAAATATAAGAAAATAAGTAAATAAGAAAATAAGTAAATAAGTAAATGAAAAATAAGTAATTAAACAAGTGAATAAGTAGATAAGCAAATTAACAATAAATAAGTAAATAAGTAAGTAAATGGATATATAAGTAAATAAGTAAGTAAGTAAATGGATATATAAGTAAATAACTGAGTAAGTAAATGAAGAAATGGGTAAATAAGTGATTGATTAATAGGGAAATAAATGGCCACCAAAATGCACGGCAGTACGAAACGCTAAAAAAAAAAATTGCATATCCCCCCCATTATATTTACATTTCGAACTGCGGTGTGAAAAATATTGTAAATCTATATATACGCCCTTGCCCCTCCCCCCTCCTCCATCCCCCTCCCCCCTCCTCCATTCCTATTCCCCCTCCTCCATCCCCCTCCCCCCTCCTCCATCTTCTATTCCCCCCCCTCCTCCCCTCCTCCAACCTTCCCCTCTCCTCTCTATTAAATATTG
>NC_051414.1:3019300-3019387 GCF_015228065.2 Penaeus monodon
CCAAACCCACGGATGTCTGCCTTTGTTCCCTCGTCTGTTTGTTTTATAAGCGATACCGATCTCGTGTAATAATGGCAGGGGATACTT
>NC_051414.1:3019758-3019898 GCF_015228065.2 Penaeus monodon
TTGATATAGGCCAGAATGAGCCATTGCGGATGATACCGCTTGATAAATAAAATTCTCTTTAGCAAAACCATTAAAAGTTTGCTTTCATGGACATCGGATGTAATTTTGATATTCGGGGTTTTGGTGTTAGGCCGCTTGGG
>NC_051414.1:3020137-3020600 GCF_015228065.2 Penaeus monodon
TACCCGATACTATGTGGTATAGTTTTCTATACTGTTCATGGATGTATTTATTCGCTGGTTAAATGGATGGCTTGAGCGGGAATGTTTTTGAAGTTATAAATTAATTTGAATCAGATTTATTCAGGCCCGGGATGGCGGCGGCGACCATTTGGTAACAGCGCTTAAAACTGGCCTTTATAGAGAGGGATTGGACCCCCCCCTCCCCCTCTCCCCCTCACAGACACACACACACACACCTACCCCCACCTCTCAATCTCCCCCTCCCCCCCTCACACACACACACACACACACTACCCCCACCTCTCAACTCCCCTCCTCCCCCCTCCCCCACACACACACCCTACCCCCACCTCTCAACCTCCCCTCCTTCCCCTCCCCCCCTCACACACCCTACCCCCACCTCTCAACCTCCCCTCCATCCCCCCTCCCCCCCTTTCTAAATCTGGGATCTGTTAATGGGCCA
>NC_051414.1:3021339-3021588 GCF_015228065.2 Penaeus monodon
TAGAGTCACACGTACATTTTACCCCAAGAATTTAATTTTATGTATATTACTACATGTAATATAATATAGTGTAACTAACTTTAGACCAATTTTGAAATAGAACGTAAAGATTTAATGCAATGATACTGAAACAGGCTCTGAGCAAAACACCGAAGTTTGAATGAGAGAGAATGGGCGTGTATTAAACTGAAGGAAAATACAATATACTGTATTTTTGTAGAGCGCGCATGTGTGGAGAACGGTATTCGG
>NC_051414.1:3022694-3022762 GCF_015228065.2 Penaeus monodon
TCTGTATTTCTGTACTAGCTTCGGAACCGTAATATATTTCTGTATTTTATTCTCTCATTATTTCTCCC
>NC_051414.1:3022797-3022904 GCF_015228065.2 Penaeus monodon
GTATCCCGATCATTATTACCTTCTCTTATCAGATGATACGTCAAAAGGCATAGTGTTTTAAATTCCTTTGTCTTACGTGCAAGATCTTGGTCTTTGTGTAGTACGCA
>NC_051414.1:3023673-3023931 GCF_015228065.2 Penaeus monodon
GCATGGGATCTTTCCATGTTTAAGGTGAAAAACCTGTTATATACTATGATAATGATGCTAATATTTACATTAGAACTGCGTGTGTATGGATCACTTGTATCATCTAACAAAAATCATGTATTACCCGAAAATTAATGATAAAGATTATAGCTGTATGAATGAAGATACATACAGAAGTAAATATAGACACATTATACATATATAAATCGTTATTTTCGGAAATCAGTTCATCTTAAAACGACCGCAAGTAAGGGGTTT
>NC_051414.1:3023956-3024083 GCF_015228065.2 Penaeus monodon
CATGCAGGTGACACGTTTTTAAAATCTACATTTCGACTTGGTAGAGATAAGACCTTGTTATCTCGTCATATTTCAAAGGATCAACATATTATTGGTAATTGATTAGGCCCAGCTGTTGTGTCGGAAA
>NC_051414.1:3024112-3024678 GCF_015228065.2 Penaeus monodon
TCGTGACCCGTAGCATCTGTCCGATTGGCTGAAATATTTCCCCTAAAAAAAAAATATACTGATTAGCTTCCTTTACGTCCAAAACAAAAAGATCAAAATCATGAAAAAGCAAGAGAAAACCAGGAAAAAAAAGGGGGAAAGACCGTAACACCAAAAATAGATTATCAGAAAACCCTTAGGAGAAATTAAAACCCGGGAAAATAAAAATCCATCTTAAATCAAACAAAAACAAAAATCGAACACTCCCACCGGTGACCCCGACTTCGACTTAAGTCCCCGGCGCAGCGCGTGACGGACAGGTGTTACCTCTAACGCCAACACTTACACGTGTGTGTGAGAGTGTATTTAAGTGTACCTGAGACCCCACCTGAGTCTTGTTGTAGCGGGAGTCTATCTCTGCCTCTTTCTCTTTCTCTTCCCCCACCACAGCTGTGCGTGCGTATGCGAGAGACAAGCAAGCAGGCTGGAGATGCTTGTCTGGCTATTGCGGCTCGACACTTCAGGAAAATGATCGTTTCAACTGCCGGACTCATTGAGTATGAAGCAAATATTATCCATTTGGCTTA
>NC_051414.1:3025429-3025714 GCF_015228065.2 Penaeus monodon
ATCCCTAGACTCTGCCGGCCGAGTCACATCTCCAGCTTAGTTACTTGTGTTATGCGCTGACTGTCAGTTACACCTTCTGCCTGATTAAATACACCCTCGTTTATTATTCAATTTACCTTCATCTACGCCTGTTTTCTCGTTATTCATTCATGAGAGATCAATTATCTTGTTCTTTCATCATGTTCTGGTTATTATCGTTATTATCTCTGCTTGTTTCTCTTTCGTTACTTATCCTTTTCCCACTCTGTCTCCTCGTCCTTGAATTATTGTTGATAACACCTGGTT
>NC_051414.1:3026223-3027363 GCF_015228065.2 Penaeus monodon
CCACCATTTCTCTCGTCACGGCCGGTCAACAAGAGTGACTTCCTCCCCCCCCCCCCAGCCTTCTCCCCCATCCCCCTCCCCACCACTAACGACACCGTCATTAGCGAACAATCGACGAGTCTTCATTACACCCTCAATATAACGGTAATGAGGAGCGTCATGAGGGGAGGGAGGAGGGCGAGGAAAGAGTGAGGGAGGGTAAGGGAGGAGGGTAAGGGGGGAGTGAGGGAGGGTAAGGGAGGAGGAGGAGGGAGTGAGGGAGGGGGGAGGGGGGAGGAAGGAGTGAGGGAGGGTAAGGGAGGAGGAGGAAGGAGTGAGGGAGGGTAAGGGAGGAGGGTGAGGGGGGAGTGAGGGAGAAGGGGAGGTGAGTGGGGAGTGAGAGAGGGGAAAGTGAGGGGCGAGGAAAAAGAGAGGGGACGCGAGGGGGAGAGAGCGAATGATAAAAAAAAGGAGAGGAGGCGAATGAATAAAGAGGAGAAACGAACGGGGAATGAGAAAGGGAAGGAAAAGCAAGAGAGGAGGAGAAGAGGAGAGGGGAAAAACCAGACTGGATTGAGGTGGTGAGTAGATAAGGGGAGGGAGGGGAAAGGGAGAGGGGAGAGAGGGAATCACAGGACAACATAGGTGTTAATGAGAGGCGTAATGAGGATAATCACACCTCATTTAGCTCCGACTGACATGACGACAGGCAGAGCGAGCGACGCCCATCACCTCATAACGCCGATGAGAGATTACTCACCTCATTAACGCCTCGAGCAATGAGTAAAGGCCATGAATACGATGCAGTTTATGAGGCGTGAGGACGATCTCATTCTTTTTTTTTTTAAACTGTTGGCGGGATCAGGTATTTCGCTCTTAACTGTATTTCCGTGATTAGTTGATGAATATAATCTGTTTTCAGGTCAGAGTGAAAGTTGGGGATATATAAACCGCAGATAATTTGGTGGATAAAGAGAGAAACGGGATAAAAGAGGGGGATATGTGAAACGGTGAATAATTAGCAGAAAATGAGTGAATCGACAAAAAGTTAGACGACTTATGAATAAACAAAATGGAATGGAGGAAAAAGAAAGCAGAATGTAAACAGAAAATAAAACAAAGGTAATTTTCGGATTCACGCGATCGGCGGCAACGAATCAC
>NC_051414.1:3027704-3027852 GCF_015228065.2 Penaeus monodon
TAAGTTTCCAGCAATAACCACAACATAATCCTCATGACGACCCAGCGATCACGACCGCCATGATAATTGCTGCGGTTTCAGGCCCGCACGCGGTTACCCGCCGACGGAACCGCTCGGGGCTTGCGGACAGAAGCGTGGCCGACGCGCG
>NC_051414.1:3028090-3028200 GCF_015228065.2 Penaeus monodon
TCCGCACGTAACCCCCCCCCCCCTCCGTCGCGTGACTGCATGTCGTGACCTCAAATAAAGACGTTATGTGATGACCTTTAGCGGTGACCCCGGCTTAGATTTATCAGATC
>NC_051414.1:3028753-3028922 GCF_015228065.2 Penaeus monodon
GGCAAGGGAGGGAAACGAAGGCAGATCAACGTGGCACTGTCTTCTCCTCCGTGGCCCTGGTGTGGCACTGCCCAAGGTCCGCTTCTGCCGCAGCCTTTCTCTGCTTCGGGAATTTTGTCGCATCGCCAAGACAGGTCGATTGGGCTCACCAGGGACTTAAGAGGCTGTG
>NC_051414.1:3029477-3030064 GCF_015228065.2 Penaeus monodon
AACAAAAAAACAAACAAACAAACAAGGGTGAAGAACATGATATATCTTTCACTAATGAACAGCATTTAAAGAAAATGAAAAAAATTAGTAAAAAATAAATAGATAAAAGATAAAGAAGACAAATAAACGCCTTGCAAAAACAACTGCATGCAACGGCAAGACCCCTCACTCCCCCCCCCTCCATCCCCCCTCCTTTCCCTTGTTCTTTCTCCCCTCGTGTCTGTCCTTCCTCCTCCTTTCTCTTTCCCCCTCTCCTCTCCTTCCCTCCCCTCCTCTCTCTTTCCCCACCCCTTTCCCCTCCTCTCCCCTTCCCCCTCTCCCCTTCCCCTTCCCTCTTCTTCCCCCTTCCTCTCTCCTTTCCCCTCCTCTCCCCTCTCCTTCCCTTTCTTTCCTTCCCTCTCCCCCTCCCCCGTCTTTCCTTCCCTCTCCCCCTCCCCCCTCTTTCCCTCTCCCCCTCCCCCCTCTTTCCCATTGGACAGGATAACAGCGCCATCACCAACAGCAACAGCGATAGAGATAATGATAATGCCAGGAATATTGTCAACACGATTTTGCCATTACGTTAACTTCTGCAACTGATTACGCCG
>NC_051414.1:3030179-3030244 GCF_015228065.2 Penaeus monodon
CAACGTTTCCCAATATCTGATGTGAATGTATTATGTAATATATTTCTTGATAGAGAGATATGCAA
>NC_051414.1:3030306-3030422 GCF_015228065.2 Penaeus monodon
ACGTTTGATATTGCTAATTATCATGCTTAATTAGTATATTCTTAATTGCTTTTACTGACAAGCTTCATTTACTGTAGTTTTTTTAATATGTAACTAATGTAACTTTTGCGTGGAAC
>NC_051414.1:3030524-3031260 GCF_015228065.2 Penaeus monodon
GAGTGAACTCATTCTGGCAACGACAGTCATTATAAAGAAGAATTATCTACACCGATGATATACACGCAAATTAGATATCAAAACTATTAAACTATTCCTTTCTAATAATATCCAAATATTATTCTCAATTTGTTATCAATATTTTCACTAATATTTCACTAATTCACCTACGGGTTTTTCGTCTTATTGTAAAATATTACAAGAAATACCAAAATATTATTATAAAATATACGAAAATATTATGAAATATGTCAAAATGTTGTTATAAATGAGCCAAAATATGTTTACAAAATATACCGATATATTATAACAAAATATACAAAAATTATAACAAAATTATACCAAAATATTATGACAAAATGTAACAAAAATATTATTACAAAATGTACCAAAAACATTATTACAACATGGCTATCACCACATGGCTTTTGCAACATGGCAATTACAGCACAAGTATCACAACACGGCAATCACAACACGGCTATCACAACATGGCTTTTGCAACACGGCAATCACAACACGATTATCCCAACACGGCTTTTAAACACGATTATCACAACACGGCAGTCACAACACGATTATCACAACACAGCTTTTACAACACGGCTATCACAACAGGGCTATCACAACATGGTTATTTGCACCGTGACAATGCCGCCTCATCCCTCTTCAACATTGCTATCTCCCATCTGCACCCGGATTACGTATTTCAAACCTTTCTTCATATATTCTCTGT
>NC_051414.1:3031543-3031660 GCF_015228065.2 Penaeus monodon
CCCAACATCAGTGATTAGAGCCCCGATATAAAGTCGTCGCGAACATGGGTCAAAAATAAACATAACAGGGAGACGTAGAAATAGGTTTCGTGCGCGTTTAATAATAACGTTAGCTCT
>NC_051414.1:3031716-3031825 GCF_015228065.2 Penaeus monodon
TACAGATGCTGGCGGTTCTGTTGGATGGCCAGATGGTAGCTCTTTTCGCCTTGGGGGGAGGGGGGGGGGGTACTGTGTTCCTGTGTGTATGTGTATGTGTATGAATGCT
>NC_051414.1:3031914-3032143 GCF_015228065.2 Penaeus monodon
CGTATTTTTATGTTCCCCCTTTTATGCGCGTGTTTGTGTGTATTTGTCCGTTTCGGTAGTGAATTATTCCACAACATTGGCGGGACGTAATCCTCCTCATAGCTATTACTATGAACCCACCCTCCCCTTCACCCTCCCCTCCCACCCTCCCCTTCACCCTCCCTCCCCACCACTCACCCCTCTTCACTGCCCTTCCTTTCCCTTGCCCTCTTGATCCCCTCTCATTACG
>NC_051414.1:3032206-3032324 GCF_015228065.2 Penaeus monodon
TCTCATAGCCTGGTGTCCGTCACGCTGCAAAAGTTACCAAACGTTTAACACGAATAAACCCTAGATAAGTATTGCCACTTCACGCAACTCCAGAATCGGGCTGGAGTGAATAGGGAGG
>NC_051414.1:3032925-3033088 GCF_015228065.2 Penaeus monodon
GAGACCGATGATTGAGAGGAAGAGAAATTCGCGTGAAGAATGCAGATCTCAATGCACCGGAAGAACTAATGGGGACGTTGTCATTCCTTTTAATCTTGCAAAAATCGACCGAGCTTGCACACGTTGACAACAGGATGTGCATATTTTCTTAATAAACAAACGG
>NC_051414.1:3033224-3033434 GCF_015228065.2 Penaeus monodon
GATTATTTTTAATTGTTTACAGGTACTTCTCTTTCTCTTTTGAAATTCTGATCTTCAGTTATTCAAACAGGGAGTGTCAATCAGAATGCCATCCTGTTGCATATATTTTCTTGCAATATCGTGCTTGGTTGAATATTGAATAATCATTATTATTCATATCACTTGTATTTTATGTGCGTTTTGTAATTGGAAAGTTAAAAGGAGAAAATT
>NC_051414.1:3033648-3033751 GCF_015228065.2 Penaeus monodon
AGCAACAACAGATAAATGAAAATAATGAAAGGAGAGACAGACAGCTTGCGATCTGGCACCCAGGTCACGCGTTGAACTATTGGCATAATGCAAATACCCACAA
>NC_051414.1:3033966-3034319 GCF_015228065.2 Penaeus monodon
ATATTTGATATGGGAATGATGAGAATACAGTATATGAGAATTTTGTATCGTACTGTGTTGAGAATACAATACGTGAAAAAATATAGTTTTTATATATTTTCTATCGTACTGTATTGAGAATACAATACGTGAAGAAATATAGTTTATGAGAAATACAATAAATGAAAATAAATTTTTTGAGTGAAAATACAGTTTAAGAGAATACAGTACGTGAGGATACGGTTTACAAGGATACATTATGTATTCTTAACGGCTAGGAGTATAGGGGGGGGGGTGAAAAAAATATAGAAAAAAAGGTATCTGAAACCACCATCTTCCATCGCCGTAAATACGATATGACGGGGGTTCGATAT
>NC_051414.1:3034354-3034440 GCF_015228065.2 Penaeus monodon
ACAAGCACCTTCCTTCAAAAAGTACAATGGAGGCCGTAATAAGCTCAGGAATTCGTTTAAAATCGAACCCCCTTCCTATTCTGTAA
>NC_051414.1:3034772-3034960 GCF_015228065.2 Penaeus monodon
TCCAACAGTGAGGAAGGGCGTCATAATAGCGTCCATTTTACACTTCACTTGGTTGGAGAGGGGAAGGGGTAGGGGAGCGTAGGGGGGTAGGGGGGAGGGGTGGAAAGGGGGGGGGAGGGAAGCATACCTACCCACCCAACCATCCCTGTTTGCAAAATAGCCTTATTTATATTTATATGTGTCGTTCT
>NC_051414.1:3035242-3035314 GCF_015228065.2 Penaeus monodon
ACGAACATTCAAAATAAGGTAAATTTGCTATCTCCTTACGACCGTTGCAAAAGACACGCACAGCATTCTATC
>NC_051414.1:3035633-3035775 GCF_015228065.2 Penaeus monodon
TGATACCGGCCAACAGGGCTGGCTGGCTACGCAACACACGAACCGTCCCCGACCCTGGAAAATGGTCGGGTTAGTGAATCCACGTGCGTTGCCTTCACCAGCGCCATCTATCTCTCTCTGGCTGCACCACCCCGCCCGCTCG
>NC_051414.1:3036027-3036564 GCF_015228065.2 Penaeus monodon
AACCGACGACCACTGTTGTTGTCCCCGATTGAAAAACACGAATAACCTCCCCCCCTCCCCCCCACTCCACACACACCCATCCCCTACCCCCTCTCCCTCTCCTCCCCACCATCCTTCCTTCCGTTCGCCATCCCCTCCCCTTTCGTCACCATCCTTCTCCATCTCCTCTCCTCCCTCTCCCTCTCCTCCCCACCATCCTTCCCCATCCCCCCCTTCTCTCTCTCCATCCCTCTCTCCCCACCCTCCTCCCCTCCTTTCCCCCTCCCTTCCCCACCCCAACCCATACCCCCCTCCGCCCATACCCCCCTCCGCCCTACCCCCCCCCGCCCATACCCCCCTCCGCCCATACCCCCCTCCGCCCATATGAGTGTCGTGTGGAATGCATTTGAGTGAACACCATGCGAAAAAATGGGAGTTATGCTCCTGATCAGTTATTCCGTCGTCCCGAACTGCCTGTGTTTGTTAAGTGACGTGAAAGGTTTATTTAAGCGCCAATGATACACGGCAGTTCCCATCGAGTGGCGGTGTTGGGGGGGG
>NC_051414.1:3036852-3036931 GCF_015228065.2 Penaeus monodon
CTTTGATTCCGTTTATGGTTTTGTCACCTGATGAGATTACATAGTTTAACTCGAAACGTTATGCTGTTGTGTTGCAGTT
>NC_051414.1:3037386-3037542 GCF_015228065.2 Penaeus monodon
CTGTCAAACAGCAAAAAAATAAAACTCGACAAGGGATATTCACTTCCTGTTTTATGCTAAATACGTAGAATTTACATTACCTTTAAGCGTAATTAACTTGGCAATAAGGTAACAGATATGTTAATTATTTCTATTGCGTTTCTCTTATACTTCCAG
>NC_051414.1:3038048-3038341 GCF_015228065.2 Penaeus monodon
CCATCTCTCCATGTCGCGCAAATTAACGTAGAGCGCACACATAGTTACCAGAAATCAACACATACATCACAACGCAACAGAGGTTATAAGTATAATAATTTTTGACCAAAAGCGCGATTCTCTTTTGAACTAATGGAATGGGGGAGGAGGGGAGAAAGGGTGGGGGGGGGGGTTAAAATATTTTTACGAACAGAATAAAGTAGCCTATCCGTTGTTTAAACTATTAACGATGAAATTAGCTGGGTGTTCGAAATAGAAATGACCTTTAAATGAGCATACATAAAAATGGATTA
>NC_051414.1:3038533-3038681 GCF_015228065.2 Penaeus monodon
TTAAATTTTATCTACTGCTGTTATTTTAATATACAAAAACCCAATGAGATAATGATAAGAATTTTTTAAAAAATATATAAATTAGTAAGAAAACATTTTTATAACCGACAAAAAAACGCTAACGATTTAGAAAATGATGAAATATCGT
>NC_051414.1:3038736-3038988 GCF_015228065.2 Penaeus monodon
CCATCCAGGTAAATCAAAGATTGCAATACTTTTATTTTCATGGGTTTGATCCCCATTGCAATGGGGAAATGGGGGGGGGGGTGGGGAGGGGATGGGGAAGGGGGGGAGGGGGGAGGGGGGAGGAGGTGAGGAGGGGGAAATGGAGGGGATGGGGAGGTGAGGAGGGGGGGAAAGGAGGGGATGGGGAGGTGGGGAGGAGGAAAAGGAGGGGATGGAAGGTAGGGGGAAAGGGGGAAAGAGAGGGGATGGAAA
>NC_051414.1:3039062-3039261 GCF_015228065.2 Penaeus monodon
TTTTTGAATAACAAAATTATTAAATAGAGCAAAAAGTCGGCCCCTTTTTGTGTGTGATCCCCCTCCACAAAACAAAACATCGCTTTAATTATTCCGGCTGCTCAAAAAATTCAGCCGTGTTCTCCCACCGAATCACACACACGGGGAATTATGATGATCGGGGAAAAGGTAGAACACGGGGAGCATACGGTGGGGTTTG
>NC_051414.1:3039495-3039919 GCF_015228065.2 Penaeus monodon
GGTCTGTACTTGCAATACCGACATGCACGAACGAACTCACGCATATGCATATATGGACAGACACGTATGTGCGTTGGCATGCATGGAAAAGCATGAAAAAAAATATATGCCTCTACATGTATGCACAGACAGATGCCTACACTCATGCATACACTGTAAACATAAACGGGTGCATGCAAACATTCAAACAGACTATAGAAATGCAAACAACAATGGTTATTGGGGGGTTTATAACATTGAAACAATACCTTAACGTATTTTCATGTCGACAAACATAGTGTTTAAAACATTTCTGATAATCACATTCTCATTATTACTAATCAGCTTCCATGTTTTCCCCAAAAGAAAACAAACTTTGATAAGAGTGAAAAGGAAAGTATTTAAAATACTAATCAAAAAGAATTTGCCTCTGGAATTCTGATAA
>NC_051414.1:3040004-3040107 GCF_015228065.2 Penaeus monodon
ATTACATACATCATCAGCAACGTCATCTTAACCACCAAAATGATGACGCAGAATCAAGTTCATTTAAGTCAGTCGTCACTTTTTGGCCAAAATTCCAAAGTTG